>NC_137603.1:5507925-5850425 GCF_963280865.1 Gymnoscopelus braueri | reverse complement strand
CCTCAACCCAATATGTCAACTAGACCTCAACCCAATATGTCAACTAGACCTCAACCCAATATGTCAACTAGACCTCAACCCAATATGTCAACTAGACCTCAACCCAATAATATGTCAACACGACCTCAACCCAATATGTCAACTAGACCTCAACCCAATATGTCAACTAGACCTCAACCCAATATGTCAACAAGACCTCAACCCAATAATATGTCAACAAGACCTCAACCCAATAATATGTCAACACGACCTCAACCCAATACGTCGAGGCTTATTTTAGAGCTACATCATATTTATTGGTAAACCATTTTAGCTAGATGAGATTTTAGTCTTTACTAAGGGTGCAACAGTTAATCAGACTCATTTATTTAATGTATTCAAAATGTAACCATGATCGCACAACAAAAACATTAATCAATAGTCGCAGCCTTATAAGTATATACTTTTCCACACAAGGTTAGAAGGTTAGGGTCCACATGTCCTTTATAGCGGTGAATCTTTCTCTCTTACTTTCTGGAGGTGAATCCCTGGAACCAGTCGGGGACGGAGCCGTCACGCAGGACGCGCGACGCCTGTGTGTCAGTGAACCACCTGTGGACTTTGTCCCTCGTCACGTCGAGGGACAAAGGTGGCTCCATCACTCTGTCCCTCATCACGTCTCCGTCCGGAGGTCCCATCAGCTGTATGTCCTCCTCCATCATCGTCCTCCTCCTCCTCCTCCTCACTGCTGTACTGTCAGCGTACAGAATGAGCACACACACACACCTCACCGTCCCTTTTCCTCCCCATACAGAATGAGCACACACACACACCTCACCGTCCCTTTTCCTCCCCATACAGAATGAGCACACACACACACCTCACCGTCCCTTTTCCTCCCCATACAGAATGAGCACACACACACCTCACCGTCCCTTTTCCTCCCCATACAGAATGAGCACACACACACACACACCTCACCGTCCCTTACACCAGTGATTCTCAACCTGTGGGTCGGGACCCAGATGACAGTGAAGTGACAGTTGAAGGACTTTTAAGACCTTTTTAATACCTAAAAGAAAATGAGAAAAGAAAAAAAGACCATTACTGCATCAAAAGTAATCAACAAACTAGGCTACACAAACTGGTCAAACATTGGCCAAATTATCAAATAATATAAGAAAGAGGAAAGTGCTTATCAGGGTGGGGGGTCCCAAGTTCAAATATGATTATTTGGGGGGGGTCACGGCCTGGTGAGAACTGCTTACAAAATGAGCACACACACTTCACCGTCCCTTTTCCTCCCATGCCTTTTTTTTTTTTTTTTTTGCACTTGGGTAATCAACCTCTGGCCCAGAGACCATCTAGTGGGGTCTTTAACTTAGAGAGTGCGCGAACGGAAGGAATCCAATGGACCCTTTATCCGTCTGTAACTCTGACAGTCTCAGACCTTATTTGATGTGTTTTCCTTATGTTCCCCCCCCCCCCCCCCCCAAAAAAAAAACCCAAAAAATCTGACAGTGCACAAACGTACACAACTGACCCGTAAGGGTCCATTTGGGACCCAGTGGCGGTCCCTGGGCCCTATGTTGAGAAGCAGTGGTTTTTTATCTCACCTGGAAGAGCAGGGCTCCTCATTTGACTGTTTCCGTTGTATTTGGTGTGCTGTGAACAGTGACTGCTGTGTGTCAGTTTATCTGCATGCCAACCATGAACACTCACTGCACTTCATTTTCATATCTCTCTTCCTCATCCCACATTCTGCTGTGAGAACCACAGTCTCTTAACAATAACACACAGCCGACACAAAACACATTGTGACAGGTTTATTACTCTGTTGTGTAAAAGCAGACTGTCACTAAATAAATATGTTCACTGCGCTTCTATAATAATATTAATATTAATAATAATATTCAATATCAATTTTTTTCAATAGTGCAATGTAGAAATACTCTGTTACAAGCAAAAGTCCGGAATTCAAAATTTACTTGAGTAAAAGTACAAAAGTATTGGCACAAAAATGTACTTAAAGTACCAAAAGTAGAAAGTGTGGATTGTGCAGAATGCATATAAAATGTATAAAAATCTTTTGAAAATAGCAGATCTACAAGCTCACAATGCGTCGCATCGCGACGCATTGTGAGCTTGTAGATCGGCTATTTATATAGAGCTGAAGTGGTTACTTTATGTTTTGTAATAATAATCTAAATCTACAAAGTAACTAGTAACTAAAGTTTTCAAATAATTGTAGTGGAGTAAAAGTACAATATTTGCCTCTGAGATGTGGAGCAGAAGTAAAAGTACTGCAATTTGGAAATACTCCAGTAAAGTAAAAAATACCTCAAAATTGTACTGACGGTAAGTACAGTACTTGAGTAAATGTACTTAGTTACTTTACACCACTTCTGTTTGCACAGTTAAAACACAACCAATCATAAAAAATATAACCCCCACTGCCCAAAAAAAAAAACGCAACATAAAAAACTATTCCCAGTGTGTGATCCCACAGATGGTCGGGTCTTTCATAAACTGCGGGTGTTTGTGGGTCACTGACATGAAAACCATTGCTCTGGCCTGTTTAACGGCTTTAGCGACCTCCCGTTGTTTTCTGGCACACAGGCCCGTTATGTGGCGGCCAAACAGTCTACCTGTATGAGGGGACGTGAACTGGGACAGCAGCTGAACGTTTTTATAATCCACTGGGATATGGTGAAGAACACAGACTCTGGGCGGCTGCTTGAATGGATCTTCCATCTTTACTGGTATGTCGTCATCGTTGTGTTGTCGACTCACACTGGACAGACTCTTTAGATTTGAGAGTCTGTGTATAAAAACACAGTGTTTCTGTGCGTATCCTCGGAGAAGGGACATTTCTACCTGAACTGAACGCCACCTGTTCCTCTAAAGAAGGTATAGTCGCAGACCCACACGGTCATCATGTAATGGTGGTCATATTATATGATGTCATATTTGTGACATCACAGATCTCCACATATGGACATAACCAGTGATGATTTCCTCGACTAAAACTATGACGAAACATTTCCGTCGACTACCTTTTTACACTGACGAAAACGAAATAAAAACGAAATAAAAGACTAAAACTAAGATTCAATGTATTGACAATTTCGTCAACACATAAAAACTAGACTAAAATGTTAGTGAGGGACGAGTGGAGAAGAGATCCAGTAGAACTAAAAGACAAGTCATTTTATGTTTGGTTGCGCTCGGGTGTTGCGCTCTGAAAATAGCAGATCTACAAGCGTTGTAAGCTTGTAGATCGGCTATTTTCAGCATGCAACCATGTGTAAAATCAGCCATTACGACGCCATCAAGGAAACCGCCAAAATACATTTTAGTCGACTAAATCAACTCTAGATTTAGTCGACTATAATGTTATGATATTTAGTCGACTAAAACTAGACTAAAAACGGAAAAACATTTCAGATGACTAAAATATGACCAAAAATAAGTTGAATTTTATTTGAATGATTAAAACGAAATCAAAACTTGCTGTCAAAATCAACACTGGGCATAACAGGGACGGACGCCAGATCAGATTGTATCAGCCTCTTTGACCCGACCGGCATATAGGTAGCCTATACCACGTAAGCTCCATATATGGTCAAGTGAATGCGTGGTGACATCAGCTGTATGACGTAGCATCTCTCAAGGAAAGGATATAATATAAGACGACTGGAGCACCATCTCAGAGGCAAATATTGTACTTTTACTCCACTACAATTAAAAACTTTAGTTAGTTACTTTGCAGATATAAATTATTACATTACAAAACATATATTAACCACTTTAGCCTTATTTTATACCTAGGCTATTTGAAAATAGCAGATCTACAAGCTCACAACGCGTTGCGATGAGACTAGTCATGAAATTTCACAAATTTCACGTCGTGAAATTTCATGGAAATCGCAAGCTGCGTTCATGATTTGAGGCATTTTGTTCAAAACGGACCAATCCTGCAAACTTTGGAAGACATTCTTAGCCAATCAGGATGGAATATGGACAGTCGGACAGATCCATGTTTATCACATGACTATAGAGATACTGTGTACCGATTTGTGTGATATTACTCCTACAGATAAAATCTGTAGGAGTCCCCGCAACAATATTTACGATTCTGTGCCTATCGGTACATAACTCGAACGGCGCTGAGTAGGCACAGGCGAACGTCACACCGTTCAGGACGGCAACTCGGTCGCTTTAGCTCCCTCGGTGGTCCTTCACGGGGTGACAGTTCGCCTGTGACTGCGCGCCTCCGTCATGGTCCAAAACCAAAACCAAAACCGAAACTGAACTATTTAAGTCATCTCCGTTTGTAGGTCAGTATGTCTTGATAACACCCAATGAATGGTCTGATAAATCGCGGGTAGGTCTATGTCGCCTATTTCGCCCATTCAAAGGTCTAATAAGAGGTCATAATGTCCCATTCAATGCATTGATAGCATCTGAATCAGGTGGCCGGAGATTAGCTGCTAACGGACGGACAGGACACACACACACGGACGGGGTGCAAAACATACTCTCTCGCCATGCCTTTCGGCCTGGCGGAGACAATAAGGTTCCAGTTTCTTACACAACCCGAGTTGTTCTAAAAAACACATGAAACCATGGCCACTAAGCAGCAGCACTGGTGTGTCAGCTCTCCCTACTGGTTCATCTGTTCATTGTGTGTGTTTATGTGAGTGTTTTGTCACAGTGTTTATTTGGGTGTTTTAACTTTGTGTTTTCCCTCTCCACAATGTCAACCCCATGACAATGTCAAGCATAGTGCAATACAATGTGTGATAAAAAATACTTTACTGCTAAACACACTGACTGACTATAAATTACTCTCAATTTGAACACATTGCACATGAGAATATGCATACACAGTAGGCCTACAAGACAGGTTGTTAGTTTGAGGTAGCCTTGTTAACTAACAACCTATTTATTTATGTATTTGTATATAACAGCTAGATCAAACCACACATTGTGATTGGCTTAGAGGCATTTGGAGCTGATAATTGCCTGTAATAGTTCTCAAACTTGTTTTAATTTCAAGGACCCCTTGATATGGACAATTAAGGTCCCCATTGTATCCAGTTTACTATCGTATGGGACCCCATTATGAAAGCCTAACTCTGAGAGAGTAGAATCGCGGGTCCATTTGGTTCCATTTGTACATTCTCAGAGTTACAGATACGTTAGCTGTTGTTTGTCTGGATACTCAGAGAGTCACTGTAGCCTCCCTGTCACAGCAACAGGAGAGAAAGTGGCCCTTAAAGGTGCAGGGTTGATAGAAAGCGGTGTGGGTTTTAGAATAGTGTAACTGTATTGTGTCCGAAATATATTGTTCCCACTATTCCTCCAATCCATCAACATAATTTAATATCTATTGTGAATGTGTCGAAAATGCCAGCTTTACATGAGAATGTCTCACAAAGTAGAACACACACACACAAAGTTTATTTTATATTCAGAAAAAACATGTGCAATGGGTTCTTGGAAGCAACAGGATCAATAAATATACCAGGAGGGTAGAGGTATAACAATTAACCAAAACAAATACCTAAATAAATGTCCTAACCAAACAAAAGTAGTAATGGGCTGGCCGAACTAAAAAGTGGGGAGTCTGGTGAGCCAGGCAATATGTGCCCGTTGTCTCACCAGACTCCCATAAACTACCAAAACATACAATAAGCTAAACTAACCAGAAAATCATAACAAACAATATTTACAACCAGTCCATTGGAACTGAAATAAAGAACTACAAATAAACAAATGCAAGCGATCAAATATACAGGTGTGCTCTGCTGGGGTGCTGGGGAGATTCTGAAAGCTGGCTACAGCTCCTGTTTTATAGACCTGGCCCTAATCACAAATGAAGCACAGCTGGGAAAGGGAGGGGCAGCCAGAGCACTCCCAGGTGAGTGACAGGTGTCTAGCCAGACCAGGGCAGCAGAGCCAGCAAGGCAGGGTAGACACTACACACACAGGACATAAGCAAAGAAAGACTATAGACTGAGGTGTGAATATGTGCTAGCACATAACAGTCTACTACTAACCTTTGTTGCTGTTGTCACCAGCCAAACTAAAATCCACGATTTTAGAGTGTTGCTCCAACTTCCTTGGATTAGATCAGAGTAGTGATCTCTAGGTGGATGCGTTTTCAACACAAATGCGCATATTATTTCCAGTCAGCTATGTAACACTAGCAGGTCAACGATGGCTCGTTGAGCCTGTAT
The DNA here is from genome assembly GCF_963280865.1 of Gymnoscopelus braueri. Taxonomy (NCBI): domain Eukaryota; kingdom Metazoa; phylum Chordata; class Actinopteri; order Myctophiformes; family Myctophidae; genus Gymnoscopelus; species Gymnoscopelus braueri. The sequence goes on along the minus strand of NC_137603.1, from coordinate 5,844,201 downwards.
GCGCATTTGGCCACGTAGGCAATCAATAGCACTAATTAATGGCAGCTGTTAACGCTTGTCTTTAATGTGTCCGTGTCTGTGTCTTGTGTGTTTGTGTGTATAATGTTTTGTACTGAATGTTTTCTTTAGCATAGATATCAAGTAACCTCGCATCACCAGTCTTTCCACCTCGGAGGAAAGCCTGGTGTCTGTTACTAAAGACCCATATGATCCGGTCTAGGCCACGCCTACTGAAAAAGAAAAAAGAAAAAAGAATCCTGTTTCCGGATTGTCGCGATCCGGTTTTGCGGTGCCGCTTTGTTTTGGTTCCCCAATCCCTATTTAAATGGAATAGAATTTCCCCGTGGGATAATACGGATAATACAGACGCTAAATAGTCTCCGGAAAGTACACTCACATTTATATTTAAAAAATAAGCTAAACTACGCCGCATCAAGGATTTTATAGGACGGACCTATTTTGGGGTGAGACGTGTTTCCGGTTTGTCGCGATCCGGTCGCTGATGACGCGGATGACGTAGAGCTCCCGACCGGATCATATACCCGAAAAGGAATGGTGCCCAGGCTAGATATCAAGTAATTCCCTGTAGAGCAGGGGTCTTAACAGGGGGTCCGGGACCCCTAGGGGGTCCTCAGTTACTACAGGGGGGTCTCCAAATCTTTGTGTGATAGGACCTTTTTATTTTATTTACATTAACCACTTGAACCCTAATATCCCATATTCTGAGGGAGGAAGAAGTAGAGTAGAGTCTAGAGGGGGAAAGAGCAGACCAAGTACAGAGCCAGAGAGCCTATAGGGTCAGTACTAAGTACAGTATGACTATGTAGTGGTGATCCCTGCTTCATCTCTTCCTAAAGGGTCCTTGACCTGAAAAAACCTTGGAGACCCCAGAGTAGACCTCTCCCTCATGCTAAATTTAAATGACAACTTTATTTTCCATACTGAATGACAATTATAATATTATTATTGCATTTTGGCTATGTGCAATAAATGCACGCATGTTCCCAGAGGCATTGTCAGTATTTGTCTTAATTCCTTTAATTCATATTTCTTTTGTTGGCAATAATTCAACTGTCATCCAGTGTTTTGAGACATAGTCTTTTATTGCTCCAAATGATGATACAAATGAATTACACGTGCATGCATAATACAAAATTAAAATAAATAAATAATCGGATCGGTATCGGTGATCGGATATAAGGTGATCGGTGATTGGTGATCGGTCCCAAAAAACCTGATCGGACCATCTCTACCTACAGTACTCATTATCATACACAACTACAACACATAAATATGATAGTTAGCCTAAAGTAGCCTACTCACAAACAAGCAGAGTGTGTTGCTCTTATAAGGAGGATGCTGGCTAAAGCACGTCATGGAACTTTTAATAACTGTATAACTGTATTATTATTTATTTTTTTGATAACGTGATGGCCACTGCATTACTGGTCCGCCCACCTGCCATTGGCTCGCTGTCTCAAACGACCAAACCGGCTGCTGTGGGCCTAGTGGTGTCTGGTTTATTCTGGCCTGCTGGTTCCTGGCTTCTAATGGCCTGGTTACGCCTGTTGGTTTCTGGCTGCTGCTGACCTGGTCACGCCTGGTGGTGTCTGGCTTCTGCTGGCCTGGTGTTGCCTGGTGGTTCATGGCTTCTGCTGGCCTGGTGACGCCTGATGATGCCTGGCTGCTGTTGGCCTGGTGAAGCCTGGTGGTTCCTGGCTGCTGCTGGCCTGGTGATGGCTGGCTTCTTCTGGCCATGTTGTGCATAGCTGCTGCTGGCATGCGGGTAGCTGGCTGCTGCGGTGCTGGTGGTGTCTGGCTGCTGCTGGCCTGGTGGTGCCTGGCTGCTGCTGCTGACATGCTGGTAGCTGGCTGCTGTGGGGCTGGTGGTGTCTGGCTTCTTCTGGCCGTGTTGTGCCTGGCTGCTGCTGGCATGCTGGTAGCTGGCTGCTGCGGAGCTGGTGGTGTCTGGCTTCTTCTGGCCGTGTTGTGCCTGGCTGCTGCTGGCATGCTGGTAGCTGGCTGCTGCGGGGCTGGTGGTGTCTGGCTGCTGCTGGCCTGGTGGTGCCCGATGGTGCCTGGCTGCCGCTGAAATTAGTGATTGAGTTTAGAATGTATCATGCATTCTATTGTTTTAAAGTGAGTGAATTAGTTTAGAATGCATCGTGTGTTCTTTACCAGCTCGGTTTGCACTTGGCAGACGTTGTCATTAATCGTAACTACTCTCTTGTACTTCTCACACAGGTCTTCTTTCACAACGGTGCATTTGGTAAACCTGGTGACGCCTGATGATGCCTGGCTGCTGTTGGCCTGGTGAAGCCTGGATGGCAGGCTTCTTCTGGCCATGTTGTGCATGGCTGCTGCTGACATGCTGGTAGCTGGCTGCTGCGGGGCTGGTGGTGTCTGACTTCCTCTGGCCATGTTGTGCCTGGCTGCTGCTGTTATGCTGGTAGCTGGCTGCTGCAGAGCTGGTGGTGTCTGGCTGCTGCTGGCCTGGTGGTGCCCGATGGTGCCTGGCTGCCGCTGAAATTAGTGATTGAGTTTAGAATGTATCATGCATTCTATTGTTTTAAAGTGAGTGAATGAGTTTAGAATGCATCGTGTGTTCTTTACCAGCTCGGTTTGCACTTGGCAGACGTTGTCATTAATCTTAACTACTCTCTTGTACTTCTCACACAGGTCTTCTTTCACAACGGTGCATTCTGGGAACAAAACAGACACAAAGTTGATTCAGCTGCTCAGACCAAGTAATATGGTATTGCAAGATCAGTCCATTCCTAGATAATAATAATAATAATAATAAGGGTAAAAATAATAATAATAATACCAATACCAATACCAATACCAATACTAATGCTAATACTAATACTAATACTACTAATAATAATAATAATAATAATAATAGACTAAACTTCAGAAAAGAAAAAAAAAGATTAATAATAATAATAATACCTCCTCAAGCATTGAACTGCACAAGGACAATAAAAGCTCACCATTTTTTCTTTTCAAGGAGCCAGGACCATCCTGTTTAACACCATCCTGTTGAACAAAGTCATGTTATTACATTTCAACAACATGTACAGTATGGTATTGTACAGTACTAGATTTTCAGGCCGTCATGCAGCTTTCAAACCTAGTCCTGTTCCATATGTTGCGCTGATAAGAGCAATGGTCACCGAAGTATGGCCATTTGAAGTGTTAAACAGAAAATAGTTTCAGCACATACAAAATGGTAAGATATTGTTTGTGAGCGAATGAGTTTAGAATGTGTCATGTATTCTATTGTTTGTGAATAAATGCCGTTAGAATACATCATGTATTCTATAGTTTTAAAGTGAGTGAATGAGTTTAGAATGCATCATGTGTTCTATTGTTTTAAAGTGAGTGAATGAGTTTAGAATGCATCATGTATTCTTTACCAGCTCCTTTTGCACTTGGTGGACGGCGTCATTAATCCCATTCTTGTACTTCTCATAAAGGCCTTCTGTCACAGCGGCGCATTCTGGGAACAACACGGACACAAAGTTGATTCAGCTACTCAGTACTGTGCATGTTTCTGTGGTCTGAAACGGAACCTAGTGCGTATGCAGCTTAGAAACGAACCAGGCAGTGGGCCTGCTCTTTTACCTTTTTGGTCAAATACGGAAGGAGAGTGACCGTTCCTAAACTCATGGCTAAACTTGATACTCTTTTTCTTCTTTTTTTTGGTCTAATATCATGTACATTTCTTTCCATGCTCTCCCTCTCCTTATCCCCCTTCCCTTTTCCCTTTCTGAAAACAACTAAATGATTGAGCTTGTGCAAAAAATAATTTCACCTCTACACTTGTAAACCTGTGATGTGACAATGAAGTTGATTATTGATTTTTGAAAATGAATAAATACCTCCCTAATAATTGCACCATTCTCTTCTATTCCTCTCTGTTCTGCGGTTTCAATCTTTATTATCATTACTCCTCAAAACGTTGGCACACAGACTCCTTTATACTTTTACCTAGAAACATCATTCAAACTTTAACATCTTCCACTTCGTGGGCTTCTACACAGCTCTATGAAATTGTTTCATTCTTTTTGAAATATGTAACTTTCAAAACCTTAACTTTACAATAAAAAGTTTATGGAGATAATCTGGAAAACATAGCCTACAGTATGTCTTCCTCATTCCACATTTTTACACTCCTACTACGTCATGCTTAAACTGACAGACTCCATTTAAACATTACAATATTCAGCTATTGGAAAATTGTATTTCATCCATTGAACTTTTTGACATCGTTTACCTTTTTTGAACTGCTGGTCGTACAAAAGTATTAAATAATTTCTTGATAGATCATATATTTTGAACCACTTAGGCTTGAGGATTACCTAATAGGACTCACTGTAAAGTCATTGTCCCTCAATGAGGTTACCATAGCAACAACGTACTGCAAACTAGCACCTACCTGTTTTACCCTATCAACATCCTAACATCTGCCCAACAACACCACATCTGATTTCTTGCTAAACTACTACTTTTAATTTAAATGTTTTAACATTTACGATTTCAATATTGATAAAATCAAATATTTTAGAAATTGTTGATTTGATATCTAGTCTGTTTACATTTAGCCTCGATCTCCAGGCTTTTATTTTTAATTTTTGCTAAAAAAAAATAAAAGCCTAGACCAGTGAGTCGATGTTCCGGGCATAGGAAGTGGGAGTCATCCTCAACCAACCAGAGTGCAGTGGGCGTCGCTCCAAATGTTATGCGGAGCGGGGCGGGGGTGGTGACGGACAGATCGGTGAACCAATGGGATACCACGCATTCTCTCTCCGGAGATGTTAAACCCGCCCCTCTATGCCAGATATCAGACACACTAGGGCAGTCTAGTTTACATTTGAACACAAATGCCATTCAAACTGAGAACATTTTCTTTATATTATTTGCTTTCAACGAGCCCAAACAGTTTATCCACTAACTATGTATTTCTACTTTTATCCTGTTACCAACTTTAATACTATATATAATAATATATATTTTCTCTTACATCCTGTTCTGTTCAGCGCATTTAACACATTGAATGCCAAAAACGGTCCGGACCGTTTTTGAGGGTCCAAACGAGAAGTGCCGAAAACGGTCCGGACCGTTTTTGACCCAATTCTATTTTTATACATGTGGGCCACGTGGGGCGCTAAAACGAAACTTTGACATCACCCAAGCAGTTTCTGAGAAGAAGAGGCTGGATGTGGCTCCATGTCAAAAATCCTTCCGGTCGGCGTTTTCAATGTTATCTCCTTGATTAAAAGCTTAATATCTCCATTTCTTTTTAATGTGGTGGAAACGAGCCGTTTTCGATCGGCGATCACGCTGCAATGGAGGGTGGCGTTGGAAATATTATTGTTCCAGGCGTTAGTCGGGACCCTCCGCCGTCTCGCACGCACGCTTTGTTTACATGCATTTCCGCGTCGGGGCTTCTCACAGCACGAAATGTATAACGCAAGTGGATGGAAGAAATGCTGGCACTCAACGTATAATATTTTAATAAACCTCTGGCACCCAATGTGTTAATATTTCTCCCAATGGTGAGCAGTTCACCAGTATCTAGGTGGGAGGTAAAAAAAAACATTAAACTTTCCAGGTGACGCTTGTTGCAGGACAGTCTTCTCACCTGTAGAATTTGGTCTTTGTTTGGGATTTTCATTCCAGCACCTCTCCATGAGTTCAAACAGCTCCTCCAGCCCTGGGGCCTTCATTCTTTTAACTTCCTTTAGGGATGGCCTTTCTCCCTTGGAAACATCACACCCTGCAATGGGATGGGAAGTAGAGAAGATAACCTTTATTAATACACAGAACTGGTACACGTGTACTTGGGGTTTGTAATTATTCTTATTGTTGAATTAACATTATAGATCAAAGAATTGAATCTGTGAGGCTAAGACAATGAGTGATTAAGGGGCTGTGTCCACCAAGATTATTATTATTATTATTTATTTTTCCATGAGCACAGTGTATGTTTTGAATCCTTTACGAGCACTCCAGCAGCATGATGAGGCGCTGAGCATTATTTTGCTCAGATAATTTTATATTACCAACTAGGGCGTTTTGAGGCATTGTTAGGTTTTCAGCCAACAAAACAAAACAAAACAAAACCTAGTAGTGGACACTGCCCATATTAATAGGAGGGAGAGATTGATTGAAGAGAAACATAAAATGAGAAAGCAAGACAAAATAAAGAAGATGAGAGAGATAATTACTCACGTAAAATGCTGCACAGCAGCATAGCGTAACTAAAAGAAAATGAAACATTGATCAATTAGTTTACATATCCACATATCACAGATGGGACAGACAGCATTAGCAACTCATTCTCAGCATCAGTGTTATAGTCTACCAAATAACAACACTAACAAAGAATAGCTAAATAGCAGAATACCTATCCTGGATAAAAAATAAATATACATTTTTGTTTTGGGGGTATTTATCACATATGTACATTACAAATTATGTAAAATTCATTTATTAAGTAGGCCTACTTCCTGTAAAACAAAACATCCAACAAAACAGAAAGATCAACATGACTATTGAATGTTCTGCTTTCTGGTATGGAGCCTATCCATCACAGCTAAGCAGCCGTCAATGCATTATGCATTATGTTGGATATTCACAGGGCTTTGCAGTGACACACAGCTGACTTGTTGAATTCCAGTCACACAGGAAATGGCACAGGGAATGATGAATACCTGTAGACATCATCGGCACACGTGGTTGACCGTGATAAGGCCACCGGAGGCATGTAGAAGGTTCCCCGCATCAGTTGTAGTTGCTCACCGCTTGTCACACTAAGGAGAAACTTGGCGAGGCCAGCATCAACGATCTGGATGAATAAGAGTGGAGAATGGAGAGAACATACAGGGAAGAGAACATAAAGGGAAGAGAGAGAGAGAGAGAGAGAGAGAGAGAGAGAGAGAGAGAGAGAGAGAGAGACAGAGAGAGAGAGAGAGAGAGCAGACAGACAGACAGACAGACAGACAGACAGACAGACAGACAGACAGACAGAGAGAGAGAGACATAGATGAAGGAAGAGATTAAGAATGATGTTGCAATACTACTGCGACAACATCCAGGCAAGCCCCACCACAGAATCAAATGCCTGAAAACCCGACTTCTGAACAAGGCCTGAACACCGGCCAGTCACCAGGCTGGCCTGTCACACTGGAATAGTCTTCCTATGCCGGATAGTCTTCCTGTGAATTACACTTATATGTCCTGGACTCCTTATGCAAATTTACTTTGTATAGTTTTGCTATACCTGAGGTAGACTATGAATGAGTCTAGTTAGTATATCAAAATAGGCTTATGGGTGGAACGTAATGTCCAGATTTGATGAGCCAAGAGGTGATCACAAACATAACATCCAGATTGTATTGGCCTCGAGATGATCACAAACATATTATTGTCACAGTGGATATCAACAATTGTCTAATCAATCGAACTTGTTCTGTATCTAAAGGCGACAGACACAAATACAAACCCCCCATCAATCTCAGCCCCTCCTCCCCGCATTAAACTGCTTACTTTCAGTTTCATCACAAAATGAAGCCATTCAGGGGTAATGTTAACTAAACAAATAAAAAATATAAATAAAACAAATATAATACTACTAAAAATGAAAATGAAATTGAAAATGAAAATGAAAATGAAAATGAAAATGAAAATGAAAATGAAAATGAAAATGAAAATGAAAATGAAAATGAAAATAAAGCTTTGCTGTAATCCCTGCAATGAACCCAAGGTATGCATCACATAACTGTGCACACATGGTAATGTGTTTTTGTCCCCAGCCCTGTACAGGGCACATCATCATTTGAAGGCATATGGCCCAACTGACAGCAGGCACAACTGCCATGGCCATCTTGGCCACCAAGACATTCCTGACCTGGTCCATGGAAGGTTCCCACAGTGATACAAGGGAGCTGGACGAGTAGCCTACCACATACCCGTTTTCTTTTTTTTTGCTTCATACAATAACAGAATGGAGATTAGCATTAACAGTGCCAGAAGAGGGACATGCTTGACTCATCATTGTTGGTAATCCCCACCAAAAAGGGACTCACCTTGACATTTAGGTCCGAGTCCACCAGTATGTTGTCAGGCTTCAGGTTCTTGTGGATGAGAGCAGGTATGAGACTGTGAAGGTAGTTCATGCCCAGAGCCACTTGGTGAGCCAGTCGAAAGACCAGAGGCCAGGGCAGCGGGCTGTTTAGCTTTTTCTGGTGAGAGCAAACAGAAACGTTTAATTCACAATCTCAGAGACACAAATTCAAATAAAGGCTCATTTAAAGCTATAATGCTTCAAGGAGCACTTCACACATTTCGACCTTATCTTTTTTTATTATGTATCTGTATAACTTTTTTTTACTTTTACAAATTTTTATCCCACGATTTTGTAACCCTATTCTTTCTCCATCAGGCGCCCCGGCTGACCAGGGGGAGGCAGTACAGACACCAGGATTACTGCATGTTTTAGTGAGGGTACGCACTGATGACGCAGAGGAGAGAACACGCCCCCAGCGGCCACAGCGTCCCCAGTGGGAATCGAACCCATGGACCTTCTAGCTGTGAGGCGACAGCTCTACCGACTGCGCCACCGTTCCCCCCAACCTTATCTTCATATGATCGAACCTCTCTAATTTCTGTTTACTCACTATGTGCCTCAGAGGAGGGACGTTTTGTTGAGCGCTTTATATACAGTAACTGAACTTTACGGTACCTTAAGAGGTAAAGAATAAATGTAGAATCTACAGGGACAGAATAGGACAGATCATTGGATGAATTTAGTATGGATTCTAAGATTTCACGATTAACTTCTAAGTCCTTCACTGTCTGGAACTTAACTATGCAATTGAAAACACCCTAAAACTCAATGTGCCAGTCCGTACCCTGAAGTCCTCTGATTCCTCATAGGTTGGTGACCAAGGGTGACCGGGCCTTTGCCATCAATGCTCCTAGATGGAATAGCCTGCCAGAAGACCTCGGGTTAACTAGCTCACTATAGCCACATTTAAATCTCTCTTCTTTTTTTTTTAAAGGCATGTTTATTCCCCTAAAGAACCAAGCAATGCCTCAAATTATGTCTGTTTAATTTGTTATTGGTTATTTGTTTCATTTTATTTTTTTAAAGATATATATTTTTTAGGGTTTTTTTTCTGCATTTATTGATAGGAACAGTAGACTGACAGGAGAGAGATGGGGGGGGGGGGGGGTGACAGGCAGTAAAGGTCCTCGGGATCGGGAGTCGAACCCACAACACACTGTCGGGCTGGATTACCTACGGTTATGCCAACCGTCCGGGCAATATGTATTATTATTATTATTATTATTATTATTATTATATAAACCAATGAATCTGTAAAGAGAAGAAAACTGACCTGCATGGAGAAGAGGGATCCTCTATCCATCGGCTCCATGACCAGACCCAAGTATATGATGGGGGAAAGGGGTTTATTGCCCCTGAAGACCCCCAAGGGCCTCATGACATAGGGGCTCTCTGTACGTAGAATCACCCTAGCCTGACTAACAAACTCTGCATCTTTGCTCGATCTGAAGATGACACATGACATAATTATATACAGTATATCACTCTTAGGGTTGTCCCATCATTGGACACTAAAACGTATTGAACTGATAAGGGACTTTGTTCCTTATTTCTGGGAATCAATCAATAACAACCCTCTAGACTTGTGTTGTGAGCTTGTAGATCTGCTACTTTCACAATGCAGAATTTGTTTTAACCTGCATCATGTCACAATGTCAATACAGCAATGCATTGATATGAAAAAGAAAATATAATATACTTAAATAAACTTCCAAATACGAGTCAAATAGGAGGCTGGCCAGACTGATAAGCGAAGTGAGAAAAACAAATCAGCCGAACGTAGTGAATCAGGCTGGATCAGACAGTTCTTAAGTTGCTTGATTCAGATGTTTGATATTCATTTAATCAGACACACCCCTTTGCTATAAAAAAAACATTGTAACTTAAAACTCAATTTTAACCAGGTTAGATTAATTGAAAAAAACGTCCTTGGTGACTGATATTGTCATTCTAATGTGTGAGGGGGCCGTGTTTTTTCAATTACTTGTTTTCATTTTTTTTTTTTTGAAAGAATTCATAACAATTAAAATTAAATTGACGAATAAAGTAATTTAAAAAGTAATTGAAAAAAAAAGAACATTTCAGGACCCCCTTAGAAGGACAGTATCAGTCACCAGAACCAAGGATGGGTGTTTTCAATGAATCTATCATGCTTAATACGGAGTTTGAAGTTGCAATAAGAACAGAGTGTGTCTGATAAAATAAATATCAAGTATCTAAATACTGAATAAATCTACTTAAAAACTGTCTGGGGTGCTCACACAAGCCTGAGATGTTAAAATGACCCCAGACATGTTTGAAAGTGAAATATCCCTAAGTATTAAAAACAAAACAAACAAAAAAGTACTCCAGTACTTTAACAAATGTGTCCGAGCAACTCTCACTTGCTGTTGAGTAATATTTGACCAGGAGTATATACTGACTCAAGTACAGGAGTTGAGTACTTTGTCCACTGGCTTTTCCACTTACCCGTCATCCATACAGCATAATTTAATGGCCACGTCTCGTCCCCACTGACGATGCCTGGCCTTGAAGACTTGACCAAATCCACCGGCATCAATCTTCTCCCAGCTCTGCTCAAAACTGTTATAATTCATCAGTCCTAGATTGACTGCATTGGAGCTGGACTGTGCCATTGTTCACTGAAGAGAGGGAGAGAGGATTGTAATGGCAGCTCATTCATGTATCACAGAAGAATGAGTAAGAGTATTATATGTGTGTGTGTGCGTGTGTGTGTGTGTGTGTGTGTTGTCAGTGTGCTTGATATCATTTCAGCCTCAACAAGTCAACAAAGCCAATCAAACAATGAGTTGCGTCCCTGTCATTGTAGCCTGATTGATGATTGGCTCATTGGATGATCATGTCATTGTAAACTGATTTGCCCCTGATCAGATTCATGTGTGTCAATGTGTACTCAAATGTTTTACTTAAGTATCAATACTGCAATGTAGAAGTACTCTGTTACAGAGCAAAAGTCCGGAATTCAAAATGTACTTCAGTAAAAGTACAAAAGTATTGGTATCACAATCAAAATGAACTTAAAGTACCAAAAGTTCTCAAATGTCAGAAAATAGCAGATCTACAAGCTGACGCGTTGTGAGCTTGTAGATCGTCTATTTTCAAATAGCCTAGGTATAAAATAGGGCTAAAGTGGTTAATGTATGTTTTATAATGTAATATATTTATATCTGTAAAGTAACTAATGTGTTCAAATAATTGTAGTGGAGTAAAAGTACAATATTTCCCTCTGAGATGTAGTGGAGTAGAAGTAAAAGTATAGACAATTGGAAACACTCCGGTAAAGTAAAAGTACCTCAAAATCGTACTTAAGTACAGTACTTGAGTAAATGTACTTGGTAACTTTACACCACTGGTCATTAGAATTAGATATAGAAAATACAAACTGTTACTTTTAAGGATTCAAAATCCTCAAATCCCCCGTGAGTTATTTAAGAGTTATTTTGAATAATAAATAAATAATAAGAATTGAAAAATACGTGTTTATTATTATTTAGAAATCATTCCCACGTAAACACTCACAATACGGATTGGGGGAAAAAATAATAAATCTGACCCTAGATCTGTACTTGGTGGCATAGAAATTACATATTTACACCTGTGATTTATCTTTCTTTCTTTTTTCTTCTTTTTTACTGTGTATGATAGTTATTTCAACTCTACTTATTGATAGATTATTTAACATTTCCTATCTGGCAACATTGAACACAATCAATTGTTTGTGTGGTTTACTGCCAATTCAATCCAGTCCAATATGATCGTATACAAAGTCCTTACCTGTCAAAAGTCCTGATGAATCCAATGTCCTCGTCTGTAGAAATGCCAATGTATTTGAATGGAATGTAATTGAAATGTAATTGTTCAATGTCTTGCAGTTGCAGTCAGTCACACAGTGTCAGCTATGGGCTGATACTTGATAATACAATGTTTTTATTTTATTTTATTTCCTGCTTATATAGCTGGGAGGAGACACAGAGATGGAGAATGAAGCTCCTCCCACAGCTCCTCCCACAGTCAACAAAGCCAATCAAAACAAATTATTGTTGGATCCTTTGATCATGAGTTCTGTCCCTGTCATTGTATTGGATGATGATGTCATTGTAAACTGATTGATTGGCTCTATGTGTATGTATATATATATATATATATATATATATATATATATATATATATATATATATATATATATATATATATATATATATATATATATATACATATATATATCACTCACTGTTTTCTCCTCAGCACTATTGTCCGGTTATAAAAATAAAATAAATTGGCACCAGTTGTCTGATAAAAAATTGGTCAACATCAAGTGAAACGTCGCTGCGCAAATAACCAGTAGTAAATTGATTTTGAGGCTGATATGAATCGCGCGCAGCTTAAAATGCTGCGAAAGATGATGCTTTTGACGGGGGGAGAGAGAGAGAGAGAGAGAGAGAGAGAGAGAGAGAGAGAGAGAGAGAGAGAGAGAGAGAGAAATTTTGACTGTACAGTACTTGTACCTGGGTGTCACGAGTCCACGAGTGTGACATTATGTTTGAGGGGGAGCGAGCTCCGTACGTATGTAGCTTCGCTTTGCAAAAACTATTATTCCACCTCCCTCCTCCCTCTTTCCCACTTAGCCTTCTTCCCCTCCCATTCAGGAATGGGACGACCTTTTGACACTGAAACCTATGCAGATATCCCTCATATCTAACATGTATGAGAAACTAATGACCTTTGACCACCAGCCGGCTGTCAAGGTCCGAGCGGCTTGGGAGCAGGAACTCGGTGTATAGTCTTTACAAACCAGTGCTGGGATGAAGCCTTAAACCATTAAGACCTGATGCCGATTCTATAAATGTAAATGTCCCAACATGATATGTATTTGGCCGCCGACTAGACTGGAACTCAGTGGTGGAAAAAAATACTCAAATGTTTTACTTAAGTAAAAGTATCAATACTGCAATGTAGAAATACTCCGTTACAAGTACAAGTTGAGAACTTGAGTAAAAGTACAAAAGTAATGGTATCAAAATGTACTTAAAGACAAGTGCCAGAAGTAAAAGTACTCAGTACGCAGAATGTCCCATTTCACAAGTTTTCAAATGTATACAAAATAGCAGATCTACAAGCTCACACCGCGTCGCATCGTTCATAGTACTTCACAGAGTTCACTATTCTAGATCCCGTCTCTCTGAGATTTACCCATCTATCGCAGATCAATGTGAAAGAGGTCAAGCTTCCCCGTGCAATCTGAGTCACATGTTTTCCCTCTGTCCCATACTCAATACATTCTGGGGTGATTATTTTGACCATCCTGTCAAAGGTTCTAGGCCAGAGGTCTTCAACAGGGGGATCCGGGACCCCTAGGGGGTCCTCAGAGTTACTACAGGGGGTCCGCCAAATCTTTGTGTGATTTTTACATTAACCACTTCAACCAAGCATCCCTATTCTGAGGAGAACTTTAGCCAGAAATAGCAGATCTACAAGCACACAGCGCCTCGCGCTGCGAGGCGTTGTGCGCTTGTAGGTCTGCTATTTTCGGCAAAGTGGTTTAGCATACGGGGGGAAAAGAGCAGGCTAAGTACAGAGTGAAAGGTCAGGTTTACTAAGTATTGTTTAAGTGCATGGTTAAATGTCTGGAAATACACATTAACATGAATCCAACATGATAGTGCTGTGAAACAAGTCTATGAAGCTGTCTATGAAATCTATGAAAAAATACATACTTTATGCAATATATAATGGGGGGTCCCTGCTTTAGCTCGCTCTCAGCCAAGGGGTCCTTGGCCTGAAAACGTTGAAGACCCCTGTTCTAGGCTTTGAGATACAGATAAAACCTCTCAAGTGTTCCCCTCCAGGCAAATTGTACACAATTAGACATAATAGCCTTTACATCTCTCCTGGCAAGACGCCATATTTTACTGCTATGGAAATCCTCAAAGGCCCCACCCTTTTATTAATTATTTCAGTTCCTTACAAACTTTACCTCCTGACTGAACCCCCCCCCTTACCTTTTATAATGTTATCTCTCTTCTTTCCATCTTACTGGTCTCCTTTTCTTTTCAAAAATGTGTTTCCTCTCTTTTTTTAAATGGCTATCCTTACCCATTTTGTTCTGTTTTACTGTGCTGTCAATAGTTTTACTAACATTGTAAATCCTCATACCATGCAATAACTGTAACGTCTAATACACCTTAAGAACGACACACACGGATACTATCAACCACTTTGCTATTGTCGCTCAGTCTGCTGTCGTTTCTTTCTTCTTTTTGTTTTTTTAAATATTATTAATCACATTGTTTTTGTATAATTTCTCCGTGTATACAGAGATAAAGGGGGGAAGCAAAACAAAAAAAGGGAATACAAATGTACACCTGTACTTCCATTTACTTGTAACTAATTTTCCCTAATAAAAATATGTATTAAAAAAAAAAGATACAATTCATGATTCTTTGTATATTTTCTTTTTATTAAACAAAGTAGATAGAGAGATAATGAGAGCTTCATTTGTATTGTAGCCAGGTTATGTTAATTGTATACATTACATCCCTCGTTGGCATTGCTCTCCTTCCTTCTCTTACAAGAACCAGGAGATATGACCACATTACCCCTGTTCTTGCCTCACTGCACTGGCTATAGTGCAGTGGCGTTCAGAATTGACTTTAAAATTACCTTGTTTGTTTTTAAAGCATTGAACGGACTTGCTCCAATTAATATTTTTGACCTCCGGTCTCCTCACATACCCAACAGTAATCTTAGATCAGCAGACAAACCTTTACTTGACCTCCCCCCCAGACAAGGCTTGTGATGGAAGGTGACAGGGCATTTGCTGGGTGCTAGGGCTCCATTTCTGTGGAACCAACTTCCGCTGCAAATTAAACAGTCCACTTCAGTATTCACTTTTAAAAGTATTTAAAAAACTCATTTATAGGCTTTTAGCTAGAAGGAATGGTCGGCTAGTTTTCAGCTTTCACTCTTACTTTTGGTCTTATTATTTTTGTATTGTTCCTTTGTTTTTACATTTCCATCATTGAATTGCCTTTATATCTCCTGTTTAATGTATTGTATGTGAAGCACTTTGTAAACCTGTTTTTGAAAAGTGCTATATAAATAAAGTTTATTATCTTATACTTGCTATCTCTGAAACTTATTTGGATAGCTTTGTAGACAATTCAGAGATAGTTGGCTTTTCAACTTATATACAGGATAGAAACATGTATGGTGGCGGTGCGGCCATTTACATACGGGACCATCTTGGTTATGCCAACAAACAGAGAGAGAGAGAGAGAGAGAGAGAGAGAGAGAGAGAGAGAGAGAGAGAGAGAGAGAGAGAGAGAGAGAGAGAGAGAGAGAGAGAGGTTTTGTCATTTGGTTATGTACATGTGTTTATTAACATATTATTATTTGCTGTGGTTGGTTCATACTCTTGATTATTCATTGTGTTCATTCCATTTATACCTGCTGAGGAAATTGTGGAGCATACATGTGAAGCTACATTAAAACCATTCTTTTCACATTTCAATTCTTATTGAAATTAGGTCATTAATCAGTGATGGAAAGTAACTAAGTACATTTACTTAAGTACTTTACTTAAGTACAATTTTTAGGTGTTTGTACTTTACTTGAGTATTTCCAATTTCCAATACTTTTACTTCTATTCCACTACATCTCAGCGGCAAATATTGTACTTTTACTCCATTATTTGAAAACTTAGTTACTTTTCAAATATAAATAAATGATATTATAAAACATACCACAACATTAACCACTTAAGCCCTATTTTATACCTAGGCTATTTGAAAATAGCAGATCTACAAGCTTTTGTGAGCTTATAGATCTGCTATTTTCAACTAATTTTACTTTTGGTACTTTAAATACAAATAACATTTTTATGCCAATACTTTTGTACTTTTACTCAAGTAAATTTTGAATTCTATACTTTTGCTTGTAACAGAGTATTTCTATGGTGCAGTATTGGTACTTTTACTTAAGTAAAGAATGTGAGTACTTTTTCCACCACTGTCGTTAATTAGCAAAACATAGAGGGGGGTTGAGCAGGTTCATTTGTATTGAGCTTAAACAGTTTATGTTAATTGTATAGCCTACATTACATTCCTCGTTGGCATTGCTCTCCTTCCTTCTCTTGAAATAGACACACTTTTAGGCAGTGGTGGAGAAAGTACTCAATGTTTTATTTAAGTAAAAATATCAATACTGCAATGTAGAAATACTCTAGACTGTTACAAGTAAAAGTCCGGAATTCAAAATGTACTTGCGTAAAGGTACAAAAGTATTGGTATCGAAATGTACTTAATGTACCAGAAGTAGAAAGTACTCATTAGAATTATGTTCCGTTTCACACATTTTCAAATGTATAAAAATCTTTTGAAAATAGGCGATCTACAAGCTCACAATGCATTGTGAGCTTGTAGATCGGCTATTTTCAAATAGCCAAACTATATACAGGGCTGAAGTGGTTAAAGCATGTTTTGTAATAATAATCAAAATCTACAAAGTAACTTGTGACTAAAGTTTTCAAATAACTGTAGTGGAGTAGAAGTAAAAGTACTGACGATCAGCTATAGGCCTATAGCTACGCTTATTTTCTGAAATTGAGCTTATTTGATGAATGAAAAGCTTTTAGAGTGAAGTAATTAATTAGCATTTCAAATGCACATTGTCCTGTCAAGCTAAAGATAAGATAAAGATAAGTGTTTACAGATGGCTTACCTGAAAGCATGCAGACAAAGAACAAGATAAATGGATCATCTTTGACAAGATTCAGACAGTGATGACAATGTGATGGCTATTGGCTAATACTGTTTAAGCCAAAGGTATTAGATTATTAATAATAACAGTTTCCTAAGGCAGTGGTTCTCAAACTTTTTCATAAGGACCCCCACAATGATATAATGTAATTGGCCGTAGACCCCCATCTCAAAATGTTTTGTTCCAGGGACCCCCAGAAGCAGAGATTTGAGTTATAAATTCAAATAATTTCAACACGATGCAACGCGTTGTGAGCTTGTAGATCTGCTATTTTCAAACATTTTACTACTTGGATCCCGCAATTTTTGTAACCCATTTTTTTCACCCGGTGCCAATTTCCTAAGTGATCCTGGGCGCTACACCTGCCCTACACCAGCGCTACACCAGTCCCCTTCAGCCTAGGGAGGCTACAGCGGTGCCTCCGGTCATCCCGGCCCTCCATGCATCTGGCTAGCTCTCTACTACTTTCTGCACCTGCATCCTTCTTCAGAATGTCCTCATTATGTAGATATGGGACACCTTTGTGATCAATACCCATGTGAAGGTTCCCACAGAACCAGTGCCTTAATTATTGCAAGGGTTTCTAAACTTTTCAGGGGCCGTGACCCCCCACAATAATCATGTTTCAACTGGGGACCCCCCGACCCTGACAAGCACTTGGACTTGTAGGAGTTGAGGCATTCAATTTAGTTTAACTCGGTTCCACAGATAAATACTGTGAAAATAGCTGATCTAAAAGCTCACAACACGAACAATGCGAGGCGTTGTGAGCTTGTAGATCTAATACATATACATTTTTATTAAATACAAAAAGTAGTTTTTCTTTAAATAAATTGTTACATTGTGATGTTAAAGTGTATCAGACAGTTTACATTCCCCAAAAGGAAATGCATGTATTTAATTGAGTCTGACCAGAAGCAGGGATAAAATATATGGGGGGGGGGGTATCCCAGAGGCATGGACCCCCCAACAAATCTAACACTGAGGACTCCACAGGGTCATGTAATTCCAACAGATAGTTTATTGACACGTTTATGATGTAAACAACGTGTTGCATGTAAGACCCAAATGCTCCGTATAGGGGGTGACGTCTGGTCACGTCAGGCCATCAGGGTAAACTAACGTCATTGTAAGGTCTCTGGAAACATCTTCACACAAGGTGACCTATAGAGTTGACTAAAGTTTTCGAAAGCAGTGGTTCTCAAACATTTTCATGTCAAGGACCCCCAAAATAATATACATTTGGCTGCGGACCCCCATCCCAAAGGTCTTGTTCAACAAGACCAGGAGACCTGGTTCTGCCAGACCCAGAAGGAACAAATTCCTAGTAGGCAACACACCTACAAACCACTTTATAAGTTAAAAGTATAAATCATTTTAGGCATTTTGTGTGTGTGTAGCATTTTGTGTATAGGGGTCTTTGGTTGCAGATTTGTGTATAGGCTAGACCAGCAAACCTTCCAGTCTGATTACAACCTGTCCCTTGTCAGTCAGTGCACAGAATATGGGCAGAAGGGCTTTGAATCCAGCATTTCATAAATTTAGGTAATTTTCTATGCTGCTTGTGTAGTAATAAACCTCTGAAATAAGTTATGTAGAACAACAAAATTGCCTAAAAGTAATCCAGCGGACAACAGCAATACGTTTTAAATGAATTTAATGCAATCAACTACAAAAAAAATCTATTTTACTGTATAAAAGGCCCTGGACAGGACTATTCACAAAGCAAAGATTGCGCTCACCAGCTGAGACAGTATTATTGGCAAACTTAAGGGTGACTCTGACATCACAATAGCTTAGAGAAAGACCCCCTGGGTCTGGCAAATATAGCAAATCTACAAGCTCATAGCACGGCACTCGGTGCCACGCTAATAGCCTGTATACCTGTATATCTGAGGACCGAGAAGCAGCAGAAAGAAACCACAGAAATGCACACAATGTAAAAGCCCAGATAGATGTAAGACAACACTGTTGTTGACCAAAAATCAAACGAGCTGAATGTGAGCACCATCAGCCAGACAACACAGCAACAGGCCACCCTGTACCGAAGAGCTTTGTACCTGAGAAATACCACAGGGTGAACCACCGCTATGTAACGCTCCACACAGATACAACACTGGAACCATGGAACAGAGAACCAAAAAAAAAACAGCAGAAGTGAAGGAACAAACTATGGCAAAAATAATGTTGTGTGTGAAGATCCCTGCAAAGTACAAGACAGAGGCCAGGGAAGAGATGATCACAGATGCAGTCAGGTTGAGATAAAAGAACTCTGAGGCTATCGTCCCACCAGCTCCACTCAGTATCAGCCACACAACGTAGCTGTTGATGGGGAGACCCAGGATGGTGTTGATAGAGTTCATAGCAGTTCCTATTACCACACTGGTGTTGTTTTCTGAGGATATGATGGGGATGGAGGAGTTGGTGCCATTTCCCTGTGTGTCGCTCATCTTAAGGCTCTGTGTGTGTCCTGCAACTGGTTCAGAAGAGAAAAACATATTGTCTGAATTTGAGTTCAATTAACTGAATATAACAATAATAAAACTAAACATTTTTTAAAGTTATTCTGAAAACAACAACTATTCTAATGAACAATGAACACAAGGTTAAATTAATCTCACGTTTTAGATGCCAGCAGAGAGTCTCAGATCTCTGAGTCGGGTGTTTTGGTGAAGTCTCTTCAGTCACTGTCTTCCTGACGGTTAATCCTCCAAATGATGTTCTCTCTACTTTGCCCCCTCTAACTATTCCCTTTCCTCCTCCTCCTTCCTCTATTTTTCTTTGTCTACACCTGCACACATGAGCATTCTATGGAAATATATATTTAATCACCCATACAGTCATTAAGCAAACTTTAGGGTTTCAACAGCACCGGCCCTGTTTAGATAACCTCGGGCAACAACGACGTGACAATAATTAGTTTATCCCATACACATGTAGCCTGTATTTGCCCCCTTAAAGGTTTCATGACGTTCAGTTTTACCACACATTAAAAGTCTTTGTCATGGTCCTTCAAACGTGTATAGAAAGTTTTAACAAAAAATTCCACTCCATTGATCCATGGCAGGTGTTTTTCTGTCACATTTCTAAAGCCTTTTCAACTGCAATGAAAAAATAAATCTTTGCCTGCGGGTGTCGCTGGTGAGGGATTTTGCCTGTCAATCATCGCCTCTGCTCCGCCCCCCCCAAAGGAAAGGATAGGGGAGGGGAGGGGCGAGGAGGAGAGTGGGCGGGATTAATCGACTGTGACCTCACTGCCGAAGGGCCAAGCTCAGATTACTTTTCAACCTAATTATTCAGAAAACCCCAGACCACAGAAATTCCACTGAATGTTCAAAGTTCAGATTTTTTGGGTGTAATTGAGGTCATAAAATCCCAAAAAAAACATAAAAAATAAAAAAAGTGAAAATGAATGTCATAGAACCTTTAAGAGATGATGAATGAACAGTGCCAGCTTAACGGAAGTGCTTTAGGTGCTGAATTACAGGGCACCAACCTTGGGGGGGCACCAAACGGCGTGGAGAGAGTGAAAGAAGAATATGCAGAATTTGCCGTGTCACACGTTTTTCAAATGTATGAAATGTATAGAGAATCTTTTCAAAATAGCAAATCTACAAGCTCACAACGTGTCGCAATACGACACTTTGTGAGCTCGTAGATCGGCTATTTTCAAATAGCCAAAGTATAGGCTTCGATGGTTAATATAATGTTTTGTAATAGTAATCTAGTAGCTCAAAATTTTAAATAATTGTTATGAAGTAAAACTACCATATTTGCCACTGATATGCAGTGGAGTACAAGTAAAAGTATTGAAAATTGGACATACTCCAGTATCGTAAATTAAACTCAAAATGATACTTAAAAACAATAGGCTACTTGAGTAAATGTTCTTATTTACTTTCCACCACTTATGTTATATACCAGTTTTAATAGTTTCAGTGCTATACACAAATTATAGTTACTTAGACGAGTAGACAACTTGACACAGTTTAAAAAAATATATTTATTCTGAATAATATGTATCACTTCTGCACAAACGCACCATATAATACGAGCAAAATGCATTAAAAATGTTCACATTTATGTTTCTTAGATCATATTTTACATTAGTTGTCCACCAAACATAAAGCAATCCTTTGGTGTATTGGGAAAATCACACAAGTTGACAACAATTACGAATTGCAAGCAAACGGAACACTGAAGATGATGATGATATATTAGCATTTAGTCTATAGTCCATAATGTATTTAGTTTTATTGAAATACATGAAAAAAATGTCCTCTAGGATCTTTGATGTTCAATCCCACATCAAATATCCAACACTCAAGCAACGTGCATACAAATCCTTCTTTTGCATAAACATCCAATTTAGGCTGCAATATATATATATATATATATATATATATATATATATATATATATATATATATATATATATATATATATATATATATATATATATATATATATATATATATATACTGTATATATATATATATATATATATATATATATATATATATATATATATATATATATATATATAGTTGTGATCAAAAGTGTACATACATTTGTAAAGGACAAAGACATGTCATGACAGTTTTGACTTTCCAATAATCAAAAAAATCGTACTTTGTTGTGCAGAAAAACTAATCCTATCGCACACACATTTGGCCACCTGCAGTACCCCGGAGGACCCCCTAGGGGTCCACCCTACCCTGCTGGCTCCCACCGGGGTCTTAATTCACCTGTTGAAGAACCTGTAGCCAAAGATTGTTAATATAGAAAGATACACATTCTCCATTGGAGCCACTAGAGGCGAAGTAGTACACAAATCCTACAAATGGTCTCCTAAGTAGGCGTAGTTGTCTTCTCCCCCGACCATCCCACCACCCTCCCCCTCCCCTCTCCCTGGCTGACAACGTCATGTGGATGTGTATTTGTGTATTTTCTTCATTAAAGAAAATAAATGCTTTACATGTTTGAAAGTGCACTGTTATTGGCAAAGATGATTTTAAAGAAACCCCAAAAAAATCCCACCACAAACTCACACGTATTATTCAGTCTTATCTTCGGCTATATATGCTCCTAATTCTGCTCAACATTGTAACAGGTCCTTTTATTTATAAGGTATATATTTTACCACTATAGACTATAATGTGAGATAGAATCTCAGTTTATTAGTTTTTAGAACATCTTATGGGGACAGAGCATAGAGTTCAAATCTAATATAATAATACAATATAAATAGTATAAGGGACAGACAGAGCCCTCTATGTCTCGTCCATCAGACTGCAGATGGACTCTTCAGATATCTTCCCAGATCTCGCGAGAGTGTGTTGCTAGGATAGAGAAAGGTGGATAACAAAGTAGATTTTCTCCTAATTTGTGTCACTGAAAAAAAAGCCATTTTAGTATGAAAATCGTGCATATTTTGTGTCTTGTGACGATCGGGTCCAATATTTAGTTCAGTGACCATGGAGCTAAAGAATGGTTCAGAAGCTGTGTTCACGTTGACTCTTCCATTGGAATCAAATAGACTCCAACTTGCTTCCTGTCTCCTAAAAAGGTGCCCACCTACGTCACGCAGAAAATAGGAGAAACGGGAAGTAAACCGGAGAATGCGCCTCTTGCTATTTTCCTCTTGGCTGTAGCTCTGTTGCTGAGCCACCTTCTTCTTTTCTGTTGATGAAGAAATGAGGTCCGTTATTTCAATGTGTACGCTCAGGGATAACAATTACTTCCATACATCCAAGAACAGTCCCCAAACTAGTTTTCAAGAACAAATGCAAATGATGACTTTTTGTTTTCATTTGATTTCAATGAAAAGTTAAGCTTTCTTCCTTAATAGCGCCACGTTACAGTAGATTAAATGAAACTGGACTTTCATTACGTGGACTTCAAAATAAAACCTGTGTTAACTAATCACATTATTAAGTTTCAGATAGTATTCATCAATGCAGGTCTATTGAGAGAGAGAGAGAGAGAGAGAGAGAGAGAGAGAGAGAGAGAGAGAGAGAGAGAGAGAGAGAGAGAGAGAGGACATACCTTTTGTTCGCCTCCACGTCCTCCTATACACAAACACAATAAAAACATCAGGTAAGACATTAGCTCAGCTCAACAGAGCCAATGTAAGAAAGTCTACACATGGTCCCAAGTAAGGTTTTTTCCTACATGCCCTGCGGGGCAAGTACTTGCCCCCTCTAAAGTTCTACTTGCCCTGCCTAGGGGGGTATAGGGCTGACGGCAGGGCAGCATGCGGGCACATTATAGCCCACCCAGTGCAACGTACAATACCAGTTGTAATATGTGAAGGTTGGAGTAAGGAGTAGAAGTTAAGAAAATTGAAAACAATTTGGTAAATATAAATGTTTCTTATATAAATGAGATTATTACAAGCTCGAGCTTGTAGATCTGGGGGTCCCTGGAACAACATATTTTGAGATGAGGGGGGTCCGCGGCCAAATACATATAATGGGGGTCCTTGACATGGAAAAGTTGGAGCGCCACTGATATACAGTAGCAACATACTGTCAGGATTTAGAAAACATTGGCCACGGACCCCCAAAAAAAAACGGTTTGTTCCAGGGACCCCCCCAGAAGCAAAGATTTGAGTTACAAATGTTCGCTTTAAAAATATATATATATATTCGAAGATTGGCAAAAAAAAAATCACGTTTAAAAAAAAAATAGCAGATCTGTTATTTTTGAATAGCCAAAGAAATCAAAAAATGACACAGATGGGTCTTAATGGGTTAAGTATAACGCAGTTCTCTTGGTACTCACTTGCTGTTCATCTTTGCTGTATTTGCTGATTCCATATACCACGAGTGCCCCACAGATGAGCAGCAGAAGGCCAATGCCTCCCCACTGGAACACAACATAGTTAAGCAGCGGCACATACTTAGTAAATATTACCAGGAAAACAACTGAATTAGGAAAATGACACGATAGTAGGCAAAAAGTCATCAGCATTGCAATATGTAAAGGTCTTTAACAGTGCGTATTTGAATGGGAGAGATGTCGTAAAAGTAATAATTAATATGTTCAAATGTTTATTGAAGTAATGTTTCAATCATTACAGATCTTCTTCAGGGACCAATTGAACAACTTTTCCAGTATAAGGACATCATACATTTTCTAATGTTCTACTGTATTTGTCCTGCACCTGGACATGCCATTCGGATGTACATGCATTTGTTTCTTATAGAGGAACCCTGATCCTAAATAATGTACAGTATAAAGGAGATTATTGAACTTACCTGTGATTCAACGAAGAACTCTTGTGACTCTTTTATACACTGTTTACGTTCTACCTCCTCGGTGTGGCCAGTGCGGAGACAGTTCTTATCTTTACCGGGATCACACCATTGCGTGTGTGTATGTTCAATTTGCGTAAATGTACCGTTCCAGTTGGTCATGGCACAAGTAATGTACCGGCCATCGAGCAACACTATAGTCAGCCAAATGACGGCGGGGACGCTGCTGGAGACAACAATGTTGAACACAGACTTTTTTTCAATTTTATCTTTGGACCCGATCTCGAAGATCAGCATCAGGATAAAGGACATGATGGCAGGAATGACCATTAAGGCACATGTAGACAGTTTATCCGTCCAGTCTCCAGCACAAGGACAGTTGAACTGCCTCCCAACAAAAAACTCCAGGCCAATGAAGATGAAGGTGAAAGATGCATTTGACGCCACAGGACTGTTCTTGAATACATCTTCCAGCGCGGCAGACCACTTCTTCTGTTCTGTCATCTTGATCGTAAACGTCTGGCTAGCTGACTAGTAAACTTTCTGCCCCTGCGTCTTTCTTATGTAGCCTAGTACGTCCACGTCATACTGGATTGAAATTCAACAAATGCCACACTTCCACTGTCATTGGTTTTGAACAGAGGAAGGTGGTGTCATCTGTTATGACATCTCAGCTCATTGGTTGATGAGGGGTTTCAGGCGGGGTTGCATTTCGAACAGACACACTGGAGGAAGTGGCTGAGTGGAGGGAAGTTGTTCTACTGATACTTGTCCCACATGTACACAAATGGGCTTGAATGAAAGCTTAAAGTGTCCCCTTAAAAATGATACCAAACACTATAGTGAAAGATATTGAAATATGTACTCAATAGGAGCCAATACCAAGATATGCACCTGCATCTAAAATGGCTTTTTTCAATGGGGGAGGGTAACTTCAGCAGCTGATAACACCAATTTAGCTGTGACTCAGGAAGGGTTATCATACCAAAATGTTATCTACAGACATAGAGCTTCTCAAAAATGATAAGTAACCTTTGCCACCTTTCGGTGTACCGACATCTCGTCTGGCCCATGGACTATGAGCAGCAGTGATGGAAGAAGTACTCACATGTTTGTACTTACTGTAGGTAAATACCCTTTTGTAGAAATAGTCTGTAACAAGTACAAGTTCGGTATTCAAAATGTACTTGAGTAAAAGTAAAAAAAAAACTGTATTGGCATCAACATAATACTTAAAGTACCAAAAGTAAAAGTCGTTAAAAAGAGTTTTAAGTAAAACTCATTAGGGTACAATGTTAAGTTTTTTTTGTTTTACTACTAGCAATGCCTAGGTACAGTATGCTATAGGTTATCATTGCCGGATGTGCAGTGCAGATTTCTCTCTAAAAAAAAAGCATATTTTTTCTTACTAGGGGTGGTGATTCTAATAATAATAATAATACTAATGCATACAAATTATATAGCACTTTTCTGAGTAGTCGCCTTACAAAACACTAAATAAAAACAACTTTTTTTCAACTATTACGAAAAAAATAGTTTAAAAAGTTGTGTGAACATAGAGGGGGGTTGAGCAGCTTAATTTGTATTGTAACTACTAACCAGCTTATGTTAATTGTATACATTACATCCCTCGTTGGCATTGCTCTCCTTCCTTCTCTTGAAATAGACACACTTATAGGCAGTGGTGGAGAAAGTACTCAAAGTTTTATTTAAGTAAAAATATCAACACTGCAATGTAGAAATACTCTGTTACAAGTAAAAGTATGGAATTCAAAATGTACTTGCGTAAAAGTACAAAAGTATTGGTATTAAAATGTACTTAATGTACCAGAAGTAGAAAGTACTCATTAGAATTACAGTATGTTCCGTTTCACACATTTTCAAATGTAAAAAAATCTTTTGAAAATAGCCGATCTACAAGCTCACAATGCATTCAAATAGACAAACTATATACAGGGCTGACGTGGTTAAAGCATGTTTTGTAATAATAATCAAAATCTACAAAGTAACTTGTGACTAAAGTTTTCAAATAATTGTAGTGGAGTAGAAGTAAAAGTACTGACGATCAGCTATAGGCCTATAGCTACGCTTATTTTCTGAAATTGAGCTTATTTGATGAATGAAAAGCTTTTAGAGTGAAGTCATTAATTAGCATTTCAAATGCACATTGTCCTGTCAAGCTAAAGATACCTGTGTTTACAGATGGCTTTATACCTGAAAGCATGCCGACAAAGATTAAGATAAATGGATCATCTTTGACAAGATTCAGACAGTGATGACAATGTGATGGCTATTGGCTAATACTGTTAAGCCAAAGCTATTAGATTATTAGTAATAACAATTTCCTAAGACAGTGGTTCTCAAACTCTTTCATGTGAAGGACCCCCACAATGATATAATGTAATTGGCCGTAGACCCCCATCTCAAAATGTTTTGTTCCAGGGACCCCCAGAAGCAGAGATTTGAGTTATAAATTCAAATAATTTCAACACGATGCAACGCGTTGTGAGCTTGTAGATCTGCTATTTTCAAACATTTTACTACTTTTACTTTTGGTACTTTAAGCACAATTTGATACCAGTACTTTTGTACTTTTACTCAAGTAAATTGTGAAATCCCAACTTTTACTTGTAACAGAGTATTTCTACATCGCAGTATCGATACTTTTACTTAAGTAAAACATTTGAGTACTTTTTCCACCACTGTCTAGTTTCCAGGCTACAGCGGTGCCTCCGGTCATCTCGGTCCTCCATGCATCTGGCTAGCTCTCTACTACTTTCTGCTCCTGCATCCTTCTTCAGAATGGCCTCATGGGCGCGGCTGTGGCTCAGGAGGTAGAGCAGGTCGTCCAATGATCCTTGGGTCGGCGGTTCGAATCCCGGCTCCTCCTGACCACATGTCGAAGGGTCCCTGGGCAAGACACTGAACCCTACATTACCTCCAATGATTCGGTCGGCGCTCGCTTGCCACCATTGGTGTGTGAATGTGGGAAAAGTGGGGACGCTGGCGTCGACTGTTCGCCGCTCCACATCCCAATGTCCCCCACCTGTATGAATGAATGAACCATTGTAAAGCGCTTTGAGCACTTGGAAAAGCGCTATAAAAATGCAATTCATTATTATTATTATTATTATTATTATTATTATTATGTTGATGTGAGACACCTTTGTGATCAATGCCCATGTGTAATGTGTAGGCTCCAAGCACTTGGACTTGTAGGAGTTGAGGCATTCAATTTAGTTTAACTCGGTTCCACAGATAAATACTGTGAAAATAGCTGTATCAAAAGCAGAGGCAAGGACCCCCCAACAAATCGAACACTGAGGATTCCACAGTGTCATATATTCCAGCAGATGGTTTATTGACACGTTTATGATGCAAACAACATGTTGTATGTAAGACCAAATGCTCCGTATCGGGGCCATTAGGGTAAACTAACGTCATTGTGAGGTCCCTGGAAACATCTTCACACAAGGTGACCTATAGAGTTGACAAAAGTTTTCTAAAGCAGTGGTTCTCAAACATTTTCATGTCAAGGACCCCCAAAATAGTATACATTTGGCTGCGGACCCCCATCCCAAAGATATTTTGTGCCAGGGATTGTTCAACAAGACCAGGAGACCTGGTTCTGCCAGACCCAGAAGGAACAAATTCCAAGTAGGCAACACACCTACAAACCACTATAAGTTAAAAGTATAAATCATTTTAGGCATTTTGTGTGTGTGTAGCATTTTGTGTATAGGGGTATTTGGTTGTAGATTTGTGTATAGGCTAGACCAGCAAACCTTCCAGTCTAATTACAACCTGTCCCTTGTCAGTCAGTGCACACAATATGGGCAGAAGGGCTTTGAATCCAGCATTTCATAAGTTTAGGTAATTTACTATGCTGCTTGTGTAGTAATAAACCTCTGAAATAAGTTATATAGAACAACAAAATTGCCTAAAAGTAATCCAGCGGACAACAGCAATAACTTTTACATTAATTTAATGCAATCAACTACAAAAAAGCCATGTTACTGTATAAAAGGCCCTGGACAGGACTATTCACAAAGCAAAGATTGCGCTCACCAGCAGAGCCAGTATTATTGCCAAATTTAAGGGCAACTCTGACATCACGAAGCTTATAGAAAGGCATTTTTTTGTTTTTTTGCATGTATTTTTGCTGCAGTAATTTAGTACTCTGTACTCACTCACTCAACCGAAATATGGGAAACCTGACTCACAAACAAATTGATTCTTAAATAGGCAAAGGTGCTCCGGTGAAACACCGAGACTCAATGGAGCTGTTGTTGTTGTTATTGTTGTCACCACAGCATCTCACACAACAGCAACAGCTCCAGACTGGACATAATATTATCCTGGATGGACGCTGGATCGACTAGATCAGGGGTCTTCAACGTTTTTCAGACCAAGGGCCCCTTAGCTGAGGCAGAGATGAAGCAGTGCCCCCCCCCCCCCCCCACACACACACACTACATATTGTATGAAATGTTATCGCTGATTAAAAATGTTCTACAATTTCGTTTCTTTACACATTATATTTTCTATGAATATGTTGGATTCATTTAACCACTTAGTCCGTCAATACTTAGTAAACTTGACCAGTGGCTCTGTACTAGTTCCGTAATTGTATTCTTGCTCTGTAAAGCATTTTGAGCTGCATTTCATGTCATGAAAGGTGCTATACAAATAAAGTTTATTATTATTATTATTATTAGTCTGGTCTTTTTTCCCTCTACACCAAACCATTTCACCGAACATAGACAATCTATAGCACGTTGTGAGCTTATAGATCGTCTATCTTCGGTGAATGTTCCCCCCAGAATAGGGATGATAGGGTTCATGTTATTTATGTAAACATTTTTTAATTAAGTCTTTATCCCACAAAGATTTGGCGGCCCCTCTGTCATAACTCTGAGGACCCCCTAGGAGTCCCCGACCCCCTGTTGAAGACCCCATGTCTAGATTATACTTTCATAGAAAAAGAGTTGTTGACATATTTTTTTTAAAAGTTTCCAGGGGATTTCTAGGGACCCCCTGGAACCCCCTCAAGGAACCCTGGCGTTCCCCGGACCCCACTTTGAGAACCACTGGCCCATATGATACGACGTGTAACTTTATTAGATCTTGGCACAAGCTATGTGATGAAGTGTCCCTGAACAAGACACTGAACCCCTAACTGCTCTCCGGAGCTGTGTAGCGTCCACTGCTCCCAGTAGGTAGGTAATATTTATATATCATTTTAAATAATAAAAATGTTAGATCTACAACCTAGGATTAATTGTATTGTCTATTGATCACACCTCTGATCAATAGACCTAGAACACAGATAATCTGATGGTTACAGTAACATTCACTACCAATCATTTCAGATAAAGTACCAAACTACTATAAGAGTGAACTTGAGGAGTGATCAATATGCTTTTACAAAGCAATAGGCTTACAAGCATTTAACCTTCGATTTTTTTTATTTTTCATACATGGGGAAAAAAACTATGTATGATGATGATAATGCTATAATTACAGTGTCATTTTCAAAATAAAAACATCTCTACCATGAGTATTTCAATAAACAACAACATAACAAGTAGCTGAAACAACTTTCTCTGACACAGGAATATTTAGAATAGATTTTAAACATAATATTATAAGAGATCTATCCTGCTTTCAGAAACCCTTGAAGCATGGCAGTTTCCCAGCTTTGTAGATGTAGAGCAAAGGATAAGCAAACACTGCCATCATGGTTATTGTACCTGTGGTGACGTCGGCAAATGGAATGGAATAATTCAGTATTATAGTCAGAACAAAGGCAATACAGCTCATTGTAGTCAGTGACATTACTATCAAGCTGATCAGAATAATTTTAAAAGCTCTTCTCTTCATATCATTTCCCTCCCCTCTGTCCCTCTGTCCTTCTCCTGGTCCAGGCTGTTTCAGAGCTCTGAGGACCGAGAAGCAGCAGAAAGACATCACAGAAATGCACACAATGTTAAAGCACAGAGAGATGTAACCCAACACTGTTGTTGACCTAAAATCAAACGAGCTGAATGTGAGCACCATCAGCCAGACAACACAGCAACAGGCCACCCTGTACCGAAGAGCTTTGTACCTGAGAAATACCAAAGGGTGAACCACCGCTATGTAACGCTCCACACAGATACAACACTGGAACCATGGAACAGAGAAGTAGAAAAAAAAACAGCAGAAGTGAAGGAACAAACTATGGCAAAAATAATTTTGTGTGTGAAGACCCATGCTAAGATAAAGACAGAGGACAGGGAAGAGATGATCACAGATGCAGTCAGGTTGAGATAAAAGAACTCTGAGGCTATCGTCCCACCAGCTCCACTCAGTATCAGCCACACAACGTAGCTGTTGATGGGGAGACCCAGGATGATGTTGATAGAGTTCATAGCAGTTCCTATTACCACATTGGTGTCGTTTTCTGAAGATATGAAGGGGATGGAGGAGTTGGTGCCATTTCCCTGTGTGTCGTTCATCGTAAGGCTCTGTGTGTGCACTGCAACGGGTTCAGAAGAGAAAAACATATTGTCTGAATTTGAGTTCAGTTAACTGAATATAACAGTGATAAAACTAAACATTTTTGAACAACTGTTTTTAAAGTTCTCCTGAAAACAGCAACTATTCTAATGAACAATGAACACAAGGTTAAAGTGATCTCACGTTTCAGATGGCAGCAGAGAGTCTCAGATCTCTGAGTCGGGTGTTTTGGTGAAGTCTCTTCTTCAGACAGTCACTGTCTTCCTGATGGCAAATCCTCCAAATGATGTTCTCTCTACTTTGCCTCCTCTAACCATTCCCTTTCCTCCTCCTCCTTCCTCTATATTGCTTTGTGTACACCTGCACACATGAGCATTCTATGGAAATGTGTATTTAATCACCCATACAGTCGTTAAGCAAACTTTAGGGTTTCAACAGCACCGGCACTGTTTGGATAACCTCGGGCAACAAACACATGACAATAATTTGTTTGTCCCATGCCCCCTTAAGAGATGATTCACTAGTAAGAGACCACACCTTCTGCTCAGGTTAAACAGTATTTATTGAAGGAATGAGATGTGCAGTATGTGTATTGATGAGGAGCCCGAGGTGGGGCGAGACTCAGGGTGGGGGTGTAGTCTCGGGAGCCAGACGACCATGGTTGCTCGGCCCTGGAGCTGTCTGTCGCCTCTGCTCCGAACGCTACCCCCCCCGGGGCTCCTGGAGGAAAGAAGGTAGAGATGTTAGGAGAGCGAAAAATTATGGGGGAATGTTGGGGAGGAGGAGGGCATTTTTGAGTATCGCGAGCGAAATCAAACAGGTAAGTGATACAATCGCAGGTGTATTTATACTGTAGTGATTGCTACGTGGATTGGCTGAGAGATAAGCAGTGCAGGTGAACTTGATCATGAACTAGAGTGGCTGAGCAGAGGGCGGTCTCTACTCCCGAACCTACGTTGAACACAACTACATTTCACTAGTAAGAGACCACACCTTCTGCTCAGGTTAAACAGTATTTATTGAAGGAATGAGATGTGCAGTATGTGTATTGATGAGGAGCCCGAGGTGGGGCGAGACTCAGGGTGGGGGTGTAGTCTCGGGAGCCAGACGACCATGGTTGCTCGGCCCTGGAGCTGTCTGTCGCCTCTGCTCCGAACGCTACCCCCAAAAGGCAACATCGGTTTGTAGAGATGACCAGAGGGTCTAGGCGGGCAGCCACTTAGCCCGTATCGGAGATCCGGATCTCTAATATTAGCCGAAGTGGGCTGCTTGGGAGATGAGCTGATGGAAAACGCTGCCCCCAAAAGGCTGCGTCGGTTGTGGAGGTGACCGGGGGGGGGGGGGTCTAGGCGGGCAACTGTCACATGATTCCTCCTGTCCTTGGACCCTCGGTCGGGCGAGGAAAAACTCCCACCGGGAGGGTCGGGTGGAAGAAACCTCGGGAAGGATCACGAAGGAGGGGACCCCCTTCCGGGGCGGACAGGCTAGGAATATGCGGCAGTTACAAGCGGCCCAGGGTGATGTGTGCGTGGTGCACGTCTTGGATGTTGGTCCGAATGTATGAGTGGTACGCCTGGGAGGACCAGGTGGTCCGGGAGGCCTTGCCGGGATGCGGTGGTGGCGGCGCCGATCCGGAAGGAGTGACCGGAGTATTGTTGGGGCGGGAGGCCGGACAGGGAGAGGACTTGACGGAGGTGGTGGTGGAACCAGGTACGGGTGACGATTGAGCCGGTCTCTGTGATGAAGAGGGGGTCTTGAGGTGTGGCGTGCAGGGAACGTCTCGTGGTGACGTAGCGGAGGATGGGCTCGTATGGACTGAGGGGGGAGTCTGTCTTGAAGAGATGAATGGTGGATGAACGCCCCAGCTGGTCCGTCTTGCTGCGCTTGAGGGTGAAGGTCAGGGATTCGGAGGAGTGGAAGGTGATGTCGGCCAGGCTTGGATGGTGGGAGGGGTCGTACCGGGAGGATGAGGAGGTCAGCTCGGAGCACCGGAGGAAACCGAAAAAAGCCAGGAGGAACATGCTTTCCAGGGTGGAGGAGATGTGGGGCGTGAGGTAGCCGGCACGGAGGGTACGGAGGCAGTGGAGAACCAGGTCGGAGGTTAGGGGATGACGTCTGGGTGTGGTCGGGACTTCGCTGCGGCGAAGGCCCCGAAGCAGCATGGTGATGTGGGGATGGGAGATGGCCGGGCTCGGGAATCCGTCCAACAGGCGGAAGAAAAAGCCGACCCCGCTGAGGTAGACCTGGAGGGTGGAGGTGCGGAGGTGGAGATGGGAGTGGCAGTGCGTCAGGAATGCTGCGATAATGGTGACGTCAGTTGAGGGGAAAGGGGTGCCGGTGTTGGTGTGGAACCTCTTGAAAGTGTTCCATGCTGTGAGGTAGGTGGTGAGTGTCCTGGGTGCGAAACCGTTGATGATGTGGTGGCGTGACTGGATGAGGAGGTGACGGAGCTGGGGGTTCAGGTGAAGATGGTCTCTGAAAACGGAGGGATGGCTGTTGGGTAGAGGTCCGCGTCCGGCGCCAGCTGTCGAAACCTCTGGAAGGAGAGACGGGAGAGAGAATCAGAGATGAGGTTATTGTGACCGGGTATATGGGCTGCACGGATGATGAAATTGTGGGTAACGGAGGACCAGGTGAGACGGCGGAGGAAAGGCATGATGTCGGGGGAGTTGGAACGGCCTTTATTGATTATGTCTACTGTGGCCTGGTTATCGGAGTGGATAAGGATGCATTTCTGGGACCACTCGTGGCCCCAGATGAGTGCAGCCACGACGATCGGATAAAGCTCGTGTAGTGCCGAGGAAGGGTGAGGTGAGGGGGGGATGAAGGCGAGGAAATCTGGTGACCAGGCCGACGCGAACCACCGACCCTGGTAGAAGCCACCAAAACCGAGGGAGGGGGCCGCGTCAGTGTACAGTTGGATGTCGTGAGGGTTGGAAATTATCGTGTCGTGAAATAAGGTGATGCCGTTCCAATTGGTGAGGAGGTGGAGCCAGAGGCGGAGGTCTGTGCGGGAGGAATGATCTATTGTGACATTATCGTGCAGGTTGGGAACGGAGGAGGCTGTGGTGAGGAGGTGGGAAATGAAAGGACGGCCTTGGGGGATGATGCGGAGTGCGAAGTTGATATGGCCGAGTAGGGCTAACAACTGACGTTTGGTGCAGATGGGGGCCAGGAGGTAGTTGTGCAAGAGGAGGGTTATTCGATTAAGCTTCTCCGGGGGGAGGGAGGCCTCGAAAGCGATGGTGTCGAGGGTGATGCCCAGGAACTCTAGCTTGGTCGAGGGGCCAATTGTTTTCTCCTCGGAGAGGGGGACGCCTAGTTCTGCGAAAACCCTTCGGACGGTGGAGAGGCCGTGTGCTAGGGGGGCAGAGGGGGGCTCGACGACTAGGAAGTCGTCGAGTAGGTGAACGAGGTGTGGGACGTGGTGATTATTTGATAAGATCCAACACAGGGCTTCGGATAATGAGTCGAACAATTTGGGGCTGCTTTTACAGCCGAAGGTGAGCCTAACAGAAAAATAAAAAGAGCCCTTCCAGGCGACCCCGAAAAAAGGCCAAAATTCGGGGCGTAAGGGCAGTACCTTGAACGCGTTTGTAATGTCTGCTTTGGACAGCATGGCCCCGTGACCGGCGAGATGGATGAGGTTTATTGCGTGTGTGACGGTGGAGTATTTCATGGAAAAATCATGACTGGGGATGGTGCTGTTGATGCTGGGGACGTGAGAGTTATGGGGAGAGGAGAGGTCCATGATGAGGCGCTTCTTCCCCGAGTATTTACGGGTCGCCACGCCGATGGGGCTGATCCGGTACACGGGGAATGGTGGTGTGTCGAAGGGCCCCATCATGAACCCCTCCCTTACCTCCTTAGCAATAAGGGTGTCGACTGCGTCTGGGTCGGTGATGGCGGATTGCAGGTTGTGGCAGGTGTGGGATGTGGTGGGGGTGACGGTTAATCCGGGGTGGAAACCGTGGGTGAACCCGTTGATGAGGAAATTGACGAATGGCCGGTCGGGGTGATTACGGAGGGCAGTGGTGAGGGCTGGGATGATGATGGGCGTTCGAAGGTACTGCTGTGTTAGTCACGCGGTGGGAGTGGATGTGGGGTTGTGGGGGCAGGCGGGGCGAGCATGGGCTCCCCCGCAGAATGAACAAACGTGCAGGAAGCGACAAGCCGATGATGAACAACCAGCGTCATTAAAATTGTTGCAGATTTGTCTGCCGGCCTGAAACAACACTGGCCTCCCTCTAGCATCGTTGGCGTTTGAGGGCTGCACGGAACGGGAGAGATTGGAGGATAGCCTGGGGACTATGGAGGGGGGGGGTGCAGCGGATCGACTGCGGGGAAAAAGGGGCGGTGGATTGGCGGTGGTGGACTGAAGTGGTTTGCCACTTTGCCGGGGCTTTTCAGTGGCCGTAGTGCAGACGGCGGACGGGTGGGAAGGGGCTCCGCACAAGTCGCAACACAGCGCGACCCTGGCCGTGAACACCCTGCAGTAGAGTTCACGGTCCAGGGCCCCCCAGTATGAATTTACATTGAATTGTTGGATGCGGGCGGCTGCTGCTGTGGCAAACAGGACGTGGTAATTATAGTACCCCGTGCCGCCGAACCGAATGGCCAGCTCTAGTACATTGAACATATACTGATCCAATTCGGCCCGACGGCCGGGGTAAACGGAGCAAATGATGTCCCTGAAGAGGGAGAATGAATAAGCGAATTCACTTGGGGTGAGATCGCGGGAGCGGGTGGGGAGGGACTGGCGGAGTTGGGCCAGGAACCCGAAGGGCGTTGTAATTTCCCTATTGCGGAGGGGGTCGATGATGGACGGCTGGAGGAGTACCGCCAGGTCGACGTACCCACCGTTCAAGATTTGCTGTCGGAGGGAAACACTAACGGGAGAGGGCCGGGTTGCCTCGGCTAGGGGAGGCTCGGCTGGGGTGGCCGTGGCCAGGGTGTGGGTGGGGGCTCGGGGGGTGAAAGCGTTGAACAGGTTAGCCCCTTCGAACGCGGAGAAGGGGTCGGGTGCGAGGCTGGAGGACGCCTGCGGGGCCTGGGAGTAGATGGAGGAGAGGAGCGAGAACAGTTGGGCCGGGTTGGGTAGTGAGGCGGTCTGGGTGAGTGTCGCAGACCCGGTGGGAGGTATGGGCTCAGTAGGCGGTGCAGACTGAGGCGGAGGAAGTGGGGCGGCCGCAGTGGGCGGGAGCGCGGCCTGAGTGGGCGGGGGCAGGGCCTGAGTAGGCTGCCAGGTGTGCGGGGGTGCGGCCCCTGTGGAGGGTGCATCCCCGGTGGGGGGCGCGGCGGCGGCCGGGCCGAGGCGGGAGTGGTGAAGAGCTGAGCGCCGTTGGGCCGGGGCGGGACAACGGGCTGTCCTGGTGTGACGATGATGGGTGAGGGGCGCACGGTGCCGGGAGGAACGTGCGTGCCGACCCGGGGAAGGCGGACTGTGGAGTTCCGGAGAGGGAGGCGCGCTGCGCCGATCGTCGGGAAGTGGGGAGAGAGACGCACGGCGTCGGGGAGAAGGCGCACGGCGCCGATCTGGGGAAGGCACACGGTGCCGTTCGAGGGGGCCGGGGGGCGCACGGCGCCGGGAGGAGGGGGAAGGGAGAGGAGGGTGGGGTGGGGGAAGGGAGGGAGGCGCGCTGCGCCGGTCCGAGGAAGGGGGAGGCAGGTACTGCCGTCCCGGGGGAGGGGGGGAAGGGGGCGCTCGGCGCCGGGAAGAGGGGGGGGGAGAGAGGAGTGTGGGAGGGGGGAGGAATGATGGCGCTCGGCGCCGATCTGGTAGGGGTGGGGGCCCGTCGGGGCAAGGAAGCACGCAGTGCTGTCCCGGGAGGAGGGGGGAGAGGGGAGGAAGGAATCGGCACGCGGTGCCTATCCAGAGGAGGGGGCGCGCGGCGCCGGGAAGAGGGGGAAGGGAGAGGAGTGTGGGAGGGGGGGAGGGAGGAGGGCGCGATGCGCCGGTCCGAGGAAGGAGGAGGCAGTGCTGCCGTCCCGGGGGGAGGGGGGGAAGGGGGCGCTCGGCGCCGGGAAGAGGGGGAAGGGGGAGGAGGGTGGGAGGGGGAGAGGGAGGGGTGGAGGGGGGAGGGAGGCGCACGGCGCCGGTCTGAGCGGCGAGGAAGCACGGCGTGCCGGTCCGGTGGCGGGGCGGCCGTGCTGTGGTGGTCTTTCCTCGTCCGCTTAGAGGGAGGGGGGGAGGGGGAGGGAACTGGAACTGCTGGGCTGAGGTGGGCCAGGTAGGCTTGAAACAGCTCGGGTTTGCGGTCTGCTCTGGAGAACGGAACCCCCCTCGCCGCGAGCACGCTCTGTAGGCCGGCGACAGTCCACAAGGAGATGGAAAGCAGCGGCACGGGGCCGTGCGAACTGCCGCCGGCTGTGACGGCGCCGCGGCGAGAGGAGGACGCGTCCGCGGGTCCGCTCCGCTGATCGCGGCGAGAGGAGGACGCGTCCGCGGGTCCGCTCCGCTGATCGCGGCGAGAGGAGGACGCGTCCGCGGGTCCGCTCCGCTGGTCGCGTCTCGGCTGTGCTGGCGGGCGCCGAGGTTCGGGTTCGGACCCGCGGACGTACGACGACGAGAAGCTGGACTCTGACACCGTATGGGAGAACGGTGACAGAGAAAACAGCTCCTCGTCGTCGTCGGAGGCATACAAGTGCAATTCGCGCTCGTCCATTGATGGAACGGCGGAGGACGCACGCTATACAATACCTGATATACTACCTGCTTGATCTATAAACACTAGCGCTGTTGTTTTAACTTTAGCTTTACTTGGTTTAGCAACAGTGCTGCTGCTTAGATGTGAGGAGAAAAGAACAAATGGAAAACTGCTTTTTACCTGCGATTGCGAGCAAAAGAAAAGGCGATTACTTTCTATCTGCTTTGTTGGTGTTTGTGTTGTCTGAGTATCGCGAGCGAAATCAAACAGGTAAGTGATACAATCGCAGGTGTATTTATACTGTAGTGATTGCTACGTGGATTGGCTGAGAGATAAGCAGTGCAGGTGAACTTGATCATGAACTTGAGTGGCTGAGCAGAGGGCGGTCTCTACTCCCGAACCTACGTTGAACACAACTACATTAAATGAACAGTGCCAGCTTAACATAAGTGCTGTAGGTGCTGAAGCACAGGGCACCAACCTTGGGGGGGCACCAAACGGCGTGGAGAAAGTGAAAGAAGACAGAACTATCGCCGAAAAGCGCCAACATTTTGAAGTAGCGACTGCTGAAGGAGCGCTGAAACGCGATGGTGAAGCGTACATTTTGTCCGTGCTGCACCCCCCCCCCCCCCCCCCCACACATCAAAAACAAGATACACACTTGCCTGCAGAGTTACTAAAAACATACGGATATAAAGAATATAGCATAAAAGTTCACTTATTGCATCTAGGGATCATATCAATTCAATCTTCCTTTATGCCAAATAAACCATATTCCTATCAGTCATTTAATCAGTACAATTGTTTTCATAAACATTGTGGTCCTACTGTATGTATTCAATTAATCAACATAGCATTAACAATTTGCACAATACGTGTCATCACGTAGGGAAATTACTTTTATCTCCCCTTGTGGTCTACTGATAGATTGACAATCTAATCTAATTCATTAAACAATAATCTAGGCCTATAGCAGCTGTCTGTCCTTTTACCTTGTTTTATCCAGCAATTGTTTACTGAACATTTCTTATGCTTTTACCACTTTAACCATGCGTCGACTATTTGAAAATAAATCAAAATCTACAAGCTCACAACGTGTCGCGGTCCGACGCGTTGTGAGCTTGTAGATCTGCAACCCACAACCAAAATGTACATGCAACTTTACAGGGAAAAAAAGCCCAAATGTGCTTATAATAAGCGGACATGGCAACGCTGGTGTACAGGTGTGTTGTGTCTATATTTGACTCCTACTCACTGTGTCACAGTGATGTGCACATCTTACAGACGTAATTCATTCCTCAAAATATCAAATTGCATAACTTGGAGCTTGACGATAAGACACGATAATATTATTGTGAACCAGCCACATCCCTACTTTAGAGCAAGGTGTTCCCAAACTTTTCAGGCGGCGACTCCCCAAAATAAAATTGAACTGCAGGAACCCCCCACCCTGACAAGCACTTGGAATTGTAGGCATTACATTTAGTTCCACAGATAAATATTGTGAAAATAACTAATCTACAAGCTCAAAAACGCCTCGCACATGCAAGCCGTTGTGAGCTACAGTAGGCTATTTTCACAATGTTTGCCTCCTTCTTACGTAATATTTGACAATTTGGCAAAAAGTTCTTAAAAGTCATTAAATTGTACCTTTATAAATGTGCTATACCCTGTATACCTTATATGGGCAACTGGCGGCCCGGGGGCCACATGCGGCCCCACTAGGGGTGTGCCGATACACTAATTTCACCAAACGATACGATATTTGGCTCACAACTTCGATACGATTTCGATACGATACGATACGCACTTTTTTTATTATGAAAAATATATGGGGGAGAGAAAAAGCAAATGCAAACAAATAATTCTGTTTTTGCATTATTCAGATATGCGAACTTGTAACTTTTGAGCTACAATAGCCGTTTTGAATCCAAATAGGGCAATAGTGTGACACCTGACCCGAAAAAAAAAACATGTTGTCACCCTTTTCACCTCGGGGCTGTTTGCATGCCTGATTATTATTATTGTAAAAAAAAAAAATCGTTTTTTTTAACGATACATATCGTCACGAAAACGTATCGTGATATATCGCGGGACGATATATCGGCACACCCCTAGGCCCCACCTTAACTTAATGCAGCCCACAGGTTAATATCAGAACACTGATATATTATTGATTTCAGCTGTTACAATTCCAAACATCCAATCATGACCCGCTTTAATTACTTCAGTCTATATTAGTAGCTTAATGACTAGTATTAGAATTATATTGTCTTTTTTATGTCCAATGTATTTGTATTTAAGTTCATAAAGTTAACGTCCATCCATCTTTAACCGCTTATCCGGAGTCGGGTCGCGGGGTCAACAGTTCCAGCAGAGAGCTCCAGACTTTCCTCTCCTGAGCAACATTAGCCACTTCCTCCTGGTAGTCCATGAGCCAGACAAGATTTCATTATCCAAAGAGTGGGCAAAACCATACCTATATTAAATTGTTCATAGGGTCAATATAAGTAAATACATATATGATAACCTTTCCACAGGAGCAGCTTTTTGATATTTATCACACATTTTGTTATTTTCCCCATACATACATGACAGGTGAAAAAATGACAATTTAAAAAATAGTTATCATAATGAAACTTCCTGAGTTGATTACTTACATGAAGACAATGATTTATCGTATTACAAGTTTTCTGAAATTGTATATTTAAATATGCAAATGAGGCATTAGGGAAATATGCCTGAATTTGCATAACTATGCAGAATCAACATTGGAACATTGGACAAAGCCAGAGTCATGTTGGAGTCAAAGGTTTTTAACAAGGGAATATTCAATATCTGGCTCAATTTTGGGGCTCTGGCTCATGGACTAAATGCCTAAAGTTTGAAAATAGCAGATCTACAAGCTCACGTGTCGTGATGCAACGCGTTGTGAGCTTGTAGATCGGCCCCAGGGTTATGACACAATAACTCCTTACATGCAGTGGTGTAAAGTAACTAAGTACATTTACTCAAGTACTGTACTTAAGTACAATTTTGAGGTACTTTTACTTTACTGGAGTATTTCCAATTGTCTATACTTTTATTTCTACTCCACTACATCTCAGAGGCAAATATTGTACTTTTACTCCACTACAATTATTTGAAAACTTTAGTTATTAGTTACTTTGCAGATACAAATTATTACATTATAAAACGCACATTAAGGGCGCGCTCCCACCGCACTTTTATTTTACCTCTGGGGCAGAATCTGCCAATGCTTTGTCAATGTAAATGCGTGGATTCACGCAAGAGCGGATCTTTCCGCTTGTCGCGCAGACCTTGTGTTTATCTGCTCTACACTACTTGTCCATTAGAAGCATAAAACTGCTGGAGGCAGGAGCTGATTTTCCCCCTGTCCAATCGGGTGAGTTGAAGGCGGACCGTCCCAAGACTCAGGAAGCACCATGGTGCTCAAGGCAGAAGGCGGTGCGGGCTACGGGGAGGGTCCTGAAAGTGAGTGACAGGTGTGTCACTCCCGTTTTTTAGAATCCGCTGGCTGCAAAAAACTGTGGCCGCGCACAACCTGCGTTTAACGCTAGCCGACCATGTTTTGGTGGGAGCGCGCCCTAAGAAGCTATGGGAAAATTAACTGGAACAGGAATTGGGTATATGCCACCATCTGAAAACGGGGACTATACAGGAGCAGTGTAAAAAAGATGTCTAAAATAGAAAAGACGTCTACAGCGACCACACTTGGACTATAATAAGCCCTTATACGGAGGTCCTCTGGACGTCAACATTGGACATCATAAAAACTTTCATTCTGCAAAAAAAAACGTTGTTTGGACGTCTCATTGCACAGTGGGACAAATTAGAACGCTGCCGCAATGACTCCCTCCTCGCAAGGCCTGGGGCAATTCTATGCCTGTGTTGTGGAACATATCAAATGTATGGAATATCAGCCGTTCTAGGTGCTGACTCGTTGAAGAAAACTTGCAAAAGGGCATACATTTTAATGTGTACGATTGAAACCGTTTAACTTTTAATGGGACAGCGTAAGAAGAATCAGAGTGTATATTATGTATATGTGTACAGTATGTGTATATTGAAGATTTAAACTAATCAAATCAAATATTAATTAAAAAAAATAATCGACATGTGTTGTGAGCATGTGGATTAGCTATTTTATAAGTATACGAATAAAATAGGGCTTGGATGGTTAATGATCAATAATTCGAGCCCAATAAAATGATATCTTTCTGAAATGGGCATTCTGCATAAAGCGTACTTTTACTTTAGCTACTTGCTTATTATTTTACTAAGCCTTTTGTACTTTGACTTAACCCATTTAGCCGATTTTAAATTCTGACCTAAGTTTTCAGAAAAACTTCAAATATGTATTCAAAAATTAAAACAAATGTATGTTGCTATATACTGTACATAGCAACATCAACCCCAAAAGGGGTTCCCATCCTGAAAGGTAAAGTTATAATAGGGGTTCCCGCCATAACTGGGTTAAGTAAAATCTTAATGCAGGACATTTACTTGTTACACTGTATATATTGATACTTTTACTCAAGTCCAAACAAATTCTTCCACCATTATATGAGAATGCATAGGAACAGAAGGCCACACTCAGACCAAGTAAACACATTTTTTTACTTAACTAAAAGTATCAATACCGCCATGTAGAGATACTTTACTTACAAGTAAAAGTCAGGTATAAAACATTTACTTGAGTAAAAGTACAAAAGTATTGGGATCAAAATAACACTTAAAGTACTCAAATTAAAAGTATTCAATATGCAGAATTTGCCGTCTCACACGTTTTTTAAATGTATGAAATGTATAACAAATCTTTTGAAAATAGCAAATCTACAAGCTCACAACGTGTCACAATACGACACGTTGTGAGCTCGTAGATCGTCTATTTTCAATTAGCCAAAGTATAGGCTTAGATGGTTAATATAATGTTTTGTAATAGTAATCTAAAGTAACTAGTAGCTCAACATTTTTTATAATTGTTGTGAAGTAAAACTACCATATTTGCCACTGAGGTGCAGTGGAGTAGAAGTAAAAGTATTGAAAATTGGACATACAGAACAGTAGGCTACTTGAGTAAATGTTCTTATTTACTTTCCACCACTTCTGTTTTATACCAGTTTTAATAGTTTCAGCGCTATACACTTCAAATTATAGTTACTTACACTGAGTAAACAACATGACACTTTTTAAAAATATATATTTATTCTGAATAATATATATCACTTAAAAAATCTGCACAAACGCACCATATAATACGAGCAAAATGCATTAAAAAAAAGATCACATGTATGTTTCTTAGATCATATTTAACATTAGATGTCCACCAAACATAAAGCAATCCTTTGGTGTATTGGGAAAAGCACACAAGTTGACAACAATTATGAATTGCAAGCAAACGGAACACTGAAGATGATGATGATAGATTAGCATTTAGTCTATAGTCCATAATGTATTTATTTTTATTGAAATACATTAAAAAGATGTCCT
Organism: Gymnoscopelus braueri; assembly: GCF_963280865.1. NCBI lineage: Eukaryota > Metazoa > Chordata > Actinopteri > Myctophiformes > Myctophidae > Gymnoscopelus > Gymnoscopelus braueri. Next base: position 5,801,368 of record NC_137603.1, on the reverse strand, counting down.
CTAGGATTTTTGATGTTCAATCCCACATCAAATATCCAACACTCAAGCAACGCGAATACAAATCCTTCTTTTGCATAAACATCCAATTTAGGCTGCATCTGCCTCTAAGAAGCATGATAAATGGAATTAAAATAATTGTACCAAACCTAGCATGAAGCTCACTGTTTATGGAGTAATTAGAATGGGAAAACAATATATATATATATATATATATATATATATATATATACAGTTGTGATCAAAAGTTTACATACAATTGTAAAGGACAACTGTCATGACAGTTTTGACTTTCCAATAATTAATTGGTGATAGGTTGAATGGAGCAAATACTTCTTTGTCATACAAAGAAATCATGAATTTAAATGTCTGTTGCTAATATGTTGGATTCACGTTTAAGTGTACTTTCAGTCATTTTGGAGAAAAACTAATCCTAACACACACACACAATTGGCCACCTGCAGTACCCCGGAGGACCCCCTAGGGGTCCACCTTACCCTACTGGCTCCCACCGAGGTCTTCATTCACCTGTTGAAGACCCTCTAGCTCTGCTGCTGAGGCACCTTCTTCTTTTCTGTTGATGAAGAAATGAGGTCCGTTAATTCAATGTGTACGCTCAGGGATAAAAATTACTTCCATCATGCATCCAAGAACAGTCCCCAAACTTGTTTTCAAGAACAAATGCAAATGATGACTTTGTGTTTTCTTTTCAATGAAAAGTTAAGCTTTCTTCCCTAATAGTGCCAAGTTACAGTAGATTAAATGAAACTGGACTTCCAGTACGTGGACGTGGAAAATAAAACCTGTGTTAACTAATCACATTATTAAGTTTCAGATAGTATTCATCAATGCAGGTCTATTTTGAACAGACAGACAGACAGACAGACAGACAGACAGACAGACAGACAGACAGACAGACAGACAGACAGACAGACAGACAGACAGACAGACAGACAGACAGACAGACAGACAGACAGACAGACAGACAGTCAGTCAGTCAGTCAGTCAGTCAGTCAGTCAGTCAGTCAGTCAGTCATTTAGGGGACATATGGCTAGCACCAAGAAACAAACCATATTATGGTTATGTGAGAAAGAGAGAAGGGGGGGGGGGTCGAGAACATACCATACATAGGTCGTCCTCTTCTTCTTCTACACAAACAAAATAAAAAGGTAGGTAAGACATTAGCTCAGCTCAACAGAGCCAATGTAAGAAAGTCTACACATGGTCCCATGTTGAAGTACTTGCCCCCTCTAAAGTTCTACTTGCCCTGGGGGTATACGGTTGACGGCAGGGCAGCATATAGCCCACCCAGTGCAACGTACCAGTTATGTGAAGATTGGAGTAAGGTAGAAGTTAAGAAAATTGGGTAAAATGTAGGTAAATAGACATTTTTCTTTACTTCATGTACAAAACTGAATAATAATAATACATGGTTTGCGGTCGATGATGACCCCAAATAGGCCAACCAAATATATGCAGTGCCTGCCATCAAAATCACACTCCAAGGATTTCTAACAAGTTGGCAGCCCTGTTGTTCATAAGAAATGAACACATCTGTGTCATTTTAGATTTCATTGGCTATTCAAAAATAGCAGATCTACAAGCTTGTAGATCTGGGGGTCCCTGGAACAACATATTTTGAGATGGGGGGGTCCGCGGCCAATTACATATAATTTTGGGGGTCCTTGACATGGAATAGTTGGAGCACCACTGATATAGCAACATACTGTTAGGATTAAGAAAACATTTTTAGATAACATTTTTAGATATGTATTTGGCCGTGGACCCCTATCTCAGACTTGAGTTACAAATGTTCGCTTTAAAAAATATATATATTCAAAGATTGGCAAAAAAGTTAAAATAGCAGATCTAGAAGCTCATAGCGGTGCCGCGCTATGAGCTTGTATATCTGCTATTCTTGAATAGCCAAAGTAATCAAAAAATGACACAGACACAAATGGGTTAAAGGGATATTTCACTTTCAAATAAAATAAACATTAAAAAAATATATATAAAAAAATGAAAGAAGTTATGGCAAAATCACGGCCCCCTCACACATTAGTAGGACACTCTAATGCGTGAGGGGGCCGTGATTTTTCCATAACTTTTTTCATTTATTTTTAATATATTTTTTAAATGTTTATTTTATTTGAAAGTGGAGTATCCCTTTAAGTATAACGCAGTTCTCTTGGTACTCACTTTCTTCTCTTTGATGTGTTGGTGATATTTGATGATTCCATATACCACGAGTGCCCCACAGATGAGCAGCAGAAGGGCAATGCCTCCCCACTGGAACACAACATAGTCAGTTAAGCAGCGGCACACACTAGTAAATATCACCAGGAAAACAACAGTTTGACCAGTCAAAACTGAATTAGGAAAATGACACAATAGTAGGCAAAAAGTCATCAGCTTTGTAATATGTAAAGGTTTTTAACAGTGTGTATTTGAATGGGAGAGAAGTCGTAAAAGTAATAATTAATATGTTCAATTGTTTATTGAAATAACGTTTCAATCATTACAGATCTTCTTCAGGGACCAATTGAACAACTTTTCCAGTATAAGGACATTATACATTTTCTCATGTTCTACTTTATTTGTCCTGCACCTGGACATGACATTCGGATGTACATGCATTTGTTTCTTATAGAGGAACCCTGATCCTAAATAATGTACAGTATGAAGGAGATTATTGAACTTACCTGTGAGTTAACGAAGAACTCTTGTGACTCTTTTATACACTGTTTACGTTCTACCTCCTCGTTGTGGCCAGCGCGGAGACAGTTCTTATCTTTACCGGGATCACACCATTGCATGTGTGCGTTTTCAAAATACGTATATGTACCGGTCCAGTCGGTCATGGCACAAGTAACATACCGGCCATCGAGCAACACTATAGTCAGCCAAATGACGGCGGGTACGCTACAGGAGACAACAGTGTTGAACACGGAGAAGCACTTTTTTTTTTTTTTTTTTTTTTTGGACCCCTTTGAACCAGGCTCTTTGCTGGCATTGATCTTGAAGATCAGCATCAGGATAAAGGACATGATGGCAGGAATGACCATTAAGGCACAAGTAGACAGAGTATCCGTCCAGTCTCCAACACAAGGACAGTTGAACTGCCTCCCAACAAAAAACTCCAGGCCAATGAAGATGAAGGTGAAAGATGCATTTGACGCCACAGGACTGTTCTTGAATACATCTTCCAGCGCGCCAGACCACTTCTTCTTCGCATCTACTGTTTTTTTATCGCCCTCACCTATCTCTTCTGTTTTGTTGAGCACTTCAGCCATCTTGATCGTAAATGTCTGGCTAGCTGACTAGTATACTTTCTGCCCCTGCATCTTTCTTATGTAGCCTAGTACGTCCACGTCATACTGGATTGAAATTCAACAAATGCCACACTTCCACTGTCATTGGTTTTGAACAGAGGAAGGTGGTGTCATCTGTTATGACATCTCAGCTCATTGGTTGATGAGGGGTTTCAGGCGGGGTTTCATTTCGAACAGACACGCTGGAGGAAGTGGCTGAGTGGAGGGAAGTTGTTCTACTGAGCAGCAGTGATGGAGTACTCACATGTTTTTACTTACTGTAGGTAAATACCCTTTTGTAGAAATAGTCTGTTACAAGTACAAGTTCGGTATTCAAAATTTACTTGAGTAAAAGTACAACAGTATTGGCATCAACATACACTTAAAGTACCAAAAGTAAAAGTCGTTAAAAAGAGTTTTAAGTAAAACTCATTATGCAGAAGGTCCCATTTCACAAGTTTTCTAATGTATAAAATGTATAAAAATCCTTTGAAAATAGCAGATCCGTTGTAAGCTTGTAGATTGGCAAATTGCCAAAGTATATATACATGTCTAAAGTGGTTTTGTAATACTAATCAAAATCTACAAAGTAACTAAAGTTTTCAAAGAATTGTAGTGGAGTAAAAAGTACAATAATTGCCTCTTGAGATGCAGTGGAGTAGAAGTAAAAGTATTGAAAATTGGACATACTCAAGTAAAGTTAAAAAAATATGTCAAAACTGTACTTATAGGTACAGTACTTAAGTAAATGTACTTAGTTACTTTCCACCGCTGCTGAGCAGAGAGCAGCCATTTACATACAACTCTTCTCCAACATGAATATGTGCATAGATTGGTAGGCCTGTAAGTCAAAAATATTTGTATTGTAGCAAAATATTTTTGAATCCTAATGAAACACATTTTTACCATGAATGCAGGGTACAATGTTAAGGTTTTTTTGTTTGTTTTACTACTAGCCATGCCTAGGTACAGTATGCTATAGGTTGCCGGATGTGCAGTGCAGATTTCTCTCACAACATATTTTTTCTTACTAGGGGTGATTCTAATAATAATACTAATGCATACAAATTATATAGCACTTTTCTGAGTATTCGCCTTACAAAACCCTAAATAAAAACAACTTTTTTCAACTATTACGAAAAAAATAGTTTTAAAAGTTTCTAGGATCAGACGTTTAGGGGGGCTCTGCCCCTAAGCCACAGGGTAACAATGAATACCTGCAGTTTTCTATGATAGCCTTTTTTCTTTTTTTTGTACAATAATACTTTTAATGAATTACTACGAAAATAACACACATTTTACACCTCAAATGTGAAATGTGAAAAAAATATAATTTCATACAGTTGCATTTCTATGCACAGTCCAGCAGTGAAGATACAACAATAATCGTTCCATCTAAAAACAGAGCAGAGCAACATTCATATCGTCTCTGTCGGGTGGAAATGTCCAAAACTCTTACTTTTCAGGATTCAAATTCAAAAATAGCAAAAGTAGCAGATCTACAAGCTCAAAACGCATCACTTTATACACCGCCTTTCGAGCTTGTAGATCTGCTTTTGTGTGACGCGGTAGTATGACACCAAAAGTTAAAACATGGGGATCAGAGGTTTCTGCCCAACAGCAACGATATACAGTAAACACCTCCAGACCTTGATGTTCATCCTGGCTCCTCCGTAAAAGTTGCCCTTTCTTCCCCAGGACCCAGTACTGGTATCACTGGAACCATCAACCCTAACCTGTAGTGGTATCACTGGAACCATCAACCCTAACCTGTACTGGTATCACTGGACCACCTCAGGTGACTGTATAGACTAGTATTCACATCCCTTGTCAAAGGGATTGTTAATCCACACAATGAGGAGGGTTTCATTGCATTGAACTTTATCTTGGACTCTAGTAGTGTGCTATACTTTGCAGAAAGCACTACAGTATAATATAGAAACATGTGAGAGCTGGATTAAGAAACTCCAGTAGATCTTATGCTTCAGTTTAAATGTGTGTACAGAAACAGTGACGTTGCATTTATTGATATTGCAGCGTTTTAGTCATACTGTAGGTTTTAGGGCTCCGAGCTGTAATCAAACTCCATTCTCCAGCGCAGCAGACCTGACCAGGCACTGGCAGGCAGTAACAAGCTGCACTAAGGAACATCATCTCATGTGAGGAGCGAGTCGCAACCAAGTCTTTTTCGGCGGCACTACAATATTATTCATTCATTTCATTGATAAGATATATAGGCCTACACATCGGAAGGAATCACTGCTTTAACTTAATTTTCTAATAAATATTCATATTGCCAACAATGTATGATTTTATTTTAAGAAATTATTTATTTCCACTTTGAAACTGGTCTATAAATAAAGTGTGGTGTCGCCACAAAATGCCCCCCATTAAATGGGGTCGTGGGCCTTGTGGCATAAAAAAGTTTGAGAACCCCTGGCTTACAGGATAAACACCACAACAGCTGTTGTCAATCTAAAATCTATTAAAACAAACACTATAAAAGAAAACACTATTATTTTTAGCTGACTGATATATGAATATAATCATACAATGACATCAATAGCCCCAGGGTTATGACACAATAACTCCTTACATGCATACTCATACTGCAGCTGACATAGAAAACAGAGTATTCTCTCTGTTCAGATTGTGTCGGTACAGAGACCTGCAGAGATGGTGGTTGCAGAGAGGCGGGTGCTCTTTGCACGGCATGGAGTTACAGTTAGGTTGAAAGCAAATGAGTGAATAAGCGGCTGGCTTGTAAGGGGGTTGAAAGTGGCACCATTTCTTGGAACTAAACTGACCAACATGCTACTGTGTTACCACATCCTGTCTTCGCTGTCTGTCTGTCTGTCTGTCTTCTACACCGCCACAGAGAGCTTGGCATGCTATAGTGCGAGTTTCATTCCGCCAACATGCATAACCCTCACCAACATCAGTGTATTAGAACATTTGATTTCCAGTATTACTACTGGGCTGCTGTCAGGTAACGATTTGCAAATCGTTACCTTCAGAAGCAACCTAATTAGTTGGATGGTTTAATGCGTTATTAAAACAACGGTAATGAAAGAGCAATCAAGGATTTCAATACAGTATATTTTAGAGAGGACCCCCCCCCCCATTTGGGGACCCAGGGGATATGGCAATTGACACCCCCCAGCATTCACATTTTGGCTTGTATTCATATTTCCTGCACTTTTTTTTCCTTTTTTTTTGCAGATTCATCTGATTTTAGACACTATATATTGGGCATGGCAATAGAGGCAAACTATTTTTGTAATGTTATTTTTCTTTTTTCATTAAAAAGAAGATCTACAAGCTCACAACACATTGCGATGTGATGCATTGTGAACTTGTAGATCAGCTTTTTTGGGGGGGGGGATCTTTTTGAAACAGGGCTTAAGTGGTCACTTTTATTTTTGCCACCCTCCAGTTTTTATTTTATTTCTATGAAAATATGCATCTAAGGACCCTAGGCTAATGAAACAAGGATCCAAGGATCAAAGTAACTAAACGATCAATTTATAGCAAAGCTGTAACGAAGCCCAATAACACAACATCTGTTTGAGTGTTAGCCCAGGTTGGAACCCCACCCCCACATTAGCTCTGAGTTGAGGTCCCGCTTCGTAGTAGCAGTGTGCTACTGTGCAGAAAGCACTACGGTATAACATACTGTACTACTGCTGATCTGGTCTGATTAGACTAGAGCAGTGGTTCTCAACCTTTTCAGGCCACGACCCCCAAAAATGATCATAATTGAACTGGGGACCCCTACCCTGATAAGCACTTGGAATTGTTTGAGTTGCATTACATTTAGTTTGACTCAGTTCCATAAAAAAATATAGAAGATCGGCTATTTTCACAATTGTTGCCTCTTTCTTATATTATTTGACAATTTGGCCAACGTTTGACAAGTTTTTATAGTATATATTTTGTTGATTACTTTTGATGCAATATGGTCTTTTTTTCTCTCTCTTTATTTTGAAGTATTGAAAAGTCCTTAAATTGTCACTTCACGTCATCTGGGGACCCCCCCCCCCCCCTCCAAAATCATGTGGGGACCCACAGGTTGAGAACCACTGGACTAGAGCAAAGGGAGAGAGTTTAGCTTATGGAAAACTATAACTATAACTATATAACTATAGCTATAACTATATATATATACATAACTATAACTATAACTATAACTATAACTATAACTATATATATATATATATATATATATATATATATATATATATATATATATATATATATATATATATATATATATATATATATATATATATATATAGTATAATATGTCATACAATGGCATCAATAGCCCGGGTTAACTCCTTACATACTCATACTGCAGCTGACATAGAAAACAGAGCATTCTCTCTGTTCAGATTGTGTTTGTACAGAGACCTGCAGAGATGGCGGATGCAGAGAGAGAGATGAGGGCTCTTTGCAAGGCATAGAGTTATAGTTAGGTTGAAGGCGGTGGTGTAAAGTAACTAAGTAGATTTACTCAAGTACTGTGCAATTTTGAGGTACTTTTACTTTACTGGAGTATCTCCAATTGTCTATACTTTTACTTCTACTCCACTACATCTCAGAGGCTTTTGAGTGATACTCAAGTATTTTTTGTATTCTGGACTTTTACTTGTAACAGAGTATTTCTATATTGCAGTATTGATACTTTTACTTAAGTAAAAACAAATAGTACTTTTTCCACCGCTGGTTGAAGGCAAATGAGTGAAGCAGAGGCTGGCACGCGAGTGGTACAATTTCTTGGTACTAAACCGATCTACTTGCTACTCTGTGTGACCACATCCTCTCCTCGCTGTCTGTCTGTCTGTCTTCTACACCGCCACAGAGTGTTTCAATCAACCACCAACATGCACAACTCTCACCAACACAATGATTATATGAGAACATTTGATATCCTACTGGGCTGTTGTCACCTCACATTGTGTTAAATGCATTATGTTTATGCACTTACAATCAATTTCAGCAAAACAGAAAAAAGAGAGATATATATTACTTATACTTTATGCTTTTGGGGAAAAATAGTTTTTTTTAAATCTACTATAGTAAATGACTTTTGAGAGTTTTTGATTTTCAGATTTAATCAGTAAATAAATAAAAAATAGTATAAATATAAAAATTACGAAAACATACTCTACTACTGCTGATCTGGTCTGATTAGACTACAGCAGTGGTTCTCAACCTTTTCAGGCCACGACCCCCCAAAATGATCATAATTGAACTGGGGACCCCCCACCCTGATAAGCACTTGGACTTGTATGAGTTGCATTACATTTAGTTCGACTCAGTTCCATAGATAAATATTGTGAAACTAGCAGATCTACAAGCTCACAACGCCTCGTAGATCGGCTATTTTCACAATTTTTGCCTCTTTCTCATATTATTTGATAATTTGGCCAACGTTTGACCAGTTTTTATAGTATATATTTTGTTGATTACTTTTGATGCAATATGGTCTTTTTTTCCTCTCTTTATTCTGAAGTATTGGAAATGTCTCAAAAGTCCTTAAATTGTCACTTCACGTCATCTGGGGACCCCCCCAAAAATCATGTGGGGACCCCCCTGGGGGTCCAGACCCACAGGTTGAGAAGTTGTGCTTGTACAGAGACGTGCAGAGATGGTGGTTGCAGAGAGGGAGGCGGCCGGGCTCTTTGCAAGGCCTAGAGTTATAGTTAGGTTGAAGGCGGTGGTGTAAAGTAACTAAGTAGATTTACTCAAGTACTGTAGTACAAGTACTGTAGTACAATACCTCAAAAGTACAATTTTGAGGTATTTTTACTTTACTGGAGTATCTCCAATTGTCTATTCTTTTACTTCTACTCCACTACATCTCAGAGGCTTTTGAGTGGTACTCAAGTTCTTTTTTTATTCCGGACTTTTACTTGTAAAAGAGTATTTCTATATTGCAGTATTGATACTTCTACTTAAGTAAAAAAAAAAAAAAAACTTTTTCCGCCACTTGTTGAAGTCAAATGAGTGAAGCAGAGGCTGGCACGCGAGGCTAGGTTGATAGTGGTACAATGGCTTGGTACTAAACCGATCTACATGCTACTCTGTGTGACCACATCCTCTCCTCGCTGTCTGTCTGTCTTCTACACCGCCAAATAGTTTCATATCTTCCGCCAACGCAAACAACCCTCACCAACACAATGATTATATATTTGATTGCCTACTGGGCTGCTGTCACCTCACATTGTGTTAAGTGCATTATATGCACTTAGAATAAATGTAAGCAAAACTGAAAAAAGAGAGAGATAAATTTATTATACTTTTAAATCTACTATAGTAAATTACTTTTGAGAGTTTTTGATTTTAAGTTTTCATCAGTAAATACATACATAAATAAAACTAACTAAATGATAAATATAAAAAATACGAAAATGGAAAATGCTGTTTTCAAAGGTATTCAACTCTATCACGTTGGCAAACCTCAATTCAATAAGGTAGAAATTGCTACCTTCAGAAGCAACCTAATCAGCTGAAAAAAAAAAAAAATGATGGACATATCCGTGATTGGCAGGTGTTAAGTAAAAAGTGTGAGTACTTCTTCCACCACTGTCTTTTTTGTTATGTATGACAGGTTGTCTATACTACTTGGTCTAATAAAAGTATATTTTCCTAAATCGGGAGACAATTCATATGTAAACTATACAGATATTTTCCTGCTCGTTACTGTGCACATGTAGGCTACTATATAAGTCTTCGTCTTTGAGCACAAATATGCATTTTGAGAACCCAAACATTTTCGGCGTGCACGCTCCAAATTATTTCGGCATGCACGCTTCGCCGCGCATCCTCCCCCCCACCTACACCTTCTGGCTAGGGGAAACACTGAATACAATACATCTATTTTAGAGAGGAGCAGAGGACCCCAGGGGTGTCATTTGGGGATCCAGGGGATGGCAATTGCCACCCCCCAGCATTCACATTTAGGCTTGTATTCATATTTCCTCTACCTCTGAATGTTTTTTTTTTTTTTTTTTTGCAGATTCATCTGATTTTAGATCGACACTTCATGCTAACATATTGGGCATGGCATTGGAGGTAAACCAGCGGAACCTTAAGCCCTATTTCAAAAGGCCAAAAAAAAGATGATCTACAAGTTCACAATGCTGCACATCGCAATGTGTTTTGAGCTTGTAGATCTTCTATTTAAAAAAAAAGAAAAATTACATAAAAAAACTGGTTTACCTCCAATGCCATGCCCAATATGTTAGCATGATGTGTCGACCTAAAATCAGGTTCCGCCACACAACTCCGACATCTCACTAGTCCGAGGCCCCGCTAGTTCGAAATCCCGGCCGAAAAAGCGGTGGCGCTGTAGCCGGGCCAGGGACCCCCAGGGGTCCTTGGTCCACCTGACAGTGGGTCCCGGGGCGGGTAGAGGTGGCCGGCGGGACGCCCGTCAGCCCCGGCGGCGTCTGAGCCCTGTCCCCCCTTCCCCCCACCCTCCGGGATCCAGGGCGGGAGGGGCGTACGCCTGCCATCGGGTGCCCAAGCGGATAGGCCCTACGGACGGGCTCCGTGAGCGCGGCGACAGCCCTGGAGGTTGCGAAGTGTGAAAATCGCACTAAGTGTTCAGGGCTCCTGGCCTCTGCCTTCATTGAAATGTTCCCTCCATGCGGTAGGGCCAACTGGTGCCATGAGGTATGTAGGAACCATGCCCAGGCGTGAGGCACCTTCCTGGGGCAGTGTCGGGACCGTGTGGGGGCCAAGTCCTGGTTCTTTTTGAAAATTCAGAAAATCGCACTATGTGCCTGTATATCATATTACGAAAATGGAAAATGCTGTTTTCGTATATCATCATTTGTGTCATTTTAAGATTTATTTGGCTATTCAAAAATAGCAGATATACAAGCTCATACCGCGCTCATACCGCGCTATGAGCAAATCTTGGAATATTTTAAAGCGAACATTTGTCAAATATTTAGTTCCAGGGACCCCCCAGAAGCAAAGATTTGAGTCACAAATGGCAGACCTACAAGCTCATAGCGCGGCACTCGGTAAAGTGTGCGGCGCTCATAGCGTGGCACCGGTAAAGGCACAGGAAGAATACACCCAAGCCAATAAGGAGGTGAAGAATAGCATTAAGAAGGATAAAAGAGATTGTATAGACAACCTAGCCAAACAAGCAGAAACAGCGGCAGGGCAAGGCACCTTGAAAGACCTCTATATGATCACTAAGAAGTTAGCAGGCAAGTTCCAACAGACAGACAAACCGGTAAAAGACAAACGGGGAAACCCACTTACAACAACCGAGGGTCAGCGGAGAATTGGGCCGAACATTTCAAGGAACTACTGAGTCAACCAGCCCCGACAGAGCCACCGGACATTACACCAGCGGAGAGAGCACTTCCAATAAACTGTGATAAACCCAGCAAAGCGGAGATCAGAAAAGCGATCATCTCAACGAAGGACGGAAAATCTGCAGGACCAGATGAAATACCAGCAGAAGCCATGAAGGCCGACTTGAAGACCGCGGTGGATATGCTTCATAGCCTGTAACAGCTGAGCCAGCACTCTTGTCATCACAACAAAAAGGGGAGAAATATACAGTGGTGGAAAAAGTATGTTTTACTTAAGTAAAACTATCAATACTGCAATGTAGAAATACTCTTTTACAAGTAAAAATCTGAAATTCAGAATTTACTTGAGTAAAGGTACAAAAGTATTGTTATCAAAATGTACTTAAAGTACCAAAGTAGAAAGTACTCATTATGCAGAATGTTCCATTTCACAAGTTTTCAAATCTTTTGAAAATAGCCGATCTACAAGCTCACAATGCTTTGCATCGCGACGCATTGTGAGCTTGTAGATCGGCTATTTTCAAATGGCCGAAATATATATACGGCTTAAGTGGTTAATGTATCTTTTGTAATAATAATCAAAATCTACAAAGTAACTAGTAACTCAAGTTTTCAAATAATTGTTGAGATGTATTGGAGTAGAAGTAAAATAATTGAAATTTGGAATTACTCCAGTAAAGTAAAAACACCTCAAAATTGTACTTAAAGGGGAAATCCACCCATTTTCAATATTTAACTATGTCATTAATATAGCATAAAGGAGTGGAAATAAGAAAAAATTTTAAAAAAAATTAACATTGCAAAAAAATGTAACATTGCAAAAAAATTAACATTGCAAATTACACTGTGATGACTCATCATGGTGTAATTTGCAATGTTAATTTTTTTGCAATGTTACATTTTTTTGCAATGTTAATTTTTTTTTTAATTTTTTCTTATTTCCACACAACTCCTTTATGCTATATTAATGACATAGTTAAATATTGAAAATGGGTGGATTTCCCCTTTAAGTACATGTACTTTATTTACCACATATTATTAACTTCTGCATCCAACTTCCAATTTCTGCATTGTGGTCATACAGTAGAGTAGACTTACCTCTTCAACTCTCATTACAATGAACAGGCTGATATGAAGCATTGTTTTCAGAAATGTTCAGTGACATGACTTTAGTGTTTTTTACACACACTCATAGTGGACAATTATATTGACATCAGTCAGTAAAATACGCGTAATTCAAGTCACTAATGAAATTAAAACACTTACATACCAAAATAACACCCATAGACTGATAGTACAATAGTAAAAGTTATAAGCAGTGTTGCTATGCTCATTTGGGAAGTGCTTGCACTGTATTTTAATGACGTGACGCGCACGTCGCTTAACACCTACATTATAGGTCACACAATGGACCATTGTTATGCATCTAGGCTAATTCCTATGTTAATGTACCTGGCGTGCTCCTGGTCAAATAGGTTCCGGCACGCCGTGCAAGGCCGTCCAGTGAGCATTGCACCCCTGGTTATAAGTAATTGTATGTATTGCAGACATTCACATTCAAAGGTTTTTATTTCCCCTCGCAGACCTTTAACATTTCTTGAGTTGTAGGATTACGCCCTCTAGTGGTTCCAGATTATTTTGACACAATGGCTTGCATTGCAAGGCGTTGTGAGCTTGTAGTTATCTCAACTTAACAAATATGATTATTTTGAGGGGTACCCAGTTCAAATATGATTATTTTGATGGGTACCGAGTTCAAATAATTATGCATGGCCTGAAAAGTTTGGGAACCCAATGGCTTACATCATGGTGTACTATAAGGTCAGCCTTGTGCAGCCTGCATGTTTTTTTTACCCTGCTGTAGTTTGTAACCTGAACTGGGAAAAAAAGTACAAAATCAGCCAATGAGAATGTAGCTTTCCCATCTAATGGGGGAATTAGGAAATGCTGAAAGGTGATTGCACGTTAGGTAACCAGACTATTCCTCTCCTCCATGGTATACCTTAACCAATTTAGTCCTGAGGCCTGTTTTACAAACCAGAAGGGAAGATTTGTGTTAAAAAAATGCTAAATTATTTGACGTTTTTCAAACAATTGCAAGATTTTTCAAACACTTTTCAAAAACAGCAGATGTACAAGCTCGCGCGTGAGCTTGTACATCTGCTATTTTTGAGAACCACTGTTCTAAATTCTTAGGGTTTTCTGAAAAACGTATGTTGCTAATATAGCTAAAATCTAAAATGACACAGATGCTTTCAAAATGATAAATTGATTGATTGATTGATTGATTGATTGATTGATTGATTGATTGATAGATAACTTCATTCACAAAATGCACATGAAGTCCATTATCTGTCCAAAGGATGAAGATCCTGTGAGATCGAAACATTCACGCAAATATAAAGTCTATCCTTCACCTGGAAAATGGTTGCAGGCTCTACCTCTTTTCATTTGGCTACACTGCCATTTGAACAAAAGCCAATTTATTTGACAGTAAACACAATACCTGCAATGGTATTTCTGACTTACAGGTCTACCAATCTATGCATGCATAGTCATGTTGGAGAAGAGTTGTAAAGGGCATGCAAGGGCATGCGTGTGTGTGTGTGTGTGTGTGTGTGTGTGTGTGTGTGTGTGTGTGTGTGTGTGTGTGTGTGTGTGTGTGTGTGTGTGTGTGTGTGTGTGTGTGTGTGTGTGTGTGTGTGTGTGTGTGTGCGCTCTCTCTCTCTCTCTCTCTCTCTCTCTCTCTCTCTCTCTCTCTCTCTCTCTCTCTCTCTCTTTCTCTCTCTCTCTCTTTCTCTCTCTCTCTCTGTCCCCCTCTCTCCGTCTCTCTCTCTCTGCTGCTCTCTGCTCAGTAGAACAACTTTCCTCCACTCAGTCACTTCCTCCAGTGTGTCTGTTCGAAATGCAACCCGGCCTGAAACCCCTCATCGACCAATGAGCTGAGATGTCCTAACAGATGAAACCCCCTTCCTCTGTTCAATACCAATGACAGTGAAAGTGTGGCATTTGTTGAATTTTACTGGTGAACTAGCAAGACGTTACCGATCAAGATGACTAAAGACGACACACAAGAACAAAAGAAACAACTTGGAAGCAAGTGGATTGACAAGCTGAAAGGTGAATTCGAGAAGAGTTCTCTGGCGTCAAATGCATCTTTCACCTTCGTCCTTGTGTTACTGGAGTTTTTTGTGGAGAGGCAGTTTGACTGTCCTTGTGTTGGAAACTGGTTGGATACACTGTCTTCAGTTGCCTTAATCGTCATTCCTGCCATCATGTCCTTCATCCTGATGCTGATCTTCAAGATCAAACAGTGTAAATGTGGTGTGATGCGGTCTGTGCTCTCCACTATTTTCACCTGTAGCGTCCCCGCCATCATGTGGCTGGCCTTAGCGTTCCTTGATGGCCGGTACTATACTTGCATCATGACAGACTGGAACGGTACATTTAAGTATATTGAAAACTCACGAATGCAATGGTGTGATCCAGGTAAAGATCAGGTCTGTGTCCGCAACAACAACAAGACGGCAACACATCAACAGTGTATACAAGTGTCACAACAGTTCTTCGTTCAATCACAGGTAAGTTTATTAATCTCCTAGCCTGTACAATATCTAGAGTCAGTGGATGAAGGTCCTCTATAAGAAACAAATGCATGCACATACGAATGCCATGTCCAGGTGCAGGACAAAGTAGAACGAGAAAATAAATAGCATCTGCACACCGGAAAAGTACCTTGTTCAATTTTTTTTTCCAACTTTTTTGGGGCCTTTTTGTGATTAATCTGATCAATCTGCTTCATATTTTGACCCCAAATGATGCCCCCACTCTCCCTCTCCCTCTCTCTCACATGTTTTACTTAAGTAAAAGTATCAATACCATATTGTAGAAATACTCTGTTACAGGTACAAGTTTGGTATAAAACATTTACTTCAGTAAAAGTACAAAGGTATTGGCGTCAAAATGTACTTAAAGTACCAAAAGTAAAAGTAGTCATTATGCAGAAGGTCCCATTTCATAAGTTTTCAAAATGTAGAGAAATGTTTTGAAAATAGCAGATCAACAAGCTCACAACACACCACATCGCGACACCTTGTGAACTTGTAGATCTGCTATGTTCAAGTAGCCAAAGTATATGGGCTGAAGTGGTTAACGTATTGTAATAATAAGCAAAATCTACAAAGTAACAAGTAACTAAAGTGTTCAAATAATTGTAGTGGAGTAAAAGTACAATATTTGGATCTGAGATGTACAGTAGTTGAGTAGAAGTAAAAATACCTCAACATTGAACTTAAGTACAGTACTTGAGTACATACTTAGTTACTTTACAACACTGGCAGGGACAAACATACCCACAGAAAATGTGTATTTGGTATAAATGACACATAAAATTGGCATTAGATTTACGCAGATCTTATACCTTAGATTTCACCTTGAAAACATTGATTGATTGATTGATGTAGTTTATTTAGAAAGACATGAGAATAGTACATGACAGTACATAACAGTACATGGAAGTACAAATTCACAATACAAGGTCTACTAAACTGGAAACCCTCATTAAGCATAACGCTTGTTTAAGATGAGAACCCCATGCACACAAATCATGATGAAATATAAGAGGCAGGCAGATATACACACTACTATACAGAATGTCATACAATCAGCTTTCAGGTTACTGGTATGACGAGAGAAAAAAATATATATAAATATATACAAAAGAGGAAAATGAAGGAGGGGGGGGGAGGTTAAGACTTAGACAGGGGCCATTTTCGAATTGCAGCCTCCTGAAGGTGTATCTTTAGGGCAGTTTTGAAAGTGAGTAGGGTTTTACACTCCTTTACTCCTTTTGGTAGGGCATTCCACATTTTTGCTGAATAGCATGAGAACGAGTTCATACCCTTAGTTGAGCCAAATCTGGGTTGAACATGATCAGTGGAGCTGCCTCTGGTGTTATGATCATGGACTTCATTAAAGGATCTACACCATGAATTTAAAAAAAATATTTGATATTTAATATCATATGGTGTATGTCCCTCAAACCTTTTTCAAAAGGTTTGAGCCTAAATCATCACTCAGATATACTCATCCCAAGTCAATTGTCTCTGGCTTATACAGCACTTTCAGCTGCAATACCAAAACGTCCTCTTGGGCAGGGGGGGGGCTACTGAGCAATTCTGTCTGTTTTATTATTAAAAATTATTTAAAAATTATTAAAAAAAAAAAAAAAATGGAAAAATTCTGCATAAAAAGAAGCATCTAAGAAAAATACAAAATCGAAAAAAAAACACTTTGAACATTTTTGAACAATTCCACCAAGTGTTTGAGGTGCCTGTTTCACCCACTTCCGGGGGGCGGAGCCAAAATCCGAGCCCGAAGTATTTGTTCGTAGACCCCCACTTAGGGGGGGTAGAAAAAGTTTCGGAGCGATTCGGGCACTTTTCATTTAACATTGGGTTTGCCATCAAAAATGTTTGTGACATCATAAACATTTCCATTCTGAGATCGCCTGTTCAGACACGCCCATTCTGGAAATCCATGAAATGAGAAGGAATGACTGAATTAAAAAAAAAAACATTTTTTTGGGTACAAGAGACACTGGGGACCCCAAAAAATACAAAAAACCAAGAAAAAAGTGATTTTCATGGTGTAGACCCTTTAACATTTTGGAAGTATTTTGACAAATACAGGGGGATCCCAATGTTGTGGTGTATCTTGAAGACCAGGCCCATAGCAAGTTGCTGTACTCTGTCCTCAACCCTAAGCCATCCATGCCTGCCTGACCATCCATGCCTGCCTGACCATCCACACATGGTCAGGCAGGCCAGCGCATATCCATACGATTATACAGTGCTGGTCATGTTTTATTGTACGTTGCACAGCTGTTTCCAACTGGAGCAAAACGTTGGATGCTCAGTGCAAAGCAGGACTTGATGAAACTTTGTGTGTTTGCCCCTCTTTGCATGGTGACTAGCGTTATAGGTTCTGATCCTCCAATGCAGCTAGCAGTAGCCTGTTTTTTAGAGAGTTTTTTAGAGGGTGTCAAACTGTCGTAGCCTAGGCCAGCGGAGAGTTCCAATGTGGCCCAGACATGATTTAAAAAAAGTTAATTGGTGGTCATTGGTGGTCTCAGCTGTGAGAACAGAAGACCTTGACTGAATGGAATGTTAAGGAGACGACTTGCGCTGCAGTGTCCATCTGCTGCGCACGTGTTCCACACACAGGAATAACATGGAGACATGTTACACACACACGCGCACGCACACACACACACACACACACACACACACACACACACACACACACACACACACACACACACACACACACACACACACACACACACACACACACACACACACACACACACACACACACACACGAGATGACAGCATTAATGATGTTAAAATAACTTCTCCGAACCTGGTCCCTGACATTGCGTCTGGAAGCAGCAAGTGAAAATGTCATGCTGGCTACACATGTAAATTTGACTATTAAAAAAAAAAAAAAAAATTCAAAATGTTGTTTTTAAAACTTTTTAAAAAGTAATTAATCAATTCACCTTTCGTTCAATGTGGCCCTTACCACAAAATGAGTTTGACAACCCTAGTGTAGATGAAAGAAAGCGGTCCAAGTACGGAGCCAACTCAGGTCCAGTTGACTAAGTCTAGAGGGTTTAAGTAGTTAATGAAAGGAAAATTTAAAAAAATATATATAAAAAATAACAACAGCAGAAATGCTCGGAATATTTCCAGGCTGTCGGAAACAATCAAAACAAATATTGGATAGAGATGCTAGAGCGCTAATTTAGGTCACATTCCATAGGCTTACGATGGCAATGATTCCCCCAAAAATGGGCGCGTCTTTGGTGTTGCTAGTCTGGTGCATAAACAATTGAATGAGGAACTTTTCCAGTGTAAGGACACTATTTATTGTCTCATGGAGGACCTCAATCCCATTCAAATGTGAAAAAAAAAAAAAAAGCTATTGCAATGCTGTACTTGTATTGTATTGTATGTATTATATGTATTACTGATGAATTGAGTACAATGGACCACAATGGAAACAAGCCCCCTGGGACTTTTTTTGTGTTATTCTTTTAGCGTACCTCTGACTGTACTACCTGTACTGTTAACACTCATGTTGATAAAGTATTCAATCAATCAATCAATCAATCAATGATACCTTTTTCCTACTAACTTGTCATTTTCTTAATTCAATTTTAAATCGCCAAACTATTTTTTTCTGGTAACATTTACACGTTTAATTGTCTATTTTGTGTCCCAGTTTGTAGGCATAGCCCTTCTGATGTGCGTCTGTGTGGGACTCATAGTATATCTAATAAGAAAACACTACGCCAGCAAGAAGGGGAACGAGGTACCACACTACGCCAGCAAGAAGGGGAACGAGGTACCACACTTATTTTTTTAAAATACTTAATTATTCATTTATTTGTTTAAACGTTCCCCAGAGAACTGGTCCCATTCCTTGTTTTACCTTTTAAACCCCATTTCCAATCAATCACTTATGAACAACCGCTATAACCATCAAAATCTCACTCCAAGGATTTCTGAGAAGTTTGCAGCGCTGTTCAATTCAATTCAATCTTTATTCCAGACACACATGGGGTTCATAGAGTACATACTGTACGTAGGTTAGGCGTTGGTTAGACTGAAAGAACGAGCCCAAACGATGGTCTTGAAGGGCGGATCCAAACCCAGGCGCCCGGATTCCTGCGCCGCTTCCTATTGCTTCACCAATCTATTGACCGTGTAGCCTACTCAGTTTTTTGGGGCAATCGTGTACTTTGTAGATAAGGTAAGAGTGCCTGCTTGCATTGCCTTGACTTAAGATGCACACACACACACACACACACACACACACACACACAAACACACACACACACACACACACACACACACACACACACACACACACACACACACACACACACACACACACACACACACACACACACACACACACACACACACACACACACACACACACACACACGCATGCACACACCATTTTGGTGGAACTCAAGTATAATCTTACTCGCATCAATAATAATGAACTGTATTTATATAGCACTTTTCAAAAACAAGTTTACAAAGTGCTTCACAACAAACAAAAAAACAACAACAAACAAAGAGTGGGGGGGGAAAACAAAACCCAGCCAGTTCAATCAAAGCAAAAAAAAAAAAAACAGCATAAAAGAGGCAATACAATGGAGTTTTCAAATAAACACAGAGTTGTCCAATCCTGGTTAAAAGCCATACTGTAGACATTCATAACTTAACTGTTCAATCCATGCACACCGCTCTTAAAATGCAGAGGACGCGTTCAGTTGTATGTACAAATGTACTTTGACCAGTTACACCAACAACAACTAAACGGGACACAATAATCATTATTTATTTATCTGGAACCATGGAAACTCCCTAGTTGACATAAATGGAATGGAAAACAACTGTGTCTTTGAAATGCAGGCGGTGAGAGAGAGGGCCGGTCTGATCCATATGGCTCTGGGCAAACACACAGAGCACAGTCATAAACATATTGCGTAGGCTCGATCAAAGCTTTGTAATGTAAGGGCTGTCTACGGTGCTGAATGGAGTAGAGAGACAACCACCAGTAGGATGCAAATCATCTGATCATGTTTTAAAGGTTTAGCTGTAATCTCTAATTTGTTAGAATGTCGCATCTTATAGTCAGTGATGGCGCAATCTCAGTAAGGGACTTTTTCTGAGGGACCACCCCAATATGCCTATCCCTAACCCTAAGCTTACCCTCATAAAAACTATGCCTAAACCTAGCCTTAACCTTACAGAAACTATACGTTTAAACCTTGACTCAAAACCACAGTCATCTGAGGTGAACTCCTCGGAAAAGAGAGATCTTAATAAGCTTCTTAGAGGTGCTCTCATTTCATTGACTTCAAGGTTAAGGACTTTCCCGTTCCTCCCTTTTATTAGTTTAGCAACTTATACATTGCCTGGGGTGCACACAAAAGCCAGATGATGTGAGTAAAGTGTGTGCAAGTCCTAACAATTCCTCTCAGCATTCCATACTGTAATGCACTTTATGTTGGCATTAGCCAAGCCTGCTTTGTCACAGTTCCAACATTTCAAAAAAGGAAACATTTTTTTACTTTTCCCACACAGATCCAGGAGATAACATGCATACAAACTGCCTCAATAGCGCCACGTGCCAAATAAGGACAATGTGGTATTGCAGGTGAAAGTGCTTTAGTTGGAATGAGTATATCTGAGGCTTGATTTAGGCTCACACCTTTTGAACAACATGGGAATGCACGTTGGCGTGAAGGCGGGGGGGAGTTTGTAAGATGACGTCACAGCAGCTGTTCAGAGCACTGGGCAGAACACAGAAACTAGGCTCAACCTTTCAACAGTGGTCGAATGTTTTACTTAAGTAAAAGTATCAATACTGAAATGTAAAAGTAAAAGTCCGGAATTCAAAATGTATTTGAGTAAAAGTACAAATGTATTGATATCAAAATGTACTTATATGTCCTAGTATAACCATAATACCTGATGATTATGTTTTAGGGGGGAACAAATCACTGAAAATCACGGCACCCCGTCTTTAACTTTTACTCCTTACTCCAACCTTCACATATTACAACTGGTACGTTGCACTGGGTGGGCTATAATGTGCCCACATGCTGCCCTGCCATCAACCGTATACCCCCCTAGGCAGGGCAAGTAGAACTTTAGAGGGGGCAAGTGCTTTCCCTGCAGGGCATGTAGGAAAAAAACCTTACATGGGACCAAAGACTTTCTTACATTGGCTCTGTTGAGCTGGCCTAATGTCTTCTGCTTTTTTAATTTGTTTGTGTATAGGAGTCGGCCGAGGGAATGGAAATGATGCCGATGGGAAGGTATGTTCTCGAACCCTTCCCCCCCCTCTTCTCTCTCAGCCTTTGTCCATATGCTAGCTGTATGTCCCCTAAATGTCTCTCTCCCTCTCTCTTTTTTTCCCACATGTTTGTGTGTGCATGTGTGTGTGTGTGTGTGTGTGTGTGTGTGTGTGTGTGTGTGTGTGTGTGTGTGTGTGTGTGTGTGTGTGTGTGTGTGTGTGTGAGTAGTATATAAGGGCACCATTGTTGCTAATGCTAATGCTAACATGCTAATGCTAATGCTAACATGCTAATTGTGTTAGCATGACGTCACAAACCGGAAATTCCTCACATTCCTCACATTCCTAACATTCCTCACATTCTTGGCATGTTTGACATTCTTGACATTCCATAATCCATAATTCATAATTTCAGTACCTGACCCTACCGCTAGGGGAAATAGTGGCGCTGTTGAGCACATTCCTGACATGTTTGACATTCCTCACATTCTTGGCATGTTTGACAGTCCATAATCCATAATCCATAATTAATAATTTCAGATTGATTATTTCATTACTCAGTCAATTTAATTAAAATCGGTGATGTCACAGGGCACAGTGACCTACCCCTAGGGGGCTAACATGCTATGCTAATATGCTAATATGGTAATAGCGTTAGCATGACATCACAATGTACAGTGCAATACCAAAACCTACCCATAAGGGATAACATGTTAAGCTAATATGCTAATATGCTAATATGCTAATATGCTAATAGCGTTAGCATGATGTCACAATGCATAGTGTAATACCAAAACATAGGACCATCAGTGGTCCTTGATAGGGGTTCCAGGCGATCCCCAGTTAAATAATGAAGAGTTGGTAACCAAATGGACCCTTATAGATCTTTCTCTATAAATCAATTTTTTTTTTCATTTGTTTTTCTACAAATGAATTAACACTAATTATATATAATATTCTTTGAACAGCGGCCGTAGCGATGGTAGTTAAAGGTGGAGTCTGACTTAGCCCCCATGGGGGGCCCAGAACATAGACTCGAGTTCAGTGTAACAGAGGGGAGATGCTGTAATATGGCTCTAGTCACTACCAGTATGACGCATGGTTTTAGAAGAGCAGAATACACAGCTAAATTTCACAATTGCATGCTGGGTGATTAATTCCAACCAATGGGATCAAACCGTAGGGGAACAGGGCCGGTTGTCCCTCTGACAGCGGCATTTTCACACCTATGGTGTTATAGCTTGTTTTATTGGGGGCCCACAGGTGCAACCACACATAGTGTAGTTTTGTCTTGTTTTACTCCACTACAATTATTTTTAAAACTTAACTTGAAAAGTTACTAGATACTTTGCAAATATAAATTATTACATTATAAAACATACATTAACCACTATAGCCTTATTTTATATCTAGGCTATTAGAAAAAATAGCTGATCTACAAGCTGAGGGCTTTTTCGCACGTACGTGTTAGAGCTTGTTTTATTGGGCCCACAGCAGTGTCTGAACGGGAGGTGTCATAATTAAAGCTAGTTAGAGGGGGGGTCTCCCACTACCCCCCTCCCTCATAGAACACTATTGGTCATAGTTGGTACTGCACGCATACATACAATAATCTAGCAATCTCTCATTAATAATAAAATATGACTGCACATGTTTTATAAATCCTCATGTGTAGTTTATAATACGTATTATATGCCAAACACAGTGTTTTAAGTTGGTCTAAGTTTAAAATGTTGCTGTTTTTATTAAACTGGATCAGTAAATAACTCCAACCATGAACCAGCGACATTAATTTTATTGTGTTTTAATGTTACTCTTACAGTGTTACAGTGTTGTTATAAGGGTGGTACAGACACATTTTCAAAAATGCTCCGAAAATCAGCAGATCTACAAGCTCTGATGAGACAAGGGTTTTGTAATAAAAAACTAGGACAGGGGGATTCCACTAGCCCCATCCCTCCCTCCCATCATTGCTCTTACCCCATCCAATGGTTTTTCACACCTTTTTGCTAGAAGTTGGCTCTCGGAGGCTACCCGTCTGTGTACACATGTCTGTCTGTCTGTCTGTCTGTCTGTCTGTCTGTCTGTCTGTCTGTCTGTCTGTCTGTCTGTCTGTCTGTTTGGATCTACTTATCTGTGAAGAGTAGGTGTCATAAAGTGCAATGAGGTGTCATAAAGTGTAATTTCATCTCTTGTGCTCTCTCTCTGTCTCTATGTCTCTCCTTTTCAATGCTAGTACGATGTTACAGTAGTGTAGCCTTGTCCCCTTCTCAGGGGAGCAGCTTCAAGTGATGTGTATCACAATGTTTTATTGTGAGTTGGGTTGTCTGAGGTGTGAAGTGTGAAGTCAGTTTGGTTTGATGTGTTTTATCTTGTCATAATTTGTGTCTTATAATGTGTCTTGTGTTTTACAGAGCATCCTAGATTGTGTTTTTGAATAGTTTTTTCATTGAGTGTATCGTTACTCCCTGATCATGTGCAGGTATGTATACAAAAGTAGTTAGATATAGCATGGTACAGTTACAACAATGTTAGAGTGACAGTAATGGTAGAGTTAAAGTTATGTTAGAGTTAAAATATCGGCAGACTTACAGAAATGTTAGAGTTAAAGTTATGTTAGAGACACAGTAATGTTAGAGTTAAAGTTATGTTAGAGTCACAGTATGTTAGAGTTACAGTATTGTTAGAGTTTTTGTCAGAGTTCAGTAACGTAAGAGTTACAATATTGGCTGAGTTGCAGTAATGGCAGAGTTACAGTATTTCTTAGAGTTGATGTAACGGTAGAGTTAAAGTTATGTTCGAGTTAAAATTATGGCCAAGTTATGCTAGAGTTCAGTATTGTAAGAGTTAAAGTTATGGCAGAGTTACAATAATGTTAGAGTTAAAGTTATGGCAGAGTTACAATAATGTTAGAGTTAAAGTTATGTTAGAGTCACAATATGTTAGAGTTACAGTATTGTTAGAGTTTTTGTCAGAGTTCAGTATTGTAAGAGTTAAAATATAGGCAGACTTACAGAAATGTCAGAGTTAAAGTAATGTTAGAGGCACAGTAATGTTAGAGTTAAAGTTATGTTAGAGTCACAGTATGTTAGAGTTACAGTATTGTTAGAGTTTTTGTCAGAGTTCAGTAATGGTACAGTTATAGTAATGTTATAGTTTTCTTAGAGGTGATGTAACGGTAGAGTTAAAGTTATGTTAGAGTTAAAATTATGGCCAAGTTAAGCTAGATGTCGGTAATGTTAGAGTTAAAATATCGGCAGACTTACAGAAATGTTAGAGTTAAAGTTATGTTAGAGGCACAGTAATGTTAGAGTTAAAGTTATGTTAGAGTCACAGTATGTTAGAGTTACAGTATTGTTAGAGTTTTTGTCAGAGTTCAGTAACGTAAGAGTTACAATATTGGCTGAGTTGCAGTAATGGCAGAGTTACAGTATTTGTTAGAGTTAAAGTTATGGTAGAATAAAAGTTATGCTAGAGGTCAGTAATGTTAGAGTTACAATATTGGCAGAGTAACGGTAATGTTAGAGTTAATGTTATGGCAGAGTTACAATAATGTTAGAGTTAAAGTTATGTTAGAGTAACAATATGTTAGAGTTACAGTGTTGTTAGAGTTTTTGTCAGAGTTCAGTAATGTTAGAGTTACAATATTGGTACAGCTAAAGTAATGTTAGAGTTAAAGTCATGACAGAGTTACAATAATGTTAGAGTTAAAGTTATGTTAGAGTCACAATATGCTAGAGTTACAGTATTGTTAGAGTTTTTGTCAGAGTTCAGTATTGTAAGAGTTAAAATATCGGCAGACTTACAGAAATGTTAGAGTTAAAGTTATGTTAGAGGCACAGTAATGTTAGAGTTAAAGTTATGTTAGAGTCACAGTATGTTAGAGTTACAGTGTTGTTAGAGTTTTTGTCAGAGTTCAGTAATGGTACAGTTAAAGTAATGTTAGAGTTAAAGTTATGGTAGAGTTAAAGGCATGTATGAGTTAAAGTAATGTCAGAGTTAAAGTAATGTTATAGTTTTCTTAGAGTTGATGTAACGGTAGAGTTAAAGTTATGTTAGAGTTAAAATTATGGCCAAGTTATGCTAGATGTCAATAATGTTAGAGTTAAAATATCGGCAGACTTACAGAAATGTTAGAGGTAAAGTTATGTTAGAGTTAAAATTATGGCCAAGGTATGCTAGATGTCAGTAATGTTAGAGTTAAAATATAGGCAGACTTACAGAAATGTTAGAGTTAAAGTTATGTTAGAGGCACAGTAATGTTAGAGTTAAAGTTATGTTAGAGTCACAGTATGTTAGAGTTACAGTATTGTTAGAGTTTTTGTCAGAGTTCAGTAATGGTACAGTTATAGTAATGTTATAGTTTTCTTAGAGTTGATGTAACGGTAGAGTTAAAGTTATGTTAGAGTTAAAATTATGGCCAAGTTAAGCTAGATGTCGGTAATGTTAGAGTTAAAATATCGGCAGACTTACAGAAATGTTAGAGTGACAGTAATGGTAGAGTTAAAGTTATGTTAGAGTTAAAGTTATGTTAGAGTCACAGTATGTTAGAGTTACAGTATTGTTAGAGTTTTTGTCAGAGTTCAGTAACGTAAGAGTTACAATATTGGCTGAGTTGCAGTAATGGCAGAGTTACAGTATTTGTTAGAGTTAAAGTTATGGTAGAATAAAAGTTATGCTAGAGGTCAGTAATGTTAGAGTTACAATATTGGTACAGCTAAAGTAATGTTAGAGTTAAAGTCATGACAGAGTTACAATAATGTTAGAGTTAAAGTTATGTTAGAGTCACAATATGCTAGAGTTACAGTATTGTTAGAGTTTTTGTCAGAGTTCAGTATTGTAAGAGTTAAAATATCGGCAGACTTACAGAAATGTTAGAGTTAAAGTTATGTTAGAGGCACAGTAATGTTAGAGTTAAAGTTATGTTAGAGTCACAATATGTTAGAGTTACAGTATTGTTAGAGTTTTTGTCAGAGTTAAAGTAATGTTATAGTTTTCATAGAGTTGATTGAGTTATGTTAGAGTTAAAATTATGGCCAAGTTATGCTAGATGTCAATAATGTTAGAGTTAAAATATCGGCAGACTTACAGAAATGTTAGAGTTAAAGTTATGTTAGAGTTAAAATTATGGCCAAGTTATGCTAGATGTCAGTAATGTTAGAGTTAAAATATAGGCAGACTTACAGAAATGTTAGAGTTAAAGTTATGTTAGAGGCACAGTAATGTTAGAGTTAAAGTTATGTTAGAGTCACAGTATGTTAGAGTTACAGTATTGTTAGAGTTTTTGTCAGAGTTCAGTAATGGTACAGTTAAAGTAATGTCAGAGTTAAAGTTATGTTAGAGTTAAAGTCATGTAAGAATTGGAGACATGTAAGAGTTAGAGTAATGTTAGAGTTACAGTAGTGTTAGAGTTACAATATTGGCAGAGTTAAAGTAATGTTAGAGTTAAAGTTGTGCTAGAGTTACAGTAATGTTAGTTTTTGTCAGAGTTCAGTAACATTAGAGTTACAATATTGGCCAAGTTACAGTAATGCTAGATTTAAAGCTATGTTTGAGTCACAGTAATGTTAGAGTTTTTGTTAGAGTTCAGTAATGGCAGAGTTACAGTATTGTTAGAGTTAAAGTCATGTAAGAGTTAGAGTAATGATAAGTTGTGTTGAGTTTTGTTAGAGGCCAGTAATGTTAGAGTTGAAGTAGTGTTAGAGGTAAAGTTATGTTAGAGGTAAAATAATGGCCGAGTTATGATTGATGTCAGTAACACAAGAGTTACAATATCGGCAGAGCTACAGTGATGTTAGAGTTAAAGTTATGTTAGAGGTCAGTAATGTTATAGTTACGATATCGGCAGAGTTACAGTAATGTTAGACTTTAAAGTTATGTTAGAGGCACAGTAATGTTAGAGTTTTTGTTAGTTACAGTAATGTTAGAGTTTGTCAGAGTTCAGTAATGTCAGAGTTACAGTAATGCTAGAGTTTTGTCAGAGTTAAAGTTATGTTAGAGTTAAAATTATGGCCAAGTTACAGTAATGTTAGAGTTAAAGTTATGTTAGACTTTTTGTTAGAGTTCAGTAATGTTAGAGTTGAAGTTATGCTAGAGTTAAAATAATGTCCAAGTTACAGTAATGTCAGAGTTACAGTAATGTCAGAGTTACGATAATGTTAGAGATATGTTAGAGTTCAGTAATGGTAGAGTTACAGTAATGTCAGAGTTAGAGCAATGTTAGAGTTAAAGACATGTAAGAGTTAGTGTAATGTTAGAGTTACAGTAGTGTTAGAGTTAAAGTTATGTTAGAGTTACAGTAATGTTAGAGTTTGTCAGAGTTCAGTAATGTCAGAGTTACAGTAATGTTAGAGTTTTGTCAGAGTTAAAGTTATGTTAGAGTCACAGTAATACTACTTTTTTTTTTTCAGAGTGCAGTAATGTTAGATTTACAATGTTGGCTGAGTTAGAGTAATGTTAGAGTTTGTTAGAGTTACAGTAATGTCAGAGTTACAGTAATGTCAGAGTTAAAGTCATGTAATAGTTAGAGTAATGTTAGAGTTTTGTTAGAGTGCAGTATTGTTAGAGTTGAAGTAATGTTAGAGTTAAAGTAATTTCCAAGTTATGCTAGATGACAGTTACGTTATAGTTAAAATATCGGCAGAGTTACAGCAATGTCAGAGTTAAAGTTATGTTAGAGTCAAAGTAATGTTAGAGTTCCAGTAATATTAGAGTTAAAGTTATGTTAGAGTCAAAGTAATGATAGAGTTTTGTTAGTGTTCAGTAATGGTAGAGTTACAGTAATGTCAGAGTTACATTAATGTAAGAGTTAAAGTCATGTAATAGTTAGAGTTAAAGTTATGTTAGAGTCAATGTAATACTTTTATTTGTATTTTTATTTTTCAAAGTGCAGTAATGTAAGAGTTACAATAGTGGCTGAGTTAGAGTAATGTTAGAGTTTTTTGTTAGAGTTACAGTAATGTCAGACTTACAGTAATGTCCGAGTTACAGTAATGTCCGAGTTAAAGTCATGTAATAGTTAGAGTAATGTTAGAGTTTTGTTAGAGTTCAGTAATTTTAGAGTTTAAGTAGTGTTAGAGTTGAAGTAATGTTAGAGTTAAAGTTATGTTAGAGTTACAGTAATGTTAGAGTTTGTCAGAGTTCAGTAATGTCAGAGTTACAGTAATGTTAGAGTTAAAGTAATGTTAGAGTTAAAGTTATGTTAGAGTCATAGTAATGGTAGAGTTAAAGTTATGTTAGAGTCACAATATGTTAGAGTTACAACAATGTTAGAGTTAAAGACATGTAAGAGTTAGAGTAATGCTAGAGTTACAGTAGTGTTAGTCAAAGTAATGCTAGAGTTAAAGTTATGTTAGAGTTACAGTAATGTTAGAGTTAAAGTTATGTTAGAGTCGCAGTATGTTAGAGTTACAGTATTGTTAGAGTTTTTGTCAGAGTTCAGTAATGTAAGAGTTACAATATTGGCTGAGTTACAGTAATGGCAGAGTTACAGTATTTGTTAGAGTTACAGTAATGTTAGAGTTAAAGTTATGGTAGAGTTAAAGTCATGTATGAGTTAAAGTAATGTCAGAGTTACGGTAATGTTAGAGTTACAGTATTTGTTAGAGTTAAAGTTATGGTAGAGTTAAAGTCATGTATGAGTTAAAGTAATGTCAGAGTTACGATAATGTTATAGTTTTCTTAGAGTTGATGTAACGGTAGAGTTAAAGTTATGTTAGAGTTAAAATTATGGCCAAGTTATGCTAGATGTCAGTAATGTTAAAGTTAAAATATCGTCAGACTTACAAAAATGTTAGAGTTAAAGTTATGTTAGAGTCACAGTATGTTAGAGTTACAGTATTGTTAGAGTTACAGTATTGTTAGAGTTTTTGTTAGAGTTCAGTAATGGTAGAGTTATAGTAATGACAGAGTTACAGTAATGTTAGAGTTTTGTCAGAGTTCAGTAATGTTAGAGTTACAATATTGGCCGAGCTACAGTAATGTTAGAGTTAAAGTTATGTTAGAGTCACAGTAATGTTAGAGTTACACTAATGGTAGAGTTAAACATTAGAGTTAAAGTAATGTTACTTATGTTTCTGTAATACACAGAGAGAAGAAAATATATATTACATGATACTGCAAGCATCAAAAACACAGTATCATGTAATATATATTTTCTTCTCTCTGTGTATTACAGAAACATAAGTAACATTACTTTAACTCTAATGTTTAACTCTACCATTAGTGTAACTAACATTACTGTGACTCTAACATAACTTTAACTCTAACATTACTGTAGCTCGGCCAATATTGTAACTCTAACATTACTGAACTCTGACAAAACTCTAACATTACTGTAACTCTGTCATTACTATAACTCTACCATTACTGAACTCTAACAAAAACTCTAACAATACTGTAACTCTAACAATACTGTAACTCTAACATACTGTGACTCTAACATAACTTTAACTCTAACATTTTTGTAAGTCTGACGATATTTTAACTTTAACATTACTGACATCTAGCATAACTTGGCCATAATTTTAACTCTAACATAACTTTAACTCTACCGTTACATCAACTCTAAGAAAACTATAACATTATCGTAACTCTGACATTACTTTAACTCATACATGACTTTAACTCTACCATAACTTTAACTCTAACAAATACTGTAACTCTAACATTACCGTAACTCTGACATTACTTTAACTCATACATGACTTTAACTCTACCATAACTTTAACTCTAACATTACTGTAACTCTAACAAATACTGTAACTCTGCCATTACTGTAACTCAGCCAATATTGTAACTCTTACATTACTGAACTCTGACAAAAACTCTAACAATACTGTAACTCTAACATACTGCGACTCTAACATAACTTTAACTCTAACATTACTGTAACTCTAACATAACTTTAACTCTAGCATTACTTTGACTAACACTACTGTAACTCTAGCATTACTCTAACTCTTACATGTCTTTAACTCTAACATTGTTGTAACTCTAACATATTGTGACTCTAACATATTGTGACTCTAACATAACTTTAACTCTACCATTACTATGACTCTAACATAACTTTAACTCTAACATTACTTTAACTCTAACATTACTGTAACTCTGACATTACTGAACTCTGACAAACTCTAACATTACTGTAACTCTAACATAACTTTAACTCTAACATTACTTCAACTCTAACACTACTTAAACTCTAAAATTACTGAACTCTAACAAAACTCTAACATTACTCTAACTATTACATGACTTTAACTCGGACATTACTGTAACTCGGACATTACTGTAAGTCTGACATTACTGTAACTCTAACAAAAAACTCTAACATTACTCTAACTCAGCCACTATTGTAACTCTTACATTACTGCACTTTGAAAAATAAAAATACAAATAAAAGTATTACATTGACTCTAACATAACTTTAACTCTAACTATTACATGACTTTAACTCTTACATTAATGTAACTCTGACATTACTGTAACTCTACCATTACTGAACACTAACAAAACTCTATCATTACTTTGACTCTAACATAACTTTAACTCTAATATTACTGGAACTCTAACATTACTTTGACTCTAACATAACTTTAACTCTGACATTGCTGTAACTCTGCCGATATTTTAACTATAACGTAACTGTCATCTAGCATAACTTGGAAATTACTTTAACTCTAACATTACTTCAACTCTAACAATACTGCACTCTAACATTACTCTAACTATTACATGACTTTAACTCTGACATTACTGTAACTCTGACATTACTGTAACTCTAACAAACTCTAACATTACTCTAACTCAGCCAACATTGTAAATCTAACATTACTGCACTCTGAAAAAAAAAAAGTAGTATTACTGTGACTCTAACATAACTTTAACTCTGACAAAACTCTAACATTACTGTAACTCTGACATTACTGAACTCTGACAAACTCTAACATTACTGTAACTCTAACATAACTTTAACTCTAACACTACTGTAACTCTAACATTACACTAACTCTTACATGTCTTTAACTCTAACATTG
This sequence comes from Gymnoscopelus braueri, assembly GCF_963280865.1. Lineage (NCBI taxonomy): Eukaryota > Metazoa > Chordata > Actinopteri > Myctophiformes > Myctophidae > Gymnoscopelus > Gymnoscopelus braueri. The sequence goes on along the minus strand of NC_137603.1, from coordinate 5,769,795 downwards.
CTCTAACTCTGACATTACTGTAACTCTACCATTACTGAACTCTAACATATCTCTAACATTATCGTAACTCTGACATTACTGTAACTCTGACATTACTGTAACTTGGACATTATTTTAACTCTAGCATAACTTCAACTCTAACATTACTGAACTCTAACAAAAAGTCTAACATAACTTTAACTCTAACATTACTGTAACTTGGCCATAATTTTAACTCTAACATAACTTTAACTCTGACAAAACTCTAGCATTACTGTAACTCTGACATTACTGAACTCTGACAAACTCTAACATTACTGTAACTAACAAAAACTCTAACATTACTGTGCCTCTAACATAACTTTAAAGTCTAACATTACTGTAACTCTGCCGATATCGTAACTATAACATTACTGACCTCTAACATAACTTTAACTCTAACATCACTGTAGCTCTGCCGATATTGTAACTCTTGTGTTACTGACATCAATCATAACTCGGCCATTATTTTACCTCTAACATAACTTTACCTCTAACACTACTTCAACTCTAACATTACTGGCCTCTAACAAAACTCAACACAACTTATCATTACTCTAACTCTTACATGACTTTAACTCTAACAATACTGTAACTCTGCCATTACTGAACTCTAACAAAAACTCTAACATTACTGTGACTCAAACATAGCTTTAAATCTAGCATTACTGTAACTTGGCCAATATTGTAACTCTAATGTTACTGAACTCTGACAAAAACTAACATTACTGTAACTCTAGCACAACTTTAACTCTAACATTACTTTAACTCTGCCAATATTGTAACTCTAACACTACTGTAACTCTAACATTACTCTAACTCTTACATGTCTCCAATTCTTACATGACTTTAACTCTAACATAACTTTAACTCTGACATTACTTTAACTGTACCATTACTGAACTCTGACAAAAACTCTAACAATACTGTAACTCTAACATACTGTGACTCTAACATAACTTTAACTCTAACATTACTGTGCCTCTAACATAACTTTAACTCTAACATTTCTGTAAGTCTGCCTATATTTTAACTCTAACATTACTGACATCTAGCATAACTTGGCCATAATTTTAACTCTAACATAACTTTAACTCTAACATTTCTGTAAGTCTGCCGATATTTTAACTCTAACATTATTGACATCTAGCATAACTTGGCCATAATTTTAACTCTAACATAACTCAATCAACTCTATGAAAACTATAACATTACTTTAACTCTGACAAAAACTCTAACAATACTGTAACTCTAACATATTGTGACTCTAACATAACTTTAACTCTAACATTACTGTGCCTCTAACATAACTTTAACTCTAACATTTCTGTAAGTCTGCCGATATTTTAACTCTTACAATACTGAACTCTGACAAAAACTCTAACAATACTGTAACTCTAGCATATTGTGACTCTAACATAACTTTAACTCTAACATTATTGTAACTCTGTCATGACTTTAACTCTAACATTACTTTAGCTGTACCAATATTGTAACTCTAACATTACTGACCTCTAGCATAACTTTTATTCTACCATAACTTTAACTCTAACAAATACTGTAACTCTGCCATTACTGCAACTCAGCCAATATTGTAACTCTTACGTTACTGAACTCTGACAAAAACTCTAACAATACTGTAACTCTAACATACTGTGACTCTAACATAACTTTAACTCTAACATAACTTTAACTCTACCATTACTGTCACTCTAACATTTCTGTAAGTCTGCCGATATTTTAACTCTAACATTACCGACATCTAGCTTAACTTGGCCATAATTTTAACTCTAACACAACTTTAACTCTACCGTTACATCAACTCTAAGAAAACTATAACATTACTATAACTGTACCATTACTGAACTCTGACAAAAACTCTAACAATACTGTAACTCTAACATACTGTGACTCTAACATAACTTTAACTCTAACATTACTGTGCCTCTAACATAACTTTAACTCTAACATTTCTGTAAGTCTGCCTATATTTTAACTCTAACATTACTGACATCTAGCATACCTTGGCCATAATTTTAACTCTAACATAACTTTACCTCTAACATTTCTGTAAGTCTGCCGATATTTTAACTCTAACATTATTGACATCTAGCATAACTTGGCCATAATTTTAACTCTAACATAACTTTAACTCTACCGTTACATCAACTCTAAGAAAACTATAACATTACTTTAACTCTGACATTACTTTAACTCATACATGCCTTTAACTCTACCATAACTTTAACTCTAACATTACTTTAACTGTACCATTACTGAACTCTGACAAAAACTCTAACAACACTGTAACTCTAACATACTGTGACTCTAACATAACTTTAACTCTAACATTACTGTGCCTCTAACATAACTTTAACTCTAACATTTCTGTAAGTCTGCCGATATTTTAACTCTTACAATACTGAACTCTGACAAAAACTCTAACAATACTGTAACTCTAGCATATTGTGACTCTAACATAACTTTAACTCTAACATTATTGTAACTCTGTCATGACTTTAACTCTAACATTACTTTAGCTGTACCAATATTGTAACTCTAACATTACTGAACTCTGACAAAAACTCTAACAACACTGTAACTCTAACATATTGTTACTCTAACATAACTTTAACTCTAACATTATTGTAACTCTGCCATAACATTAACTCTAACATTACCGTTACTCTGCCAATATTGTAACTCTAACATTACTGACCTCTAGCATAACTTTTATTCTACCATAACTTTAACTCTAACAAATACTGTAACTCTGCCATTACTGCAACTCAGCCAATATTGTAACTCTTACGTTACTGAACTCTGACAAAAACTCTAACAATACTGTAACTCTAACATACTGTGACTCTAACATAACTTTAACTCTAACATTACTGTGCCTCTAACATAACTTTAACTCTAACATTTCTGTAAGTCTGCCGATATTTTAACTCTAACATTACCGACATCTAGCTTAACTTGGCCATAATTTTAACTCTAACATAACTTTAACTCTACCGTTACATCACCTCTAAGAAAACTATAACATTACTATAACTGTACCATTACTGAACTCTGACAAAAACTCTAACAATACTGTAACTCTAACATACTGTGACTCTAACATAACTTTAACTCTAACATTACTGTGCCTCTAACATTACTTTAACTCTGACATTTCTGTAAGTCTGCCTATATTTTAACTCTTACAATACTGAACTCTGACAAAAACTCTAACAATACTGTAACTCTAACATATTGTGACTCTAACATAACTTTAACTCTAACATTATTGTAACTCTGCCATAACTTTAACTCTAACATTATTGTAACTCTGCCATAACTTTAACTCTTACAATACTGAACTCTAGCATAACTTGGCCATAATTTTAACTCGAACATAACTTTAACTCTACCGTTACATCAACTCTAAGAAATACTGTAACTCTGCCATTACTGCAACTCAGCCAATATTGTAACTCTTACGTTACTGAACTCTGACAAAAACTCTAACAATACTGTAACTCTAACATACTGTGACTCTAACATAACTTTAACTCTAACATTACTGTGCCTCTAACATAACTTTAACTCTAACATTTCTGTAAGTCTGCCGATATTTTAACTCTAACATAACTTTAACTCTACCATTACTGTCACTCTAACATTGTTGTAACTGTACCATGCTATATCTAACTACTTTTGTATACATACCTGCACATGATCAGGGAGTAACGATACACTCAATGAAAAAACTATTCAAAAACACAATCTAGGATGCTCTGTAAAACACAAGACACATTATAAGACACAAATTATGACAAGATAAAACACATCAAACCAAACTGACTTCACACTTCACACCTCAGACAACCCAACTCACAATAAAACATTGTGATACACATCACTTGAAGCTGCTCCCCTGAGAAGGGGACAAGGCTACACTACTGTAACATCGTACTAGCATTGAAAAGGAGAGACATAGAGACAGAGAGAGAGCACAAGAGATGAAATTACACTTTATGACACCTCATTGCACTTTATGACACCTACTCTTCACAGATAAGTAGATCCAAACAGACAGACAGACAGACAGACAGACAGACAGACAGACAGACAGACAGACAGACAGACAGACAGACATGTGTACACAGACGGGTAGCCTCCGAGAGCCAACTTCTAGCAAAAAGGTGTGAAAAACCATTGGATGGGGTAAGAGCAATGATGGGAGGGAGGGATGGGGCTAGTGGAATCCCCCTGTCCTAGTTTTTTATTACAAAACCCTTGTCTCATCAGAGCTTGTAGATCTGCTGATTTTCGGAGCATTTTTGAAAATGTGTCTGTACCACCCTTATAACAACACTGTAACACTGTAAGAGTAACATTAAAACACAATAAAATTAATGTCGCTGGTTCATGGTTGGAGTTATTTACTGATCCAGTTTAATAAAAACAGCAACATTTTAAACTTAGACCAACTTAAAACACTGTGTTTGGCATATAATACGTATTATAAACTACACATGAGGATTTATAAAACATGTGCAGTCATATTTTATTATTAATGAGAGATTGCTAGATTATTGTATGTATGCGTGCAGTACCAACTATGACCAATAGTGTTCTATGAGGGAGGGGGGTAGTGGGAGACCCCCCCTCTAACTAGCTTTAATTATGACACCTCCCGTTCAGACACTGCTGTGGGCCCAATAAAACAAGCTCTAACACGTACGTGCGAAAAAGCCCTCAGCTTGTAGATCAGCTATTTTTTCTAATAGCCTAGATATAAAATAAGGCTATAGTGGTTAATGTATGTTTTATAATGTAATAATTTATATTTGCAAAGTATCTAGTAACTTTTCAAGTTAAGTTTTAAAAATAATTGTAGTGGAGTAAAACAAGACAAAACTACACTATGTGTGGTTGCACCTGTGGGCCCCCAATAAAACAAGCTATAACACCATAGGTGTGAAAATGCCGCTGTCAGAGGGACAACCGGCCCTGTTCCCCTACGGTTTGATCCCATTGGTTGGAATTAATCACCCAGCATGCAATTGTGAAATTTAGCTGTGTATTCTGCTCTTCTAAAACCATGCGTCATACTGGTAGTGACTAGAGCCATATTACAGCATCTCCCCTCTGTTACACTGAACTCGAGTCTATGTTCTGGGCCCCCCATGGGGGCTAAGTCAGACTCCACCTTTAACTACCATCGCTACGGCCGCTGTTCAAAGAATATTATATATAATTAGTGTTAATTCATTTGTAGAAAAACAAATGAAAAAAAAAATTGATTTATAGAGAAAGATCTATAAGGGTCCATTTGGTTACCAACTCTTCATTATTTAACTGGGGATCGCCTGGAACCCCTATCAAGGACCACTGATGGTCCTATGTTTTGGTATTACACTATGCATTGTGACATCATGCTAACGCTATTAGCATATTAGCATATTAGCATATTAGCATATTAGCTTAACATGTTATCCCTTATGGGTAGGTTTTGGTATTGCACTGTACATTGTGATGTCATGCTAACGCTATTACCATATTAGCATATTAGCATAGCATGTTAGCCCCCTAGGGGTAGGTCACTGTGCCCTGTGACATCACCGATTTTAATTAAATTGACTGAGTAATGAAATAATCAATCTGAAATTATTAATTATGGATTATGGATTATGGACTGTCAAACATGCCAAGAATGTGAGGAATGTCAAACATGTCAGGAATGTGCTCAACAGCGCCACTATTTCCCCTAGCGGTAGGGTCAGGTACTGAAATTATGAATTATGGATTATGGAATGTCAAGAATGTCAAACATGCCAAGAATGTGAGGAATGTTAGGAATGTGAGGAATGTGAGGAATTTCCGGTTTGTGACGTCATGCTAACACAATTAGCATGTTAGCATTAGCATTAGCATGTTAGCATTAGCATTAGCAACAATGGTGCCCTTATATACTACTTGTGTGTGTGTGTGTGTGTGTGTGTGTGTGTGTGTGTGTGTGTGTGTGTGTGTGTGTGTGCGTGCGCACGTAGGTGACTGTTTGAGAAGTAGAATGTTTGAGAAGTCAGTGGCCCTCATTTATCAACGCGGTGCAGACCAAATAATGGGCGTACGGTGAGATCACCGCACCTTTCGGCATTTATCAATATATCCTGACGTGGGCTTCATCCTACCGTACGCTGAAATCTCACGTCTGGTAGAGAGCAGTTGTTGACGCTGGCTGCGCCCGTTTATTCCATTGTAGACCTGCGGAGCAACATTGTCTGACTGTCCTACAGGCATCTGGACACATAATCCACTCCTAAATGTATATCTACACTAATAAATAATCCCTGTGAAAACACAACATTTTATAAAGTAATTTAAACAAACTGCTTTAACAGTCATTCAGATAAGATTGTAGATCTGGCTGCATGGAAAATAGCAGATGTACAAGCTCACAAGCCAGCGTCGCATCGCGACGCATTGTGAGCTTGTAGATCTGCTATTTTCAAAATATACAGCGCTTCTGCGAGAGCACTCTCGGGAGTTTAGACCGGTGCAGCGGCGCTGCTGTTATGTTTTCATGGCCACCGGCCGGGAGATCAGACATTTAACCCACGGTCCTACACACACCAGCCTTTATCCATTAATGTTCTCTCCAGACTATCTCTCATTAATGCGGAGCGGGACGGGACTCGCCCGGTCCGAGTCTCACTGGGAAATGGGAATAGCCTACATGACGGCTTTATTTTAGTGTAACTCGAACGCGCACTGCTCGGTATGGGTTAAATAAATTAATATACAAACGTATTCCATTCATGGCGATGTGATTGGTATCATAATGTCATTCATGTAGGCTAAAAGTCTACGTGACAAAGTTGTACCGCTACGGTACGGAATACATGTGTGTGTGTGTGTGTGTGTGTGTGTGTGTGTGTGTGTGTGTGTGTGTGTGTGTGTGTGTGTGTGTGTGTGCGTGTGCGTGTGTGAGAGAGAGAGAGAGAGGGGCTTGTGCATGTGCGTGTGTGGCGAGGCGAGCGGGGGAAACTCTTTCTTATTGGCTTTTCATGATGTCTTCTTTAGTCCATGAGCCAGACAAGATTTCATTATCGAAAGAGTGGGCAAAACCATACCTATATTAAATTGTTCATAGGGTCAATACGAGTAAATAAATATATGATAACCTTTCCACAGGAGCAGCTTTTTCATGGTTATCACACATTTTGTTATTTTCCCCATACGTACATGACAGGTGAAAAGATTACAAAATTTTAAAAAGAGTTATAATAATGAAACTTCCTGAGTTGATTACTTACATGAAGACGATGATTTATCGTATTACAAGTTTTCTGAAATTGTATATTTAAATATGCAAATTAGGCATTTAGTCCATGAGCCAGAGCCCCAAAATTGAGCCAGATATTGAATATTCCCTCGTTAAAAACCTTTGACTCCAACATCTTAACAAAATTAAATAAGTATGTTGACTCTGGCTTTGTCCAATGTTCAATGTTGATTCTGGAAAGTTATGCAAATGTGGGCATATTTTCCTAATGCCTAATTTGCATATTTAAATATACAATTTCAGAAAACTTGTAATACGATAAATCATTGTCTTCATGTAAGTAATCAACTCAGGAAGTTTCATTATGATAACTATTTTTTAAATTTTTTTCACCCGTCATGTACGTATGGGGAAAATAACAAAATGTGTGATAACCATGAAAAAGCTGCTCCTGTGGAAAGGTTATCATATATTTATTTACTCGTATTGACCCTATGAACAATTTAATATAGGTTTGGTTTTGCCCACTCTTTCGATAATCATTGCTCAATTTTGGGGCTCTGGCTCATGGATTACTTTGGTCGTATTCTGGTTCTTCAATCTTCATGTCGTAAAATCGGGGCGTTTTGAGAATATTTAAGGGCGTGTTATTTAAATGACGCTCGTTTTCAGCCGTGGCATTTATCAAGGCTGGGACCAAATGTACGCTCGGATCAGCTGTGTAGGATGCGTTGATAAATGTGACTTCCACGTTGGTGTACGGCCGAATATATGGAAAAATATACGCCGGTTTATACGCTCCGTTGATAAATGAGGGCCAGTGTGTCTGTATGTGTGTGTGTGGCATTTCAACAGCCACATACACACACAAAAAGCCCTGCCTTAGCACCCTGCCTGAGCACCTGTTCTGACAGTGCTTGGGTAACAAATTATTAATAACATCAGGTTAATGTATCTGTGTGTAATACATGTACTGAACTGTGTGTGTGTGTGTGTGTGTGTGTGTGTGTGTGTGTGTGTGTGTGTGTGTGTGTGTGTGTGTGTGTGTGTGTGTGTGTGTGTGTGTGCGTGCGTGCGTGCGTGCGTGCGTGTGAGAGACTATACACAGTGTATGTATACAGTGTGTACTGTATGTTGGTACCTCAGTGTAACAGTTCAGTAACACATTGTACTGAACTGTATAGCAACTCAACCTAATTTTAATCATCATCTAATTAGATGTAGCAGCTTCCCACATAGTGGCGTACCCACTGTAGAGGCAGGACATCCGGTCGCCTGCCCAACTAAGATCTCGCCTCCCCTAGAAAACCCAAATAACCCAAAAACTTGTCATTGCGTGCCCAATGTCCTCAAAGTCACGCATCCAACAAGCTTTGAACTGAGCAGATTGGACCTTCCGTTGCAGAGATAATGGCCAAAACAATCTTTTTATCGCCGATTTTCGTGGGGGTGGGTAAAAAAAAAAGAAGAAATTCCAGGGACGGTACTGTTCCCACAATGTCTCATGTCACTATTCTGTACATTCTTTCTAGATGTATGTGTGTAATTGTATTTTACTTCAAAATGAATCAATCAATCAATCAATCAATCAATCTGTGTGTGTTTTGGCAGTGGTGTTTTGGCAGTGGAACAACTGACTGAACAGCACAGCCCGGACTGAAATCAGAGACTGACCAGAGACAGAGAGCTTTGGAGACCAAGGTAACGTCCAGATGTTTATTCAAATCTCTTCTCTCCTCAGTGTCTGTTCCTATACGGATAACCATTGTTCTGTTTGATCTGTAATGAATCCTCATAGAACAGTTTACTACACATGTTGTCCTCCATTCTGTCAAAGAGTTTTATCATTTAAATGTTGACATGCATGTTTTTACTGTTTGTGTCCACTAGGTGGAGAATTGCTCTGACGCTCTCGGCCAAATCCAGGATCTTATGGCCAAAGCACCCTGGACCAAACCCCTGTCAACCTAAACATCCTGGACCAAACCCCTGTCAACCTAAACATCCTGGACCAAACCTCCGTCAACCTAAACATCCTGGACCAAACCTCCGTCAACCTAAACATCCTGGACCAAACCTCCGTCAACCTAAACATCCTGGACCAAACCCCCGTCAACCTAAACATCCTGGACCAAACCCCCGTCAACCTAAACATCCTGGACAAACCCCTGTCAACCTAAACATCCTGGACCAAACCCCCGTCAACCTAAACATCCTGGACCAAACCCCCGTCAACCTAAACATCCTGGACCAAACCTCCGTCAACCTAAACATCCTGGACCAAACCCCCGTCAACCTAAACATCCTGGACCAAACCCCCGTCAACCTAAACATCCTGGACCAAACCCCCGTCAACCTAAACATCCTGGACCAAACCCCCGTCAACCTAAACATCCTGGACCAAACCCCCGTCAACCTAAACATCCTGGACCAAACCCCCGTCAACCTAAACATCCTGGACCAAACCTCCGTCAACCTAAACATCCTGGACCAAACCCCCGTCAACCTAAACATCCTGGACCAAACCCCCGTCAACCTAAACATCCTGGACCAAACCTCCGTCAACCTAAACATCCTGGACCAAACCCCCGTCAACCTAAACATCCTGGACCAAACCCCTGTCAACCTAAACATCCTGGACCAAACCCCCGTCAACCTAATTATCCTGGACCAAACCCCCGTCAGTGGTGGACAGTAACGGAGTAAATGTACTTGAGTACTGTACTTAAGTACAGATTCTGAGGATATGTACTTTACTTGAGTATTAGATTTTTTTAATACTTATTACTCATACTTGAGTACATTTCCATGAAAGCCTGGAAAGTACTGAGTACTTTTAGGTTGGCAGTTTCTTTTTTCTTCCCTAAAATGCAATTGGTCACACCCACACTTCTGCTCTCACACTAGCCGTGTTTCTGGCTTCCCCCTCCGCTCACCTCTTTATTGAGACATTTAGATCGTGTCAAAGGTCATGTCTCACACAGGATCTGACATGAATTTTGACCAGATGTATTAGTATAGGAAATCAAAGGTTGTATATGGAGACCAAGCAAGTCAACTTGTCTCTGTGCCGTCTTGTTTTGACAGGGTGAAGTTCGCCGCTGTGCATGTCGACGTCATCTTGTTTTGGTGAAGTTAACGGTTGTGCGTGTGGGTACATATGAAAATGCAGACAACAGCTCCTCTTTGTGACCACAAAGAGGAAGGCTGTAAAGTACCGAGTACTTTTAGGTTGGCTGTTTCTTTTTTCTTCCCTAAAATGCAATTGGTCACACTTCTGCTCTCACACTAGCCGTGTTTCTGGCTTCCCCCTCCGTTCGCCTCTTTGTTACATCTTGTATGGGTGTATGGGAGTAAAAGTTCTAGCCTGATAAACCCTCCCTCCGGAAATCTCATTTCTATTTGATTCCAGGAGTGAGTCTGGGCTGATCGCCCATTCTGCAATATCGGCTGCAGGCTGGAGTTGGGCGGGAGTAATACCGTTGACTGACAACCCCTTCAGCCAATGATATTTTTTCCCCTTCAGCCAATCAGCAGTTCACCAGTCTAACGGGACTTTTGAGAAAGCCATGCCCAAAATGGGTTGCCTTATTCGGATACATGGGTGTCACTGCCCACCCCTACCGGTTCTCTAAATTTTTATTTTTAAATAGGCTTTGTCATGATTAATTGACCACATATATGAAGTTAAACAACTAAATTCTATCCAAACGATTTATTATAAGTAAATTCCGTGCCTCAAAATAGAAGTTAGAGAGCTTTTTGAAGTAAAAAAATAGCAGAGATTATAGCGGACAAGAAAAAGATGGCTGCCGTTCGTGTTTTGGGCTCACTCGAACTCGCCACCTGATTGGCCAACTGTCGCTGTCAATCACAGAACGATGTGCGACGACGCTGATAGGCTCGGTTAGCTGGTAATTCCACTAGAAACCCCCACAATGGGCTATCAGGCCAGACTCACTCCTGGAATCAAATAGAAATGAGATTTCCGGAGGGAGGGTTTACCAGGCTATAAAAGTTCTGGTTCCTTAGTCATTTCTATTTTCGTTTTTATAGGTGTTTCTGCAGGCTTTGTATAACGTAGTGGTTATACAAGCACATCAGTGCATGCAGTGCAGGTGGTTTCATAGAGTTACTTCTCTGAAACAAGAGTTACAAGGTCCTATAAATTCATTGTGAAAACATTTCAGCAATTCATTGATATAAAAATTAAGAGATTTACTTCTACTTTTACTTTAAAATTTTAAAAGCACTGTACAAATAATGACATGAGATCTACTTCGAGGCACTATGTAACTTTTTTTAATGGATAAAATGTAATTTTGTCCAATCTGTATGGTAGAGTATGTTAATACAATATAACTTATACAATTGGGGCGGCTATATTTTGTCTCCCTGCTCTTCTATTGAGACATTTAGATTGTGTCAAAGGTCATGTCTCACACAGGTGAGATGTATTAGTTTAGGAAATCAAAGGTTGTATGAGACCAAGCAAGTCGACTTGTCTCTGTGCCATCTTGTTTTGACAGGGTGAAGTTCGCCGCTGTGCATGTCGGCGTGATCTTGTTTTGGTGAAGTTAACGGTTGTTCATGTGGGTACATATGAAAATGCAGACAACAGCTTCCTTTTTCTGACCACATCCTCTTTACTTATGAGCTGGTGAAAAAATATGTGTAATCACTGTAATCAAAACGCCCTTCATGACAGTTACTCTATGCATTTATTCTTTATTTTTATTTTGTTTTAGAACAGACGGTCTCAGTTTAAAGTGAGCTACATGTCCTAATCGTTGAAGCTGAATATTATTGTATCTTGACAAAAAGGTCACAGTTGATGGCCCTGGATCTGATAATTTGTACCAAATAGATTTTCTTTATCAGATTATCACCAAAGTACATTAAGAACTTGAATATAATTAATGTGATCTGAGTGCAGCTTTGTCAGCGATGCGTCACTCATGTGTGACTCCTGTTATTTCCTCATTAGAAAATAATAATCTTTTGAGGCACTGGGGTTCACGCTGGTCCCGAGGAAGACTAAGCTGACCTCGCTTTTGCTGTGGCGGCCCCAAAGCTGTGGAACAATCTCCCCCCAGATCTGCCAAGTCCATCAAGATTTTTAAGTCCTTACTAAAAACTCACCTTTTCTCTCTGGTTTTTAACAACATCCACTCCTTAAAAAATCCTATTTTAACTCCTATCTAACGTTTCCTACCTTCTGTGTACATAGGTGTAAATACAATCTCGTTCTGTGTCTGTGTCTCCTATATGCATACATGTTATGTATTTTATACATGTTATGTGTATTGTTCTTTGATTTGATGTATTGAGGTTGTGTGTGTGTTAAAATGAGCTCTAAAATATAAAAATGCCAAGAAAGCCAAAGTATGGGTATTTAACACAGAGGACATCATTGCCACTGCCAACAGGACAGTGCTAGAGGTAGTCGAGTCGAGTCAAAGGACGTTTACTTTTACTTAAGTATTTTTAAAAGCATGTACTTTTGAATACTTAAGTATATTTAAAAGCAATTACTTTTTTACTCTTACTTGAGTAACATTTTGACTGAGCTACTTTTACTTGTAGTGGAGTAAATTTGACCAGGAGTATCTGTACTCTTACTCAAGTACTGGGGTTGAGTACTTTGTCCACCTCTGACCCCCGTCAACCTAATTATCCTGGACTAAATCCCTGTGTCAACCTAAACATCCTGGTTGTGGGTTCGAATCCACCGCAGTGCATCTGGCTTTGCGAGCGTCTATACGCCAACACGATTGACCCATGTTCTGGGGAGGGAAGCCGGACGGGGAGGAGGGGGATATATGTCACTGTACGTACTCCTATGGGCTGGGGGGGCGGAGCCTCTCAGCAGGGAGTGTTGGGTGGGAGGAGTAGGTCGAAGGCTCTACGATCTCCCGGTGGGGGCTCCTCACCGGTAGGTGAGTCAGATACAACAGTAGTGACAAGTTGATAACACCACAGGTTAATTGGGCAGAAAAGGGGGGTTAAAAGAAAAAGAGAAAAAAAAGAACATGACACACAGACTGGCCTGCTTCTGGCCTACTTCTCGATAGCACCGGTTCTCAACCCTGGTGGGCCGTGGGGATATTGCAGGTGGGCCCAAATATTTGGATTAAGACTTTAATGAGAATATAACGTTAATATGTCAAACAACATGTCATGGTATATTTTTCCTTTAAAACAAAAACAACAAAAAAACTTTGAGCTTATATGTAGAAAAACTTGATTTTCAACTTTTATTTTGAAAAATAACAAACTAATATTACATCTGGGGGAAACTAAGTACATGCTTTTATTTAGATTTTTTTTTTTGGGGGGGGGGGTATTGTTGTTATTGATATGAGACTTTTTTAATGGCTTTGACAATGTGAGGGTGTTCATTTTGAAAATAAAATAGCTTTTATTTTTGAAAAACTATATTTGGAGAAAAATGTATGGAACTTTTATTTTTTTAACTGGGTTTGGAAATTGTATAGCTATAGCTTTTATTGTGAAACATGATGTCTGGAGCTTTTATTTAGAAAAACAATATCTGGAGTTTTTACTTTGAAAAACTATGTGTAGGGCATTTATTAAAACTGTCTGGGGCTTTTGATATAAATATAAACCAATCTGGTTTAACCAATCTGGAAATGGGGCAGAGCTAACTAACACCAATGAGGAACAAGGAGAGACAACTCCAATGTTACAGTACATTATTAATTATCAGGTGTGTATGCTAATGACCGCTTATGTAAAGCAGGCTGTAGACTGGATCACACCGGTCTGATCACAACCAACACTCATTAACATAAAGGTGAAAGTGTATGATTGATAGACACTTCAAGAACCACTTCATCAACCTTATCTTCATATAATTGGTCCACACTAATGCTCATTATTTATCTTATCTTCAGATATATATAATTGGTCCTCTGCTCTGTCTACTCACTCTGTGTCTCATAGGAGGGCTGTGGTCAGTTCAGAAACCTGCCTACCAGTGACATCATTGGTATGCAGGTTTGGTCATTTCAAACACGATTTCAAACTGTATTTACTGCATTTTAGTAATGCAAGAACAATGATTATATGAAGATAAGATATATATAATATTTTAATGAGCATTAATGAGGACCAGTTATATGAAGATAATATATAGGGGAGACCAGGGACAAAAGTAACACTTTTTGTATTTGCCTTCATAATTCACAGACTACTTGAAATATCCTAGTCATCTTTTGCTATAAGAAACATATATATGTGCCCTAATTAATAATACAATTTTTAAGCTTTCACTAATAAGGACAAGACTAAAATATAAATTTGAATGCAATGAGTTAGAGTGTTACAATTGCCCCCGTGAAGGGGGCAGTGGTAACAGTGGTTGGGGGCAATTGTAACACTGTAAAAATAAGTCATATTAATACACTTTATCTCAAATAAAAGCACATCACTAAGTAATTATGTATTTTTCATAATTTAACAGTTTTACTTACGAATGTTTTATAATAATATTACAATAATATTATCAGGGTTTCCTGCAGGAAAAAAAGTTAGGCCCAGTGCTTGACTCTCGCCCAAATTGGGCGTTTTTTAAAGGAGAGATCCGGACATTTTAAGTGTTATCTTTGATGTGTCGCTAATCACTCACCAACATTGAAAGGGACGTTGAGTTATTCCAGAGAGTCCCCTGTCGTCCAGTCTGGCGACCCCCTCCGTTGGCATAATGGGAGCCCGTAAGAGTGAGAATCGTCTATTATAACCGATGCAAAGTTAGTTTTTTCTCTACTACTGCTCATCGTGGAGTCTCATGATACTCAAACATGCACTGAATGTCGCGCACGAGCTATCGTTCGTGCAGAACGAGATGACGCTGGTTGCTTGTTTCTTCCACAGACGCCAGGTTCTGTGAGACAGGGGACTCTCTGGAATAACTCAACGTCCCTTTCAATGTTGGTGAGTGATTAGCGACACATCAAAGATAACACTTAAAATGTCCGGATCTCTCCTTTAAGGATTGTTTTTAGGAATTAATTAATTCTTATTTTAGTCACATTTATTCAACATTGTGTTTAGCTTTGTACCAGTGTCAACCTCATCCTGTTTTTATTTAGTCAAGTTTTAGTTGTTGTTAACTGCCTTCCTTTCTCTCATTTTGTGTTAACCTATTCTAAATACAAACCCATAATCATAAAGTCGTTGTCTTGTACTCTTTTATCTTTAATTTTTGTACTGGTTAAGTACAGAGTTTCAAACGTTGGATTATGGAATCAAAATAGATCTAACAGACTTGAATTACACATATTTTACAGAATGAATTTAAATATAATTGTCCACTATGAGTGTGTGTAGAAAAACACACTTGAGTCACTCAAGCCAAAGGACAGTTAAGTCTACTGTACGACCACAATGCAGAAATTGGAAGTTGCATGCAAAAGTTAATATGTTTCCAGTGGTGTAAAGTAACTAAGTACATTTACTCAAGTACTGTACTTAAGTACAATTTTGAGGTATTTTACTTTACTGGAGTATTTCCAATGTTCAGTACTTTTACTTCTACTCCACTACATCTAAGAGGCAAATATTGTACTTTACTACTTTTACTCCACTACACTTATTTGAAAACTTTAGTTACTAGTTACTTTGTAGATTTGTTTTGACTATTATTACAAAACATACATTAACCACTTCAGCCATATTTCGGCCATTTGAAAATAGCTATTTTCTCTGCTATTTTCAAAAGATTTGTATACATTTTATACATTTGAAAACTTGTGAAATGGGACATTCTGCATAATGAGTAGCCTACTTTCTACTTTGGTACTTTAAGTACATTTTGATACCAATACTTTTGTACTTTTACTCGAGTAAATTCAGAATTTCAGATTTTTACTTGTAGTATTGATACTTTTTACTACATTGCAGTATTGATACTTTTACTTAAGTCAAACAATTGAGTACTTTTTTCCACCACTGTATGTTTCTCCCCTTTTTGTTGTGATGACAGTAGTGCTGGCTCAGCTGTTACAGGCCACCAGTATGGTATCATACGTAGGGGTGAAAAACTGTATCAAATTAATTAATTAATGTGATATATAAAAATATATATTTTAAAAATAATAATAACTAGAAGGTACTGTTCCTGAAGAAACAGTGTGGGATCGCTAAGAATGTTGATGGTATTGAGTATTGATAGTGTTAGAGTTAAAGGTTTGAAAGGTTTAAAGGTTTTAAAGGTTTTAAAGGTTTTAAAGGTTCTAAAGTTTTGAAAGGTTCTAAAGGTTTGAAAGGTTTGAAAGGTTTAAGAGGTTTGAAAGGTTTGAAAGGTTTAAGAGGTTCTAAAGGTTTGAACGGTTCTAAAGGTTCTAAAGGTTCTAAAGGTTCTAAAGGTTCTAAAGCTTTGAATGGTTCTAAAGGTTTGAAAGGTTTGAAAGGTTTGAAAGGTTTGAAAGGTTTAAGAGGTTCTAAAGGTTTGAGAGGTTTAAGAGGTTCTAAAGGTTTGAAAGGTTTAAGAGGTTCTAAAGGTTTGAAAGGTTCTAAAGGTTTGAAAGGTTCTAAAGGTTTGAAATGTTCTAAAGGTTTGAAAGGTTTGAAAGGTTTAAGAGGTTCTAAAGGTTTAAGAGGTTCTAAAGGTTTGAAAGGTTCTAAAGGGTATTTACTTTAAATTATTTTTAGTCACTTTATTTACTTTAAAGTATTTTTTACTAATTTTTACAACTTTTAAGTATTTTTACTAATTTTTTCAACTTTTAAGTATTTTTACTATTTTTTTCAACTTTTAAGTATTTTTACTCATTTTGAGTACTTTTAAGTATTTTTACTCAATATAAGTACTCTTAAGTATTTTTACTCAAGGTATTTACTTTAAAGTATTTTTAGTCACTTTATTTACTTTAAAGTAGCTTTTACAAATTTTTACAACTTTTAAGTATTTTTACTCTTTTTATCAACTTTTAAGTATTTTTACTATTTAAAAAGTGAAATATCTCTAAAAGTACAAATTATTTCAAAAAATTCTAATGGTAGCCAATATGTCCTAAGTAGGCTGAACGTTATAGAGTTGGAACGGAGTTTCTATCTAAAAGTATGAATTTCTCCATTGAAATGAATGGGAGTTTTTTAGAAGTAAAAAGTGAAATATCTCTAAAAGTAAAAATTATTTCAAAAATTCAAATGGTAGCCGACATGTCCTGAGTAGGCCGAACGTTGAAGAGTTGGAACGGAGTTTGTAGCTAAAAGTATGAAGGACTAGTTAGGGGCCAAAAAACTGTACCAAAAAAAACGTTGAAGATAACAGTAGTGTGATCGCTTTAGCGATCCCACAATAATCAATTTTAAGGGGTGTCTCCCCCTCCCGACCCCCGAAAAGTGCTTCTTGTGTGTGCTTATTGTCCCAGTGAAATGACCCATACTCTGCTGCCCCCCACTGATAGCAACGAGAGAGTTTAGCTTACAGGGTAAAAAAAAACCGTGTATCTATTAAAAAAAAAAACACTATTATTTTCGCTGACTCTGATATATGTATGTCATACAATGGCATCAATAACCCGAGAGTTATGGGGTTTAATAACTCCTTACATGCACACTCATACTGCAGCTGACATAGAAAACAGAGCATTCTCTCCGTTCAGATTATGTTTGTACAGAGACCTGCAGAGATGGTGGATGCAGAGAGAGGGAATAGAGCTCTTTGCAAGGCTCAGGCCTCCCTCACACAGTTAAAACAAGCGTTTTGTCGCTGCCTTATGCCTTACGTGAGGCATAAGGCCGGTTCAATTCATTCCCTATGGAAGTCACGTGTTTTGATAAAGCTGACTTGCCTCGCCGCTCTCTGGCTTCACCCCCCCTCCCCGAACGCAAGTCAGCTTTATCAAAACACGTGGCTGCCATAGAGAATGAATTGAACCGGCCGACATACTTACACATGTGTACATGCGCAAGTATGTACACATTTGTAGTATGTTTTGTTTGATTGATGTACTTTTTTTAGTATGACATGAGAAACAGTACATGGAAGTACAATTCACAATACAAGGTCTACTAAACTGGATAACTCATACAAGCACCAAGCTTGTTTAAAATGAGTTCCCACGCACACAAATCATGATGACATATAAGAGACAGACAGATATACACTACTATACAGAACGTCATACGATCAGCTTACAGGTTACTGACTACATGACTGACTGCTTACTTATTTATAGCACACATTTTGGGCCAGGGTTCCCTGTGAGACCCTGTTTTGAAGGAGGGGTGACAGCCCCCTGGGGCCTTTGCCAGGACTGTGTAGTGTGTCGTGTGTCAGTACTGCCTAACCAGATTCTATTGCAGTGCTGGTTTGGAGGGTGGAGTCGGAGATGATCAGTGGAAGGGGAGACACCTGGCCATTGTCTCCTCAGGCACTAGAAAAGACCTGCTCTACAATGCTCTGTCTCTATCAGTCCTCAGGCCACAGGCACGGCCACACTGAAGAGCAGTTGTGTTGATTTCTTAGCCTCACTTCCAATGGGCAGCATGTTTCCCTGCCTGGTTTAGTTTGGAAACTCATTTTGATGCTTTCTTAAATTATTCACCACTAGTCCATACCCGGTGAAGTGCGCAGGCGAAAGTAGTTTGTGGGGTTATCCCGCATCCCGTCGCGGTGGGACCCCGCGTCGCGAACAAATACACACACACACACACACACACACACACACACACACACACACTCTGTGTGTGCTGGTGGCAGACGACAAGAGTATAATTCGACGCATGCGCAGTTTGATCATTCGTCCCATAGCTCGCGGGGCCATCCCACAGCTGGGCAGCCGTAACCATCTCGTCATTCTTTTCACACAAAAACGCGGATAAACAGCTGACAGTTGGGGAAATCGAAAAGCGGGCTTCGCTGTTATAGGTGCACATGGTAATGGCAATGGCTGTGTGCAAATTCAGATCAATTGCTCCAGCCACTGAGGAGAACCGCGCAGAACATTTTTGGTCTCACCACCCACCACTACAGAGTTGTTTTTTTCTCAAATTATAGGAGGATTTGTTAATATTGTAACACTTATTTATGCATTACCTCCGTGTCGTTTCCCCCATTTTGTTATGGCCTGTGATATCCTGCTAGCGTCATGTGTTCATTCACTCTGCACCTGACTGGATGTCAGCTGTTGATGCAGTATGAGGCATGAGCATATTATCTTGTCATAAACCATGGTTCGATTCCAGGACTCAGAATTATGTGGACTCAGCATTGTGTTGAAGTGTCCCTGATCAAGACACTAAACCCCAAACTGCTCCCCGAGTGCTGCACTAATGGCTGCTCACTGCTCCTAGGATTAGTGATGTGTCGTTCATGATTGATTCGTTCAAAAGAACTAGTTCATTGCCGTGAATGTGAACGAGCTTGTTCACTTTCTGAAACTGTTATGTTCACGCTATAGTTAATGCCCCCCATCCCCTCCCCCCCTAAACAGGACGGGAGGGCGGGCTGTACGCACAACGTAATAATAACGCTCCCGCGATGGTGTTTTTCCCTAGAAAATAGCGCTACTGAACGAGAACGTGAACGAATCATTTGAACAAATCATTGCCGTGAACGTTAACGATTTTTTTCCCCCACCACTACCTAGGATATGTACAATGCAGAGGACAAATGTCACCTATATACAAATATGCAGTGACAAAAGCCCCCCCCGAGGTCAGACAGATCATTTTCCAGAAACAACCCCGCCCCCTCCATGACTGACAGTGACACCATGTGATCTGGAGAGGCGCCTCCCTGTTGTAATGTCTTTTTAAGAGATTATACTTTTTCAAGTGACAGTAAAATGATATACAAGAGAAGAGACATACTGAAGAAAGAACAAACAGAGAGACAGACAGAAGACGGACGTTTTGTTTTGGAAACTTCTGACAAGAGTGAGTAGAAAGAAAAAAGCAACATTTATAATAATAATAACAACAACAATAATTAATAAATGTAATAATAATAATACTGCATTATTATTATCATCATAATAATAGTAATAATAATAATAATAATAATTATTATTATAATGATCTTGACAAATGTTTTATAATAGACAATCATGGACAAACACAATAGACAATGGGCAGCATATTATTTCCCTGCCTGATTTAGTTTGGAAACTCATTTTGATGCTTTCTTAAATTATTCACCATTTGTTAATACACTTAACACTTAATTATGCATTACCTCCGTGTCGTTTCCCCTTTTTTGTTATGGCCTTGGAGCCAGACCATAACACCTGGTAGCCTACTAAACAGGTATAACACCTGGACCATCGATATCCTGTCAGGGTCATGTGTTCATTCACTCTGCACCTGACTGGACTATGTCAGCTGTTGATACAGTATGAAGCATGAGCATATTATCGTGTCATATCACCAGATCCTAATGTATAATCTGGTGAACCAATGCAAATGAGAGCCCGCCTCTTAACCCATGTTGGGGGCGGGAACCCCTATTTGTATACCTTTCAGGACAGGAACCCCTTTTGGGGTTGTTGATGCTATGTTATGTATGTACAGTATTATAGCAATATACATTTGTTGTAATTTTTGAATATATATTTGAAGTTTTTCAGAAACCGGCCGCAGGTCTAAATGGGTTAATGCAAACTTGAGCGCCCACCTGGGAAACCAAACCATGGTCTGATTCCAGGCCTCAGCATTGTGTTGAAGTGGTCCCTGCTCAAGACACTTAACCCCTAACTGCTCCCCGAGTATAGTGCTACACTAATGCTGCTCACTGCCCTCAGGAAGCGAACAGCGTTTTCCCAGTGACTTGCAGGCAAGGGGGCGGGGGGCCGGGTGGGGAGCGCAGTCAGGGCACAGACGGCTGTGTTGTTGACGGACAACCGACGGAACGCTTATGAGAAACAACAAAAATAAAACCTGCCGAAACAGTTGCGTGCATTAGCGCAAGATGAGGATAAAGGAAACATTCAGTCTAAATGTCCAGTTTGCTAATTCACAACTACTACTACTACTACTACTTTTGTATTTGAAACATTACATTTCTCTAAATATTATAAACTTTCATGACAGTCTAAGTACAAATATCATTTATGAAAAGGCTACTATAGGCTACAGTGAAGGACTGAATGACGGAAACTTATTTTTTTTTTACTCTCTTGGTGTTTTGTTGTATTATTATTATTATTGATTATCTGGCACATGTATCTGTTATGAAAGAGAACGGCTATAGTCCTTTGGAAACCATAAACCTACGTAGGCCTACATCTAATTGAGTTGCCATATTTACATATCCTTACAAATTCCTTACATTACAAATCCTTATAAGCTATTATATTTCTGGGATGCATAGTAGCTGGCGTGACCATCCGTTGTCCGTCAACAACACAGCCGTCTGTGCCTTGACTTCTGTGCCCTGACTGCGCTCCCCCCCCCCCCCCCCCGCCCCCGCCCCCTTGCCTGAAAGTCACTGGGAAAACGCTGTTCGCTCCTAGGATGGGTACAATGCAGAGGACAAATGTCACCTATATACAAAAACACCCCCGAGGTCAGACAGATCATTTTCCAGAAAAACCCCGCCCCCTCCATGACTGACAGTGACACCATGTGATCTGAAGAGGTGCCTCCCTGTTGTAATGTCTTTTTAAGAGATCGTACTTTTTCACCACTTACTGTCCCTTCATTCTGAGGTACAGGTGTACATGTTGTGCTTTTCTGCAAAAACTTCTTTTTTGTTTTCACTTAAATTAAGTGACGGTAAAATGATATACAGAGACATACTGAAGAAAGAACAAACTGAGAGACAGACAGAAGTCGAATGTTTTGTTTTAGAAACTTTTGACAAGAGTGAGTAGAAAAAAGCAATAATAATAATAACATTAATTAATACATATAATAGTAATAATAACTGCACTATTATAATAATAACAATAATAATAATAATAACTAGAAAATGTGCTCCTCGGAGCACAAGTCTCCGCCAGCAGACCCGTGCTATTTTAATAGCACGGGTCGTCTTGGTAGAATGCGCGTTGTTTTTGGTGTTCTGCAGGGGCGACTGAATATGTAGTGTCTGCATCTAAAAAATGTTCTTCTTGAAGCAATGTGTCATATGGGAGTCATCGTAATTGACTGGTTTGTTCAAATGCTTGTCTGTCTTCTTCATCTTCATTGTCTTGAACAGTTTCAGCAGTTGATTGGTGTGTTTGATCTATGTCAGTTTTCTCTAGTGCTACATAATGTATTTGATCAAGGTGGCCAATTGTTACAGTATTAAGACTTCGGCCTTGTTGTGGGATCAATTCAACTCTATAGTCCTCTTCTGTGTTACTGTTGTAGATGAGTATGCTTTCTTAGCTTTGGCCTTCTGCGCCTTTGCTTGACCAATGTTAGGTGTTCTCAGAGGGACACACACACACGCACGGACGGGTGATTTGTACTGGAAGGTACTGTTCCAATCAAGACTGATTGATCCTGTCTTACCTCACTTCAAAAAACATAAATGGCTTTTTGAAGTGACACACCTATTTATAGGATTTTATTTCGTCATGCGTCCCTCTAGCCAATCAAAGGCATTGGTGTCAACATATTGACACGTGTCACGTGGAGCTTGACCAATGTTAGCTTGGCTAGGAGGGAGGTGAACACACGGTGGGACGAAGCGAAAACATACTCTCCGCCTCCGGCGGAGACAATAATAATAATAATCATTATTATTATTACTAGAGGTTTGGGCCCTCACATCTAGATGTCAGTTGTTCCTCTCCCCTCCTCTCCTCTCCCCCCTCTCCTCTCCTCTCCCCCTTCTCCTCCCCTCCCCTCCTCTCCTCTCCTCTCCCCTCCTCTCCTCTCCATTCTCCCTCCCCTCCTCTCCTCTCCGCTCCTCTCTACACACTGTCATGCGAAGTCCAGCATAAACGTTATGCGAAGCCCTGCCCCTCCTCCCCTCTCCCCCCTCTCCTCTCCATTCTTCCTCCCCTCCCCTCCTCTCTTCTCCCCTTCTCTCCACTCCATTATCCCTGTAGACAATAGACAATCATGGACAAACAGTAGACAATGGGCAGCATATTTCCCTGCCTGGTTTAGTTTGGAAACTGTCATGGGTGGCTCTTGCCACGACAAATAATAGGGGAGGGAGACCAACGAAAAGTGTAACAAAGTGTATTTATTAACTAATAAACTCATAACAGGAAACTAAGAGATAACTGAACGTAAAGTAACATGATAACAGTAAGGATCCAATGAGGTGTGGAGTCAGTAAATCAGTGGTGTAAGTGTGGATGTGTGGAACATGGTGTAGTGCAGGGTGTGTGGATGGAAAGAATAATCGAATAGGACAAAACAGAAGCATGGGGAGCCGCTGATGAAGACGGCAGTCCTCTCTCCTCTGGATCTCATCATACACTCACTGATCATGGGCTGGCTTTTATAGATTCCTGGAGGCACCGGGCCCAGGTGCTCTCCAATGAGCCATTAGCAGATTGGTAGACTGCCCCACCCTGTTCACCTAGAAGGAACAGCATGAGCAGAGCAGACACTCCTATAACACTCCATATAAGGGAGTGGGGCATCACAAAACTCATTTTGATGCTTTCTTAAATTATTCACCACCATTTGTTAATAATCGTAACACTTAATTATGCATTACCTCTGTGTCGTTTCCCCTTTTTTTGTTATGGCCTTGGAGCCAGACCATAACACCTGGTAGCCTACTAAACAGGTATAACACCTGGACCATCGATATCCTGTCATGTGTTCATTCTTTCTGCACCTGACTGGATTATGTCAGCTGTGGATACAGTATGAGGTATGAGCATATTATCGTGTCATATCACCAGATCCTAATTCATAATCTGGTGAACAAATGCAAATGAGAGCCCGCCTCTTAATGCAAACCTGAGAGCCCACCTGGGAAACCAAGCCATGGTTCGATTCCAGGCCTCGGCAATGTGTTGAAGTGTCCCTGAGCAAGACAATAAACCCCTAACTGCTCCCAGAGTGCTACACTAATGCTGCTCATTGCTACTAGGATGGGTACAATGCAGAGGACAAATGTCACCTATATACATACATACAGTGACACAAAGACTCAAAGGTAGATAGACAGATAATTTTCCAGAAACAACCCCGCCCCCTCCATGACTGACAGTGACACCATGTGATCTGAAGAGGTGCCTCCCTGTTGTTTTTAAGAGATTGCACTTTTTCACCACTTACTGTCCCTTCATTCTGAGGTACAGGTGTACATTTTGTGCTTTTCTGCAAAAGCCTCTTTTTTGTTTTCACTTTAAAAGTTGATAAATTAAGTGACGGTAACATTATATACAAGAGAAGAGATATACTGAAGAAAGAACAAACAGGGAGACAGACAGGAGACGGACGTTTTGTTTAAGAAACTTCTGACAAGAGTGAGTAGAAACAAAAAAGCAATAATTAATAAATGTAATAATAATAATAACTGCATTATTATTATCATAATAATAATAATAATACTTATTATAATGATCTTGACAAATGTACAATATACAATCATGGACAAACACAATAGACAATTAGGACTCTATGTTCAACAATATGATAAACAATTACAGACTTATTGTCGAGTCCGGGGGCGTCGCGTCATGAGGGCAAGTGGGGCAGCTGCCCGGTCAGTAAAGATCCTGCCTGTTCTATAGCTGCTCAAACTCCTGGGCAAGATTCCCCAGGGAAAAAAAGAAAAAATCAACAAAACAACATTAGCAGACCCTCACCCTCTTCTGTTGTAACCAACCACAGCAAGTCACCTTTGTTTTCGGCCGAATTGTAAGGGCCATTTGAAAACCGGTTTGGCCGCATTTGTACTTTACTTGAGTATATCCAATTTCCAATACTTTTACTTCTACTCCACTACATCTCAGAGGCAAATATTTTACTTTAACTCCACTACAATTATTTTTAAACTTTAGTAACTGGTTACTTTGTAGATTTGTATTATTATTACAAAATATACAGTAACCACTTCAGCCCTATATCGGCCATTTGAAAATAGCCGATCTACAAGCTCACAATGCGTCACAAATCACGATTTGACGCATTGTGAGCTTGTAGATCTGCTATTCTCAAAAGATTTGTATACAGTTGAAAACTTGAAATGGGATATTTTGTATAATGAATACCTTTACTTTTGCTACTTTAAGGACATTTTGATGCAAATTTTGACCCATTTTAGATTCTGCTTTGCCCAGTCAACATTAGCAGGGATGCCGAAAAGAACTTGCCTTTTGGTAGCCGAGGGTCCACGGGGGTCCTCGCTGCAGCCAGGGGTCCACCGGGGACCCCCGGAGGGCCACCCTTCCTAGGTACCAGATGGGACGAGTGGCCCCGTCCCAGCTCAACGGTACCCCGTTGTCCCTTTCCGAGCCCCGGAGCTACTCAGCAGAGGGGGGTCCCAGGCTCGCCCGGAACTGGGGCTCCTGGGGCGGGTAGAGACGGCCCACGGGCCGCCCGGTCCTCCGAGGCGCACCTCCAGGGCTGGGAGGGGGCCACTACCCCTTGGCACTACCCGCTACCCGTGAATTACGCACAAGGCAGCTGGCACTGTCCCTAAACGGTATATTGTATGGCCGCACTACCCGCTATGCATTATACCGACTCTGCTGCATTATCCCTAAAATGTCTATCTTGCCCGCACACGTTTGGGAAAGCGCATACTAGCGGATTCTAAAACCACCCGCTACGCCACATTCGTTTGGTAGAGCGCGTGTGCGCCTGTCGAGAGTCGGGCCGGAGCGCACAGCGGCACAACATTCAGAGGCTCCCTCTCTCCTAATTCTCAATGAATTTCTGTGATTCTAATTTGTATTGTCAATTGTATTTATATAAGATGATAGTCTATTCAAAGATATAGCCTCAATCTCCAGGCTTCTATTTTCCTTCGCGTTTTGCTCAAAAAGAAAGCCTGGGCCAAGCAGTTGACTGGGAGTCAACCTTTCATTTCCCCCGACTAACCAGAGTGCAGTGGGCGTCGCTCCAAATGTTGTGACGGCAGGGCTCTCAATAGACCATATTCACACGGCGGCCATATTGGAATTTAACATTGAAAGTGCCGCCACCCGGGGTGGCTACTTTCTTTGACTTCATAGAAACATGGCCGCCGTGTGAATATGGTCTATGCTGCACATTGGGGGAGGAGGAGGGGCGCGGAGCGGGGCGGGCGCACAGATCAGTGAACCAATGGTAGCCCACGGATGTTTTCGCCGGAGATTTTGAATCCGCCCCTTTATGCCAGATATCAGACATGCTGGGGCAGGCTAATTCAAAGAAGACAATGATTTGTGCTGCGTGTCGTCGTGCACGATGCCATTCGCTCTGTTCAGCTTCATTAATCCATTGCGCAGGAAATATAGAACGGATTACAATAATATAACATTCTCTATAATCAGTAACATGTAGGTGATAGTTATGTCTTTTATTATGGTTTTATTGAAAGGCAATATGTACTGTACAGTGTATAGTGTCCAACGTTATAACTTAAGTCGACCGCAGAGTGCACTTCAGAATTAAGGGATTGAGAATGTGATTGTCATTACAATTTGGCTGTAATCCACAAAAGTGTGACTGTTCCTTGTGTCAATAAAATGTGTTTTTTATCAGCAGTTGCCAGTTAAGCTTATCAAAGACTAATACAATGTCGTTTGATGTGCGTTTGCTATAACCACACCAGACCATTTTGTTTAATTAATCCAGAACACAAGCAAGATTGCTGTCATTTAAAGTTCTCTATAACCAGCAACGTGTGAGTGATAATTCTGTGTACCAAATATAAATGTATTCCATGGCAACGTCGCTCTTCCATGGGCAGAGAGGGAGAGAGCATAAGGTTGCACTGGGGATAAACGGCTTGTGCAGTCTTCTCTTAAAGGCAATGGCATCTGGCGCGGCGATTGGTTAGATTATTGTAACGCCCAAACCACACCTATGCATAACGTAACGGGTAGCGCCGGTGATAAGGCTGGTGTCCGAAGATAGCAACTTATGCACGGGAACGCCCCTTGCGCAACGCTAAATCCCCAAATAGTGGGTTTAGCCACTTCGGGCTCTAATGTAGCCTGACAGAGCATCGCGGGTTCGAGTCCCGCTCCATCTGTACTTTATGTCTCTCCCATTCTCTCTCTCCCTGTTTCCTGTTCATCTCCACTAAACACTGTCAATTAAAGGCAGAAAAGCCTCTAAAATAAATTGTGAACAGGTAACCACTATTTAAAGGGGTAGTTCACCCCCAAAATAACTTTTTTTCTATTGATTACTGACCATGGAGCCTTGAATTCATAGATATTTTTTTGTTTTTGTCACATTCCTAAGCCAATAATTTGATTATAATAAATGTGTCCCCATTGATTCCGGTAGGAGACACAAATGCATTTGTGTCTCCTACCGGAATCAATGGGGCGACATTTATTATAATCAAATAATAAAGGAAGGAATGCGACAAAAACAAAAAAATATCCATGAATTCAAGGCTCCATGGGGTGAGTAATCAATAGAAAAAAAGTTATTTGGGGGGTGAACTACCCCTTTAACTTGAGGGCTCCAGTTAAACTACTGACATTTTCAAAACGATATGATTAGTGCACCCTGTGCAGCAGCAGTGTCACGACTAAATGACAGGGTTTTCACATGAATACGTTTTGGTTGCACCACTGGAGCCAGTGTGTAAAACCCAATTCATGCACTGATTCCTGTGGAGGTGAGCAATGATCACCTGTATCAAAACAAACGTGCGTCACGCTTGGTACATGCACAGAGCAAGTTATGTCAGGGAACTCAGTGCAGTTGCTGCTGGCCGACCATTGGTCGGTCTCAGCTCCATGCTACTATTCTCAGCCAATCACATACTCACTTCATAATAGAGCATCCTATTTCAATGGGAAAGTTGCATCGCTCATTCCTTGCTTGCCGTTTTTCCGCTGCCTACTGCTGTCTGTGCTGCTTTAAACTTTGCTGCGTTTTATGTACTGGGGGATTCACAGTCCCTATTGATAGGAATGTGCGTTCTCAGAGTACCTAAAGATCCAATTCATCGCCAAACCAAAATAAATATATTGCTCATTGTATATTCAGTAAACATATTGTATCCATTCATCAGTTGTCCTGACTGAACTCATTCCTGCGATGCACTGTGACCTTGTAGATCAGCTATTTTCACTATTTCAGAAAATGTTTGTTCCATTTCCTGAAAAGTAACGGTTTTGGACATAATAATGTTTCCAAACCGACCATGACAGTATATGTTTTTACTTTACTTTCCCAGGGAGAAGCTGGCCCACTGTGTCTAGATGAAGTTCTTCAGCATGCAATGCTACTGGAAGATACTGAAGGCAGTCATCATGCTGGCCTTGGTCTCCATCGCCATCCAGTACACAGCCATTCACATTCATTTGCATTAAGCTCCTAAGATGAATATCAGAAGATGTCTTTTTTTGTGTTGTTGTCTCCGCCAGGCCGAAAGGCATGGCGAGAGAGTATGTTTTCGCCCCTGTCCGTCCGTGTGTCCTGTCTGTGTGTTACCAGCTAATCTCCGGCACTGTTGGCCCGGTCGCTGCGAAACTGTGCACACACACTCCCTGGATGCCAATTCAGAACCTCTACCCCAACATTTTCACATGGGCCTGTTATAGCGCCACCAGGAGGCCGATTTGTGCAAAACCCATTTACTCCTACAGATTTTATCCAAACATCACGCAAATCGGTACACAGTATCTCTATAGTCATGCGATCAAGACGGATGTGTCCGATATTTCATATTCCATCCTGATTGGCTAAGGTTGGCTTGCAGGATTGGTCCGTTTTGAACAAAATGTCTCAAATCATGAACACAGCGTGCGATTTCCGTGAAAACTTGCACGCACATTCCCACTAGGCTGAGGAAGAAATGCCAACCTTTTCACATTGGCCTGTTATAGCGCCACCAGCAGGTCTAATTTACCAAAACACATTTTTGCAACAAAAGGCCTCAAATCATGAATGCACGCACATTCCCACTAGCCCCAGGAAGAAATGGCACCCTTTTCACATTGGCCTATTATAGCGCCACCAGGTGGCCACAATAACCTACCTGACCTGGCGGAGACCTGTGCTCCGAGGAGCACTTTTTCTAATTTGTTCTGTTTTTGTTTCTAATCTTCATAGTACTTTCATTATATTTTAGAAATGTTATGTCTAAATGTTATTTGATCATTGAGCAATAAGGGATAGGACTAGATAAGTTTTTAACTTCATCCTATGCCCTTTTCGAACACCCTAGAGAAAAACATGTATTTGTTTTCGTATTTGTATATTTCTTATTTCTGATTTTAAGTGTATTATGTTTATTTTATGTATTTCTTTTGTCTTTTAACAGTGTTCGAAATGAACAAATCAATCAATCAATTCGGACGCTGACCTCCAAGCCCTACGTCTCCTTCAATGCCACGGCCAGGAAGACCCACATCCTGGTCCTGGCCACCTACCGCAGTGGCTCCTCCTTCATGGGCCAGCTGCTCAACCAGCAACAGGAGGTATGGGGTAGAACCAGCCTGATCTCCAGAGATCTCCGTAACATTGCACGGATCTAGTGCACTTCATTCCGTGGATAGTCGCCTAGAAACCCCGAAATTGCGTGCATATGTACGGCGAGTCCCACGGTGGGCGTAACCAGTCGCAACCCGGAAAAACCCGGAAG
This sequence comes from Gymnoscopelus braueri, assembly GCF_963280865.1. Classification (NCBI taxonomy): domain Eukaryota; kingdom Metazoa; phylum Chordata; class Actinopteri; order Myctophiformes; family Myctophidae; genus Gymnoscopelus; species Gymnoscopelus braueri. Next base: position 5,739,814 of record NC_137603.1, on the reverse strand, counting down.
CAGAGCAGTCCCCACAACAAAATTTACGATTCTGTGCCTATCGGTACATAACTCAAACGGCGCTGAGTAGGCACAAGGGAATGTCGCAACGTGCGGGACGGCAACTCGCTCGCTTTAGCTCGCTCGGTGGCCCCTTACGTGGCGACACTTCCCTTGAGACTGCGCGCCTCCGAAATGGTTTTGTCACAAAGGGAGCGCCGTACATATGCACGCAATTTCGGGGTTTCTAGGCGACTATCCACGGAATGAAGTGCACTGGATCCGTGCAATGTATACTAGTTCTCTGGAGATCGGGTTGGGTAGAACAGTGGTTCTCCAAAAAAAAATCCCCAAAATGCATATTGTGTCTTCTTGGGACAATTAATGTGGACAAATCTTCGGACAAATGTGATCAAACGGTGCCGTCCCGGGCACTTCCACACTCCAGGAATGCGGAAGTGCCGCAAAAAGAACTGTTTAAAATGACTGAGGCGTGCCGTCTAAATCAGACTTGAGCCACAAGAGGCACCGCCGAGCGAGCCGTCAGGCGAGCGAGTCGCACCGCCGAGCGCTGTGAAGTCCGCTCTGGCCGACTCATCGCCTTTCAAGTTAATGTCCCGATAGGCACAGAATGGTAACTCATATCCCCCCTAGTCAACATGTGCAATTTTTGCCCCCCCTTCCAGTCAAACGTTTGACTTATTAAGACGTCTGTTCCAATAAGTCAAACATTTGAGGTCTTAGGAGTGAGAATGCGCACCAGTCTACCATGCATTTCTATGGTAAAGACACGCTCCTCTTCCCAGCGCCCAATCATCACACTTCAGTGCTTCCGACGCATCCGAAGAAGGAAACGGTTCCACTTTTGTCCTGATTGTAAGTGACCAATCTGGGAACCCAGAGCCAGTGAGAATGAAAAACAGCGCCCTCTGCTGTTTGTACTATCTCTCACTGGCTCTGGGACAATGACGACGTAGCACACGTGCGCAAAGGAAACCGGGGTTTTGGTCTGCCTTCAGCTTTCACTTCCGGTGGTGCCACTATGTTTTCATTCCCACTAACAATATTTCTACACGGAACACTAACACCACTTCTCCCAGAGAACATGGATCGTTTTGGTTATAAGCCCACTTGTTTCTATGATGAAAGAGTAAGTTAAAATGTGAATATCTTTCCGTGGTTTTGTCTGCTCGCTATTGGTAAATTAGTTTGGGTTTGTTTCGAGGGGGAAAGATCAACGGACACGTGAATCCCGCCCACTACATTTGATTGGGTAAAGCGCGGCCTGCTTCCTGATCTGAAGGCACGCCCACTTGTAGCCCAGTGCGTAGATGTTATGACGAGCCTTCACGACAGATTCCAACGCGGAGCAGAATCTGTTCTTGAGAGATTAGTGAGTGACAAACCTGATCAATCCAACGTTGAATCGTTACTACAACCACGAGAAATCTGTTTACATAGTTTCAGTTAAGCTATTTGTGCTAATATTTTAGGAGGTTGATAGGTTGGAACAGTGCGGTGTGTGAGCGCTATGGACATGATATCCACACTGTGTGTGTTAACACTATGGACATGATATCTACACTGTATGTGAGCACTATGGACATGATATCCACACTGTATGTGAGCACTATGGACATGATATCTACACTGTGTGTTAACACTATGGACATGATATCTACACTGTGTGTTAACACTATGGACATGATATCTACACTGTGTGTGAACACTATGGACATGATATCCACACTGTGTGTGAACACTATGGACATGATATCTACACTGTGTGTTAACACTATGGACATGATATCCACACTGTGTGTGAACACTATGGACATGATATCTACACTGTGTGTTAACACTATGGACATGATATCCAAAGCACTCCTCTGCTCAAAAGACGTTCTCTGCACACGACCCTTTGGGGGATGGGACGATATGAACATTTCATGTCACAATTATTGTGGCCAAAATAATTGCGAATAATAACAAATTACCGAGATAATCAAAATGTGCTTAAAATTCCACGTTTTAGATTCCACGTTTTTAGAACTTGTAGATTGTCTATTTTTGGCAAAGAAAATTGGTATAGAGAGAAAAAAAGATTGTACCAACAGGTCTGTTTTACCGTATACACAGCTCGGAAAAAAGGGAACCCATCCCAGTGTATGACGGAAGACAGTTTCACGATAAATTAAAACATCTATTATACATGCTGATGCTTTTAAAGGTGATGTATAGTGCGTGCCAACGTGTCGTCACCACAGGGGGCGTGGCATAGTACCTGCAGACATACTTGTGAGGGTCAATGTTAAGTCAACCTGTTTATACCCCACAAAGATGTCCGCCGCTCCAAATGACACTTGTTGACGCCCCCTTCAGGATTTTTTGGTACGCACTATTGCTTTGGATTGTGTGTCAATGAAAGTATCTATTGTGTTGTGCAGGTCTTCTACCTGTTCGAGCCGCTCTGGCACGTCGGGACCACCCTGAACACGACCGACCGCCGTGTGAAGCTGAACGCCAGCCGCGACATGCTGTGGAGCCTGTACGACTGCGACCTCTACTCCCTGGAGAGCTACATCAAGCCGGCGCCGGCCAACCACATCACGGACAAGCTGTTCCGCCCCGGCGCCAGCCGGGCGCTGTGCGACGCCTTCGCCCCCACTGACGTCAAGAAGGAGGACGGTGATTGCGTGTGCGCGCCGCTCAACATGACCCTGGCGATCGAGGCATGCCGCCACAAGAGGTACATCATTTTTTAAAAGTATTTATTGATCTCTCTTCCCCCCTTGCTCCCCCTCTTCTTCTTTACTTTCTCTTAAGGCAGGGGTCTTCAACAGGGAGTCCGGGACCCCTAGGTGATCCTCAGAGTTACTATACATCAACCACTTGAACCCTATAGCATCCCTATTCTGGGGTGAAACATTGACCCAGAAATAGCAGATCTACAAGCTCACTATAGAGCTTTTAGGTTGGCTATTTTCGGAGGTTTGTTAAAGGTTTAATGACATTCACTTTTACACCACATTCAAAGTCTTTGTCCTGGTCCTTCAAAAGTGTACAAAAAGTTGTAAGTGAAAATTCCATTCCAGTGATCCATGGCAGGTGTTTTTCTCTCACATTTCTAAAGCCTTTTCAACTGCAATGAAAAAAGAAATCTTTGCCTGCGGGTGTCGCTGGTGAGGGATTTTGCCTGTCAATCATCGCCTCTGCTCCGCCCCCCCCAAAGGAAAGGATAGGGGAGGGGAGGGGCGAGGAGGAGAGTGGGCGGGATTAATCGACTGTGACCTCACTGTCGAAGGGCCAAGCTCAGATTACTTTTCAGCCTAATTATTCAGAAAACCCCAGACCACAGAAAATCCACTGAATGTTCTAAGTTCCGTTTTTTTGGGTGTAATTGAGGTCATAAAACCCCAAATAAAACATTGAAAATAAAAAAAGTGAAAATGAATGTCATGATACCTTTAAGTATTGATGGTTTAAGTGGTTAAATGTCTGAAAACACACATTGAACATGAATCCAATATGTAGTGGGGGTCCCTGCTTCATCTCTCTCTCAGCTAGCGGGTCCTTGGCCTGAAAAACATTGAAGACCCCTGTCTTATGGAAATAACAAAACCGATGGAGCTTTGGACAAAAACGAATGTCACCCTCTGTTTTTACACCTATAAACCTGTAATGTGACAATAAAGTTGATTCTTCTAATTCTGATTCCGAGGCACGTGGTGCTCAAGATCGCGGCAGTGCCGGAGATCGGGGACCTGCGCTCTCTGGTGGAGGATCCCCGGCTCAACCTCAAGGTCATCCAGCTGGTCAGGGACCCCCGCGGGATCCTCTCGTCGCGGATCGAGACCTTCACGGACGATTACCGCCCGTGGAGCATCTGGCAAGCCACTGGCCGCCGGCCCGACAACCTGGACCTCAGCCAGCTGACGATGGTCTGCGACAACTTCCTCAGCTCCGTGTCCACCGGCCTCGGTCAGCCGCCCTGGCTCAAAGGGAAGTACATGCTGGTTCGCTACGAGGACCTGGCGCGAAACCCGCTCCTCAAATCCAGGGAGATCTACGACTACCTGGGGCTGCCCATGGACGAGAACGTGGAGGACTGGATACAGGCGAGCACCAGGGATCCGTCGGCCAAACACAAGTACGGCACGGTGAGGGACTCGGCGGCCACGGCGGAGAGCTGGCGATTGAGACTGCCCTACGACATGGTGGAGCACACACAGGTGGTGTGTCAGAAGGTGCTCCATCAGCTGGGGTACAAAACTGTGAGATCGGCGGAGGAACTGAAAAACATGTCCCTCTCAGTCGTTCAGGACAAAACTTTTTTACCTTTTTTGTAAACGAAGATAGTTTTGGGAAAAAGACTATTTTTTATATATGTGACTGGCCGTATTTGAAGGGCAGTCTTCTCGCAAGGTCTCATTTCCCACCAGAGCAGAAAAGAGCAGATGAAAAAACTTTTTTTTTTTCATGTAAAATGTTCTAAACCCACTATAGCAATCTGGTAATATCAGGCTACATATTACTTAAATGTCAGAGCTTAACTCGGCATGTAAATATCACATAAATGAATGAATGAAATGTGAAGTGGAGTCGAAAATAATTGTGCAGTCCTCCTGGAGTTAGCCAAATATGGTTAATAGTTAGCTTAATTTCCATCACTCACCCGCTGTTAATAGCCAAATGAGGAAATGTACACGCTCCATTAGTTATCGACGCGGGTCGCGTTATTATTCCCGTAATTTTCATGTATTGTACATCCCAAAAGAAAATGTATTAACCACACTATGTTGCCGTAATGACTTAATATTTTTGAAACATAATATAGCGTCTTTTTGCTGGTCTTGGAAAGGGGGATTGCTTCCGCATTTTTCTTCTTCGGTGGTGTAAACAATGATGGTGTTGCCAGAGAGAAATAAGCAACCAGGTCAATGAAAACAAGCCCAAAGAATTAAGTGACTATTAGGCTACATGAGCACTTTAAACCTATAATGCATCGGCTCTTTGAAAATAAACGATTTGGAAATAGCCGAACTACAAGCTCACAACAAATAAAAAGCAACTACCAATATTTACAAGCAACTTTACAGAAAACGAGGTTGCTTATAATAAGCATACATAAGCATGGGGACGTGTGTGTGTGTGTGTGTGTGTGTGTGTGTGTGTGTGTGTGTGTGTGTGTGTGTGTGTGTGTGTGTGTGTGTGTGTGTTGTGGAATGCAGCGGCAAAACACAAGCGTTTTTTTTGCAAACAAACACGTGGACACTAGTCGACTAGTGTACACGTGTTTGTTTGCAAAAATGCTGTGTCATCTACTTAGTCAATCTATATACCATTTTAAAGGTACGGGCCTTGTGATTAAAATGATGCAAACCATTCCAAAATCAACGCCAAAGTCCAAAATACACAAACACAAAACAGCCCACCCCACCCTGACAAGCACTTACACACACAGTATACACTTAGTTTGACTAGGTTCCACAGATAAACATTGTGAAAATAGCAGATCTACTGTCAACAATCTCCATAGGAACTAGATGATTATCTTATTATTTATGATGGTGCAAACCAGGCTGTCCGCACTACCCACCTCTATGGCAGCAGTGGAGAGCCTAGTTTCTGTGTTCAACCCAGCTGCTCTGAACAGCTGCTGTGACGTCATCTTACAAACTCCCTCCCGCCTTCACGCCAATCCACCAGCAGATGGCAGCAGATAACCAGTTGTATTATCACATGAAGGTACAATAATGGCTATTTTTATGAGATGGATGGATGGATGGATGGATGGTTGGATGAGTGGGTGGGTGGGTCGGTCGATCGATAGATAGATGACCTCAGATTCTATAATACATTCCTTCAGCAAAGCTTTGAAAAGTAGTTTTATTCAGTTTGTTGTTATTCTATTCTGCTTGTATTAGCAAATCTGCCACCAAACATCATATGGAGTCAAAACTCTGTCTTCTCGTTCTCAACTTTTTTTGTGTGTAAGGGGTGAAAGGTCAGAAGGCGGGTCCTAAGCTGTAAGACACCTCTCCATTGGTCACTCAGAGTGACAGCCCTGCTTTGGAAAAGTTTAGTCTGATAGTACTTTATGATCCCAGGCTTGAGGGTTCGAATCCACTGCGGGTCAATTTTTTATGATAGGTTTGTTAGTGTCAGGTAAGGTTAAGGTAAGGTATTGTTTTCTGTGAGGCTATGGAATTACGCTGGCAAAACAAAAGAGTATTACAGCCCAACAGTGTGATCCAACAATTAAAATACCACTTGGCACTTGAGGAAATGTTATGGCATTAAACACAATACAAGAAAATATCCACTTGAACATACCGTGTCATCTTCCCCAACAACAAAAACACTGCAACACTCCATTGGCTATCTCTTCATGACCCTGATGAGGTCTTAAACCTCAAGGCCTTCATGAAGGATTGATATGCGTTTGGTGTGCATGTGTAGGACAACATCCCTTACAGAAGGAAAAGAATAACAGACATCACATTTAATGACAGCCATTTCAAAATGTAAACAATTAAGGCATTTAGCAGACACTCTTAATCCAGTGCGGTTTACAGTAAGCAAGGTAAACACAAGGTCAAATCAAATCACATCAAATGCATAGAGACTGTGTAGTGCCTCAATAATCTAGGGTCATAGGTAAACCAAGAACCCATCATCAGTCTAAACATTATAATATATATATTTTGTTTTTTTAAAGTACATTGAAACTATACAAACTATAAGGTGCCAGGTCAACAAATGAACCTGGCACCTGTCTAAACAACATGTAGAAGTAAAAGTATTGGAAATGGGAAATACTCCAGTAAAGTAAAAAATCCTCAAAAGGGTACTTAAGTACTGTACAGTACTTGGGTACTAACTGTGACCTCATTAATGGGTCTAAAATGTTTGCATGACATGCTCACCATCCAATGAATCACAACAGACTAAAAAAGCAGGTTGGAGAGCATACCTTTTCTTTTGTCTTTTGTGTGTGTGTGTGTGTGTGTGTGTGTGTGTGTGTGTGTGTGTGTGTGTGTGTGTGTGTGTGTGTGTGTGTGTGGGTGTGTGTGTGTGTGTGTGTGTGTGTGTGTGTGTGTGTGTGTGTGTGTGTGTGTGTGTGTGTGTGTGTGTGTGTGTGTGTGTGTGTGTATTATATACTGTATATACACACGCACTATATAGGTTCAGCATGACTGCATACGAGAATGCAGGCATGCACTGGCACACCATGACGTGTGTGTGTGTGTGTGTGTGTGTGTGTGTGTGTGTGTGTGTGTGTGTGTGTGTGAGGGTGAGGGTGAGGGTGAGGGTGTGTGTGTGTGTGTGTGTGTGTGTGTGTGTGTGTGTGTGTGTGTGTGTGTGTGTGTGTGTGTGTGTGTGTGTGTGTGCACGCACTATATAGGTTCAACATGACTGCATACGAGATTGCAGGCATGCACTGGCACACCATGACATTTTTTGTATGCAGGGCCAGCATTCATCATTCTGAGGTACAGCTGTACATGTTGTGCTTTTCTGCAAAAACGTCTTTTTTGTTTTCCCTTTAAATTAAATTAAGTGACGGTAAAGTATATACAAGAAGAGATATACTGAAGAAAGAACAAACAGAGAAACAGACAGAAGACGGACGTTTTGTTTTGGAAACTTCTGACAAGAGTGAGTAGAGCAAAAAAAGCAATAATAATAACAATAATTAATAACTATAATAATAATAATGACTGCATTATTATTATCATAATAATAATAATCATTATTATTATTATTATTATAATGATCTTGACACATGTTGTACAATAGACAATCATGGACAAACACAATAGACAATAGGACTCGATGTTCAAAAATATGACAAACAATTACAGACCAATTATTGTGGAGTCCAAAGGACGTTTTTAAAATCTTAAGACTCAGCTTTTCTCCCTGGGGTTTCCTTTTGATGTTGTACTGATGCTGTAATCATGTCTTTTATCTGTCTAATGTTTTCTGTCGTGTTCTTGCATCTTTTTGCGCTTTTGAATTTCGATTTTAACTTTGGTCAACCATGGTTGTTTTAAACGTGCTTCACAAATCAAGTTAGATTTGATTTGAGTATTAAAGAATGGAGGTCTGTACAGGTCCAAGAAGTAAGACTCGTTGTGAAACAGACCTTGTAGCAACTCATAATGTAATAACGTCTCATAATGTAATAACGTCTCATAATGTAATAACGGTTCATAATGTAATAAACTAAATGTAATAAAAGCTTGTAATGTAATAATCAGCTCATAGCGTAATAAAATAAAGTGCATAACGTAATAATGGATTTTTGCATAATGTGATAATGTAATTATGTTACATTAAGAACCTTGCATAGCTGCTCATAATGTAATAACAGTTCATAATGTCATAACGGCTCAAATTGTTGTTTCCTGGCAAGAATGATATGGTCAGTATCATGTCAGTATCATGTCAGTATCATGGTCAGTATCGTTTCAGTATCAGTCAGTATCATGTCAGTATCATGGTCAGTATGTCAGTATCTTTTCAGTATCTAATTATTATCATTAAATAAATACATCTACTGATGCACAAACTTGGACACATCATCAGTGTTGTTTCCTGGAATCACTGGGTGTTTCGGGTCTCGCAACAGACACCCTCCTACAGGCGACCCGGCCGAGGCTGATCAGACCCCAGTCTGTGTTCAAGTGGCATGCTACAGCCCCTACTGTCTCTTGAGGGGAGTAAGAGACAGTGCTAATGAGGGGGTTAGGGTTTAGGGTGGCAGGTGAAATGTTAACAGCAAGAAAGTATTGAAAGTATTGTGGTAAGTATCATGTCAGTATCATTTTAGTATCATGGTCAGTTTCATGTCAGTATCATGGTCACCAAGATACTGACCATGATATTGATATGATACTGACCATAACTAAACATGATACTGGCCATGATACAGACATGATACCAGCCATGATACAGACATGATACCGACCATGATACTGACCATGATACCGACCATGATACTGACCATGATACGGACAATGATACGGACAAAGATACTGACCATTATATTTTTTACCTTTTTAACATTGCCCTATTATAGCACCACCAGGAGGCCGATTTTTGCAAAAAATAAATAAAACAAAATTGAAAAAGTGTTCCTCAGAGCACAGGTCTCCGCCAATACTATCATTGTAAAAATGTGTAGCACATTGGCATAGACACTATGGCAGTGGTCGGCAAGTAAGTTTGGCCTCGGGCCAAACTTTTTCAAAGACATTAGATGGTGGGCCAGAACACAATCAATGGCTAATTTAGGACGTGGAACTTGCAACAAACAAACATATACAATAATAATAACTGTATTGTTATAAAAGTTACTACATAAAGATGTGGTATAACAGAAAAAGCGTGTGGAATCAAATGTGACTGGGTACAATGGTTTATGCCGCAAGTGATCATTTTCCATTTTCCATTTTAGAAGAGAATATAAGCTTTTCATATGATGTATCATTCATTGAAATTGGACAATATTTAAAGAAGATGTGGTCATTTGAATCTTGTTGAACCTTAAACCCCAAAGCAGAGAAATTGCCCTGCAAAGATCCTAGAGATTTTAACACCTCAGTGGCCCAGAAATGGGTGTGACAATGGGAGGGACAATAGGTACTCAACCCCACCCCTAATCACTCCCCCACCCCTAACCACTCCCCTACAGGTGTGACAGTAGGTTAGCTGTCAACACTATAAACACACTTGACAAGACAGACCTGCTTTTAAATTTCTAAATGTACAGTGAAACAGTACATTAAAAGTAAAGCTCCCGATACTTTTACCCTATACCAAAACAATGACGGCCGCTGGTATTAACATCGCATTGTTAACAGCTGTGCCTCAAAGTTATAACCACTTTGAGTTTCTAACTTGTGGTCATAGTCGCGATACTTTTCAGTTGTGTGGTGGTACTAAATTTAGATGGATTTTACTGTAACAGAAAGTTCTGTCCACCGTCCAGTCAGAGAGCATGGTTCAGACCGGAGCACGGAGCAGGCTCTGTTATCACAGACGGAGCTAGCGTTATTATTAGCCGTAGCCAGTGTTGCCAGATTCTGCTGGAGAGAAACAAGCAGCCAGGTCTATAAAAATAAGGCCAACATAAGCAACTAGGGCAGGTCAATCAAACTGTCTAATATTAAATACTGTCTAATATTGTTTTATGTTTTCCCAAAGATTTTCATGCCAAGAGGACCCCTCTTGCCCCTCAATATGTACAATCTACAGATTTTCATGCCAAGAGGACCCCTCTTGCCCCTCAATATGTACAATCTACAGATTTTCATGCCAAGAGGACCCCTCTTGCCCCTCAATATGTACAATCTACTTTACAGAAAAACAATACCAAAGTCGCTTATAATAAACGGATTTGGCAACACTGGTCAAAGCCTCATTTATGCTCCTTATGCACGACGGTGTCGCGCGCTGAAAACAGCAGATCTACAAGCTCACAACGCGTCCAGACGTGACCCGTTGTGAGCTTGTAGATCTGCTGTCCTCTTTAGGGAAAGAGGACAGGAGAGCTGATTAGCGTTAGAAGGAGTTCTCCTTAACGTTATGGTACTGTCGTTCCTTTCTCCTCACACCCGCGGTAGCGCAGGCTGCTCGTCTTTAGTAAAACATAATAATAATAATACACTTTCGCTACTGACCAAAACAAAGACGGTTTTGTGGAGTTGAAAGCCTTGCTGTGTGTTTACTAACAGAAACACGTTGTACTTATGGGGGCTGTACTAGAGAGAGAAACCGGAGAACAAAGCCTAGCCAGGACCAATCGAAACCACTCTATGCAAATCTCGGCAGAGTATCTCTCCACCCCCCTCTCCACACGCAAAGTAACACAGAGACTTGCTCTAAGCAGCCTAGTAGAGACTACTTTGCCCTACAAATGTAACCATTTAATGATTCTCCCACGACTATATTTTGCAATAGAAACCTTCTTTAACATTCGAACTGTTTTAATATGAAAAAAAAACGAAAAACACAACAAAAAAAAAACGAAGCTAAATTCTCATTTTTACTCTGTTTCCACAAAATTGACTTGGGGAAGGTTTCATTGTATTCAGTCACAAATGTTACAGGCGCACACAGAAATGCTTATCTAATGCTTTTTGTGCAGGCGTCATCCTTGAATGTTTCATTTAGAGGATATTTAGTGAACATTTTATCTGGAGACAGACAGTACTCCTTTTCGAACAAGAGCTCTTTCATGGTTCAAGGTCTCTTAGAATGGAGAGAAAAAATGTATCATTTAAGGGCATGTGAAACACAGCTTTGGTGTGTTTTTTAAACGTGAGAGGAGATTTTCATCCAAAAGTCTCAAGAGGAAAGTTGACAGTGAAAACATAACATTCAAAGAACGGAAATATAACTATTTGTTCATCATACCTGATTTCATCAATTCAAAGCTATTGCTGCCCCATATCCTACCTGGACTGTCAGTCAGCTATTGTAAATGATTTACAAAATTACTTGTCGGGGCCAGATATTAACGCTGGCGGGCCTGTTGCCTACCACTGCACTATGGCATATTAGGAGTTCATTATGTATTTCTGGTAAAATTATTGATCAATTATTTTGTATGTCTGTGGCAAAAATATAATATTAATGAGAATGTCCATAACAATCTGGCATGGTGATGACCCCTGATAATAAGCATCCCAGCCATACGAATGATTATTTATGATCTACTTCTGTCCCGTTCTCAAAGTCACCTCTGAAACAACATTTAACCTGCAGTAAGCCTTGAGATTGAATCCCAGCAGAGATTGTCTATCACTGTCTCCCTCTCAGCTTTCCGTCTGCCTGCCTCCCTCGATCTCTGCTTTCCTACTGTCTGTCTGTCTGTCTGTCTGTCTGTCTGTCTGTCTGTCTGTCTGTCTGTCTGTCTGTCTGTCTGTCTGTCTGTCTGTCTGTCTGTCTGTCTGTCTGTCTGTCTGTTGTCCTTCACTGTCTCCCTCTCAACTTTCCTTCTGTCTGTCTGTCTCTCTCCCTCTCAGTATAAGGTGAACACTTTATATATTCACAGCCTAATAATTGTGACCATGATTATATTTCTCTGTGCGTGTGTGTGTGTGTGTGTGTGTGTGTGTGTGTGTGTGTGTGTGTGTGTGTGTGTGTGTGTGTGTGTGTGTGTGTGTGTGTGTCTCTCCCTCCTCTCCCTCTTTCGCTCTCTCTCTTTCCCTCAGGTGGTTGATTTCCGCCATCTAGTGGACACATGTTGTAATCTCTCAACATTAAGACAGCTGTAAAGGTTCACTTGGTACGTTTATTAACAACAATGATCAAACTAAATTCACTTAAGACCAGTGTTGATCATGTTGAAATACACTGTAGATATTCACTGTAAGTAGAAAGACTATCAAGTAAGTAAGTAAGCCTTGCAGCGTTGCAGAGCTATGTGGCCCACAGGGCAGGAGCCTATCTCCTGTTGTGGGGCAGCCTGACACTTGCTGGACATAATGTACAAGTACACCCCCTGGGCTTAATGCTAGCATTTCACAGGGACCCAATATACAGTGATGTACAGATCCTCTTCAGGGAAGCCTTGTCTGTTATTGTGGATGAAGTCTAATGTAACTTCTATGTACATACGGTAACAGTGTTACATTTATATAACTTTGCTATACTGTATATATCTATATGTAAATAGATTTAGTCCAAATAGCTTTATATGTCTATGGTTGCACAGAGCAAGTTCTGTCAGGGAACTCAGCACAGTTGCTGCTGGCCGACATTCTTCTATTCTCAGCCAATCACATACTCACTTCATAATAGAGCATCCTATTTAAATGGGGAAGTTGCATTGCTCATTCCTTGCTTGCCGTTTTCCGCTGCCTACTGCTGTCTGTGCTGCTTTAAACTTTGCTGCTGCTCAGATCAGCTATTGTCACTATTTCAGAAAAAAGTTTTTTCCATTTCCTGAAAAGTAACGGCTTTGGACATACAATGTTTCCAAACCGACCATGACAGTATATGTTTTTACTTTACTTTCCCAGGGAGAAGCTGGCCCACTGTGTCTAGATGAAGTGCTTCAGCATGCAATGCTCCTGGAAGGCACTGAAGGCAGTCATCATGCTGGCCTTGGTCTCCATCGCCATCCAGTACACAGCCATTCACATTCATTTGCTTTAAGCTCCTAAGATGAATATCAGAAGCTGTTTTTTTTGTGTGTCGTTTGTTCTGTTTTTGATTTTGTTTGTTTCTTATCTTCATAGTACTTTCATTACATAGATTTTAGAAATTGTACTTATAAATGTTATTTGATCATTGAGCAATAAGGGAAAGGACTAGATACGTTTTTAACTTCATCCTATGCCCTTTTCGAACAACCTGGCCTAGAGTACAACATGTATTTGTTTTCATATTTTTACATTTCTTATTTTAAGTGTATTATGTATTATATTATATTATTGATGTATTTCTTTTGTCTTTTAACAGTGTTCGAAATGAACAAATCAATCAATCAATTCGAACGCTGACCTCCAAGCCCTACGTCTCCTTCAATGCCACGGCCAGGAAGACCCACATCCTGGTCCTGGCCACCTACCGCAGTGGCTCCTCCTTCATGGGCCAGCTGCTCAACCAGCAACAGGAGGTATGGAGTAGAACAGTGGTTCTCAAACTTGTTTTTCCCAAAATGCATGAATGAATCGTGTTATCTATAATAGTCCAAACTGAGAAAATCCCTTCCGAAGAATTGGCACTTCTAGCACCTCTCAGCTCCTGGTAATGGGCGTGAACAATAGGTAATTTATTCAACCACTCCTCTAATCACTCCCCGATTAGCCTCGGAAACCCGTCCTTTTTTCCCCCCCCATTGACACCTTTCAGTCAGCTGTCCACTCTATCGAGGCTAGGCTACACAAACACTTCACCGTTGTTTTGTCCACATCTTCAGTGAAATACTTCCATACAAACGAATGTCGAGTGGCCTGTTGTTTAACTGGGGCCGCACTCACCTAGCTGCTATATTGTTTATACAACTAGATTCTGTCCCGAAAAAGACTAACGCAATACTGGCCGCTTCCCACCGTGGTGAAGTTAGTTTCAGCCTCAGGTTGAATATTCACCCAGTGGATATTACTCCAGTAAAGTAAAAATACCTCAAAATTGTACTTAAGTACAGTACTTGAGTAAATGTACTTAGTTACTTTACACCACCACAGAGAGCAGGGATACTGATGGGCGGGGATTAGGCTTGTAACCGGAGAACAATGGAGCCAACGACCAACCACTCTCCGCCCACACAGGACCGACAGAAACACACAAAAACACAGCTGTTTTTGTAATGTAATTTAAACCACGTAATGATTATAAAACGATTATCTTTTGGAATACAAACCTTCTTCAACATTTGAATTTTGTTAATATGAAGGAAAAAAAACGAAAAGCACAAAAAAAAATAGTTATTTTGCTCTTTTCTACTGTTTCTCAACGGGCGAGTTGATGCCCCTTTCTCCAGCCACAGTCACAAATGTGGACAAAATGTGATCAAACTGTGCCGTCCCGGGGACTTCCACACTCCAGGAATGCGGAAGTGGCGCCAAAAAAACAACAGTTCAAACGACTGAGGCGCGCCGTCTAAAGCGGACTTGAGCCACAAGAGGCACCGCCGAGTGAGCCGCTAGACGAGCGAGTCGCCGTGCCTGTGAAGTCTGCTTCGGCCAACTCAGCGCCGCTTGAGTTAATGTCCCGATAGAGACAGAACGGTAACTCAAATCCCCCCTAGTCAACATGGGCACTTTCATTACGGCACTGGTCACATACTGACGTGATGATGGCATTGACGAATCAAGAGAAAACGTGCATGTTGCAACCATGACGCGTTACAACCGTCCCGGTTCTCATTACCGCATATACAGCTCAAAAAAAATGAACCTATCCCAGTGTTTGACAGAAGACAGTTTCCCGATAAATTAAAACATCTACTATACTGATGCTTTTAAAGGTGATATATTGCTTTGGATTGTGTGTCAATGAAAGTATCTATTGTATTGTGTAGGTATTCTACCTGTTCGAGCCTCTCTCGCACGTCCACACCACCCTGAACATGGTCGACCACCATGTGAAGTTGGGCGCCAGCCGCGACCTGCTGCGGAGCTTGTACGACTGCGACCTCTATTCCCTGGAGAGCTACATCAAGCCGGCGCCGGTCAACCACATCACAGGAGGGCTGTTCCGCCACGGCGCCAGCCGGGCGCTGTGCGACGCCTTCGGCCGCACCGGCAATATGGGGGACGGCGACTGCGTGTGCTTTCCGCTCAACATGACCCTGGCGATCGAGGCATGCCGCCACAACAGGTACGTATTTTTTTAAATGTATTTATAAATACATTTAAAATAGCAGATCTACAAGCTCACTATAGAGCTTTTAGATCGGCTATTTTCTGAGGTTTGGTGTAGAGGGGAAAACGAGCAGACCAAGTACCGAGCCACAGGTCAAGTTTACAAAGTATTGATGGTGTAAGTGGTTAAATATCCGAAAACACACATTGAACTGCCAATATGTAGTGGGGGTCCCTGCTTCATCTCTCTCTCAGCTAAGGGGTCCTTGGCCTGAAAAACGTTGAAGACCCCTGTCTTATGGAAATAATAAAAACGATGGAGCTTTGCACAAAAAACGAATTTCACCCTCTATTTTTACACCTGTAAACCTGTGATGTGACAATAAAGTTGAAAATTCTGATTCCCAGGCACGTGGTGCTCAAGATCGCGGCGGTGCCGGTGATCGGGGACCTGCGCTCTCTGGTGGAGGACCCCCGGCTCAACCTCAAGGTCATCCAGCTGGTCAGGGACCCCCGCGGGATCCTCTCGTCGCGGATCGAGACCTTCACGGACGATTACCGCCCGTGGAGCATCTGGCAAGCCACTGGCCGCCGGCCAAACAACCTGGACCTCAGCCAGCTGACGGTGATCTGCGACAACTTCCTCAGCTCCGTGTCCACCGGCCTCGGCCACCCGCCCTGGCTCAAAGGGAAGTACATGCTGGTTCGCTACGAGGACCTGGCACGAAACCCGCTCCTCAAATCCAGGGAGATCTACGACTACCTGGGGCTGCCCATGGACGAGAACGTGGAGGACTGGATACAGGCGAGCACCAGGGATCCGTCGTCCAAACACAAGTACGGCACGGTGAGGGACTCGGCGGCCACGGCGGAGAGCTGGCGATTGAGACTGCCCTACGACATGGTGGAGCACACACAGGTGGTGTGTCAGAAGGTGCTCCACCAGCTGGGGTACAAAACTGTGAGATCGGCGGAGGAACTGAAAAACATGTCCCTCTCGCTCGTCCAGGACAAAACCTTTGTACCTTTTTTGTAAACCGAAAAACCTTTTTGGAAAAACCAAAAGGGTGGGCCCAGGCCTAGCTATGCCCACCCGTGGCTACGCCCCTGAGCAGATCTACAAGCTCACAACACATTGCCATGTGATGAATTGTGAACTTGTAGATCAGCTATTGTTTGTTTATATCAAAAGACCAGAACTGATCAAAGTAACTAAAAGATTAATTTATAGCAGTGGTTCTCAACCAGTGGTCCAGGGATCACTAGTGGTCCTTGAGGTGGTCCCCAGCTACATGATGGAGAGTTGGTAACCAACTCATTTTTCAGAAATGTTTTAACTGACCAAAAACCCCAGTATTTCTTTGACCAGGTAGGATACAGAAGAGATGAACATACCCATATGACTAGACAAGCCAGTTCAGGTGATATGGTAACACTTAAACCAAGAACAGATCTTCTCAAAGCTTCTACTATCTATAGAGCTGTAATAGGATGGAACTCATTGCCTAAGTACATAATTAATACAAACACAAAATTCACCTTTAAGAAAAAGTTAAAATAACACCTGATGAAAACCTGATGAAAACATGTCTGTACTAATCCCCAGACACACAAAGTTTAATGTGTAATAAGTGATTTAGTTATAGCTTTAATTGTACTACTTGATTGTACTTTTTATTTTTATTTTTTTCCTATTTTTATTTAGATTATAGTGATTGTAAAATTGATGTAAGGAATGTTTCTGTTAAAATGTTTGTCTGTGTCGGACCCCAGGAAGACTAGCTTTTGTCATGGCAAAAGCTAATGGGGATCCTAATAAAACAAAACAAAACAAAACAAATGGACCCTTATTAGATAATTTGGTTTCATTTTACGCTCAGTTAAAGTATTGTTAAACATCTGCATTATTTTTTTTATCAATGTTTGCCTGTCATCCCTCCTATTGTACCACATCAATACAGCATGGATGGAATTGTGGACAAAACCTTATCCAGCGATAACATGTTGTCTTGTTTATTATTTTAGGTGAGAACCTTGTATAAGCCCTATATTGGTTTCCTTTCTCACCTGCACTTATTTCTGTGTTTTTCATATAATGTTTAATGTTTTTTATTGTGCGAATAAATAAATCAAAACAAATATTCTAAGTTTTGGGTTTAAGAGGCTAAATCTAATGGTAGTCTGTGGCTCAAATGCATAATAAATAATGGACCTTGATATGAAAAGGGTTGAAAACCACTGAGCTATTATAATAGACGATTATCTTTGTATCCGCACTATCCACCTCTATGGCAGCAGTAGGTAGGCCTACCCACCTCTAGCAGTAGGTACTGTAGTACTACCCACCTCTATGGCAGCAGTAGAAAAGCCTACCTCTATGGCAGCAGTAGGTAGGCCTACCCACCTCTATGGCAGCAGTAGGTAGGCCTACCTATCTCTAGGTCTACCCACCTCTATGGCAGCAGTATGGCAGCAGTAGGTAGGCCTACCCACCTCTATGGCAGCAGTAGGTAGGCCTACATCACCTGTTGGCTGTTGAAAGGTTGAGCCTAGTTTCTGTGTTCTGCCCAGTGCTCTGTACAGCTGCTGTGACGTCATCTTACAAACTCCCCCCCGCCGGCGCCTTCACGCCAACGTGCATTCCCGTGTTGTTTCCAGTTCCACCAGCAGATGGCGTCAGATAACCAGTTGTATTATTACATGAAGGTACAAGCTTGTTTATTTTTGGTAGATAGATGTTTTTATTCTATTCTGCTTGTATTAGCAAATCTGCCACCAAACATATGGAGTTGCATTCTTGCTTTTATTAACCAAACAAAATACAAATATTTGAGAGAGAAAAAATATAAACGGAGCACAACTTAATTTTGAATGAAAACAAAGTAAAGCAGGAAGCAAAAACACAATATTTGCAAGCAAAAAAATAAGGAAGAACTTTTTAAACTACATAAAACAAAATACTTAGTCAAATGTATGTGTAATTCAAATGTGTTATGTTAATGAAAATGATTTGAATATTTTGTTCTTGTTTGCGAATGAAAATATATATTATAATTTTTTTCGATTGCAATAAGCCTTCTCTCTCTCTCTCTCTCTCTCTCTCTCTCTCTCTCTCTCTCTGCAAAAGCCTTCTTAACTCTGTATTTTTTCTCTCTGATTTGTTTGTGTGAGGGAACATTGCAACTTTCCAGGAATAGAAAGCCTGCAGTTTCTATTAGCTTGGATTCCCCATTGATGATGTCACTGGTAGACGGGACTCTGAACTGTCCACAGCCCTCCTCTGAGACACAGACCGAGTAGAACAAAATTGTACCATTTTATCATGAGTATTAGTGAGGACCAATTATATGAAGATAGGTTGAAAAGCGGTGAAGTCGTCCTTTAATAATTTCACCCAAAATGTATATAACAAATTATGACTATTTAAATAGAAATAACACTGTCTGTCAGTTATGTAACATAAGAGATTTAAATAGGTTTAAATAGGATTAAATCTGACTTAGGCCAAACAAAAAGCAAAAAATAAAAAAATGGCCTAAATCAGTAAATAATTTGGCTTAAGTCACAAAACCATGTGACTTAGGCCAAAAAAAAGACATAAATCTCCCGCAAATGCCGACCAGGCGATCAAATTGTGGATTTGCGGGAGAACGGTTCCGATTCACTTTTCATTACTAGAGCCCGCCTACTGTCTCGGTTTGCACACATGAGGCTCACACAGACCGGATCTGCAACCTTCTTTGTTCTCATTCGTCGCTGAACTGTCAATCTGACTAAATTAATTAATGTCATTCGCTGTGGGAGGAGTGTGCGTCTAAAAGTGACCAACCAATGGTCTCAGATGCAGAGAGAGACGGAGAGACAAAAAAATACACACAGTACTCAAGGAGTTACCCGTGTCTAAAATAATAACTTTTGCCCGTTGCACTGTATATAGCAGTGACTTCTCTCAGCTCACGGAGGCCTTAATGACTGCAAAAAGGCACGTCGAGGTATGTTAAGCTGGCAGCATTGTTGATGAAGCTCAGCTAAAACACTTATGTCCTCTTTGTAGCTTTGATTGAATACTTTATCAACAGTTTGCAAAAAAAAAAGCACAGCGCAACTGCTGCTGCTGTCGCCAATTTATTATCTACATCAATTTTGATGAGAGAGATCAAAGCTAAAAACGTGTGGCGAATGCATTCAAATAGCCTAGTGAAATTGGAAGATCTACAAGCTCACGAGGGGTGTGAGCTTGCCTTGTAGATCTGCTCATTGCTTTAATAGCTGCGCTAATGATGCCCAAATAACTCCAGGCTGAAAGAGTGAACGTGAACCTCCCGCAAATGCTTTTCTCCAGGGTGGGATGTCTGTGTACCTACAGTGTGCCTCATGGGCCTTTCACACTAACCTGACTCCGCCAGATGGAAGAAGCTTGTGTAGTGGAACTCAGTGAGCTGGGATTGAACCCGAGGCTCCCACTCGCCAGTCCGACGTGTTACCAGTCATGCCAATAGGGCTGAGCCCGATTGGCTGGTCTGTTGCACGCCGGTTCTTGGCTAATTTGACTGTGGGGGCTACGCCAAGATCCCGCCCCTAGTAGCCGCTGATTGGTTCACACACGCCGCTGTGCGGAGTAGCCCTACTCTCTGAGCGATCCCAGATGGAAGCCGTATTGTGAACCTGTGAAGTCAATACCGCCCCCATCTGGCCGGAGTCAGGTTACCTTCACACAGGACAATACAGTAAAAGGCCTGATGTACGTACAGTATGCCTCATGGGCCCTTCACACAGGACACGGATATCCAGGGAATCCAGGTAATCATTCTGATTGGTTCATAACATGTAGGCCAAAATGTTATGTCTTATGCACAGGCCATTGGACTGTGAACCTCTCTGTCTAAGTGTGGTAACTTTAGCCCGCAAACATTGAATATGCCAATATATAACTATAATAACCTTATTTCACAATGTGTGTATGTGTGTGTGTGTGTGTGTGTGTGTGTGTGTGTGTGTGTGTGTGTCAGGGGCGCTGAAATGGAAAATGACATGGGGGCACACATCGCGAGCGTGCATGCATTCAGTCCGTCGTTTTTTTTCTTCGGGTGGGTTTGTAAATTTTTGGGGTGTTTTTGTTACTTTATTTCGGTTCATTCGGTACAATTAGACTTTTTTTTTTTTTTTTTCGCGTTTTTTTAAAATGAATTCTTTCTTATTTTCGACTGGACTGAATTGTGGGAGGACACAGTGTATTTTAATTAAACAGGCGCCGGCGCCACTGGTGTGTGTGTGTGTGTGTGCGTGTGCGTGTGCGTGTGCGTGTGCGTGTGCGCGTGCGTGCGTGTGTGTGTGTGTGTGCATGCGTGCATGCGTGCTTAACTGTCACCTCAATATGGGCTCTCAAAATGGTTGCATCGAAGAATGCTTGCTTGCTTATGGTTGTCCATCGAATCCGATGATGACGTCCACTTCTATCGGTGAGTTATTTGGTGGCTGAATAGCCCTATTCTGGACCCACAAATCCTATTGCAGGTATGACAAGTGTACAGTATGTGGTGGTAGTAGCAGAAAGAAAATATTTCTAATGAAGAATAAAAGCATTAAGGTTGTTAAAGCCTATGGACAATCAAAATCAGATAATAAATAATACATTTTGATGTGGTGTCATAATTAAACTTAATGTTGACATGGCACACTGACTGTCAAGAAAATGAAAACTTGGCACTTCATGTCAAAAAGGTTGCTGACACCTATGTTTGACCCTTGCTGTCTGGTAGGTAGATTATTAGTGTGTATCACCTCTAAAAGTAATGGACTGTTGTCGTTCAAAAACATGAAAGCGCCTTCCCTGGAAATCCTATTTCTTTCATTATATCCGCTCCCTGGGGTGCGTCTGCACTGCTGGCCACACATAGACGTACAAACATCATATGAACAGACAGGGGCGTCACAGGGGGGTGTAAGTGGGACCCCCCCCCCCCCAAAAAAAAAAAAAGGTATTTTTTAAAGAAAAAAAATCATAGGGGTGCCCACAGTAAATCTTTGTCTCCAGGGCCCAGAATTTGGTGCTATGCCCCTGTGAACAGAGGGAATATTGTTCTGTCTTCTATGTCAGCTGTTGATGCAGTATGAGGCATGAGCATATTATTATATCATCACCAGATCCTGATCTATAATCTGAGGAACAAATCCAAATGCAAAACTTGCATTTGCATTGAGAGCCCGCCTCTCAATGCAAACTTGAGAGCCCACCTGGGAAACCAAAGCATGGTTCGATTCCAGGCCTCAGCAATGTGTCCCTGATCAAGACACTAAACCCATAACTGCTCCCTGAGTGCTGCACTAATGGCTGCTCACTGCTCCTAGGTTGGGTACAATGCAGAGGACAAACTAATGTCACCTATATGCAAATATACAGTGACAAAAACACCCCAAGGTAGATAGACAGATCATTTTTCCAGAAAAACCCCGCCCCCTCCATGACTGACAGTGACACCATGTGATCTGAAGAGGTGCCTCCCTGTTGTTTTTAAGAGATTGCACTTTTTCACCCGACTTACTGTCCCTTCATTCTGAGGTACAGGTGTACAGGTTGTGCTTTTCTGCAAAAGCTTATTTTTTGTTTCCACTTTATAAGTTGATAAATTAAGTGACGGTAAAATCATATACAAGAGAAGAGACATACTGAAGAAAGAACAAACAGAGAGACACACAGAAGACGGACGTTTTGTTTTAGAAACTTCTGACAAGAGTGAGTAGAAAGAAAAAAGCAATAATAATAATAACAACAACAATAATTAATAACTATAATGATAATAATAACTGCATTATTATTATCATAATATCAATCATTATTCATATTATCATTATAATGATCTTGACACATGGTGTACAATAGACAATCATGGACAAATTATTAATAACCTTATTTCACGATCCTCCCTCCTCATGAATGGGTCTAAAATGTTTGCATGACATGCTCACCATCCAATGAATCACAACAGACTAAACAAGCAGGTTGGAGAGCATACCTTTTCTTTTGTCCTGAGTGTGTGTGTGTGTGTGTGTGTGTGTGTGTGTGTGTGTGTGTGTGTGTGTGTGTGTGTGTGTGTGTGTGTGTGTGTGTGTGTGTGTGCATACACGCATACTTAACTGTCATCCAATATGTGTCATGATTGCATCCAAGAATGCAGGCATGCACTGGCACACCATGACATTTTTTGTATCCAGGGCCAGCCTTCGTCATTCTGAGGTACAGCTGTACACGTTGTGCTTTTCTGCAACAACGTATTTTTAGTTTTCCCTTTAAATTAAATGAAGTGACGGTAAAGTATATACAAGAAGAGATATACTGAAGAAAGAACAAACAGAGAGACAGACAGAAGACAGACGTTTTGTTTTGGAAACTTCTGACAAGAGTGAGTAGAGCAAAAAAAGCAATAATAATAACAATAACACTAATTAATAACTATCATAATAATAACTAGAACAATAATATTTAATAAGTGTAATAATAGTAATAATAATAATAATAATAATAATAATAATAATAATAATAATAATAATAATAATAATAATAATAATAACTGCATTATTATTAACATCCTACTATATATATCCTACTATATAATTGGAGTAACCTCTGTCTGTCTGTCTTGGGTGGTGTCTTGGGTCGACCGGGTATGGGCTAGTAATAATAATAATCATTATTATTATTATTATTATTATAATGATCTTGACACATGTTGTACAATATACAATCATGGACAAACACAATAGACAATAGGACTCGATGTTCAAAAATATGACAAACAATTACAGACCAATTATTGTGGAGTCCAAAGGACGTTTTTAAAATCTTAAGACTCAGCTTTTCTCCCTGGCGTTTCCTTTTGATGTGCACTGATGCTGTAATCATGTCTTTTATCTGTCTCTGTCGTGTTCTTGCATCTTTTTGCTCTTTTGAATTTAGATTTTAACTTTGGTCAACCACGGTTGTTTTAAACGTGCTTCACAAATCAAGTTAGATTTGATTTAAGTATTAAAGAATGGAGGTCTGCACAGGTCCTTGCAAGGCAATCGGACACTGCTTTCATGATTTGAGGCATTTTGTTCAACAAATGTGTTTTGCTAAATTAGACCTGCTGGTGGCGCTATAACAGACCAATGTTAAAAGGGTGGCATTTGCTCCTCAACATAGTGTGAATGTGCGAGCAAAGTTTGACCGCATTTGGATGCTGCTTTCATGATTTGCAGCATTTTGTTCAAAACAAGCCACTACTGCGAACCTTAGATGTCAATCTTAGCAAATCAGGATGGAATATGAAAAATCAAACACATATGTCTTGATCACATGACTATAGAGATCATGCGATTTGCGTGAAATTTGGATAAAATCGGAAGGAGTCATATAAAAAAAATTGTTTTACATAAGTCGGCCTCCTGGTGGCGCTATAAAAGGTAGATGTGAAAAATGCAGGGCAAAGGTTTTTCATTGACCTCTAGGGAGTGCGCTTACAAAGTTTTACACAGATCGGTGCAGTTTTAGGTAAAAACAAAAAATTTCAAGGAAATTGCATGCTGTGTTCATGATTTGAGGCATTTTGTTCAAAACGGAGCACTCCGGCAAACTTTGGAAGCCATTTTTAGCCAATCAGGATGGAATATGAAAAATCTGAAAGACCTGTATTTTTGGACAAAATCTTTAGGAGCACTGTCAAAAAATATGTTTCGCACAAATTGGCCTCCTGGTGGCGCTATAAAAGGCCCATGTTAAACATTTGGGGCAGAGGTTCTGCTGTGGCATCCAGGGAGTTTGTGTGCACAATTTCGCTGCGAGCAAGCCAACGGTGCCGGAGATTAGCTGTCCACAGACAGAATGACGGACGGACACACTGACGGACGGACAGGGGGCAAAACATACTCTCTCGCCATGCCTTTCGGCCTGGCGGAGACAATAATATGTTACATTAAGAACCTTGCGTAGCTGCTCATAATGTAATAATAGTTCATAATGTAATAACGGCTCAAATTGTTGTTTCCTGGCAAGAAAGATATGGTCAGTATCATGGTCAGTATCATGTCAGCATCATGGTCAGTATCATTTCAGTATGTCAGTATCTTTTCAGTATCTAATTAGTATCATGAAAGCATCATGGTCAGTATTGTGGTAAGTATCATGTCAGTATCATTTTAGTATCATGGTCACCATGATACTGACCATAACTAAACATGATACTGACCATGATACAGACATGATACCGACCATGATACTGACCATGATACGGAGATGATACTGACCATTATATGTTTTACCTTTTTAACATTGCCCTATTATAGCGCCACCAGGGGGCCGATTTTTGCAAAAAAAAAACTGGAAATATTGTTCCTCGGAGCACAGGTCTCCGCCAGGTCAGGTAGGTTAGTGTGGACCAGCAATGTTCGGAATTCGCCAATCAGGATGGAATGTGAAAAACAGGACGGAACCGTCTTGATCACTTGACTATAGAGACAATGTGTACCGATTTGCGTGATGTAAAGAAAAAAAGTTTTACATAAGTCGGCCTCCTGGTGGCGCTATAAAAGACAGATGTGAAAAATGCAGGGCAATGGTTTTTCCTAAACACGCTGAGGAAGGCCTATGCGAGGAAGGCCTATGCGAGGAAGGCCTATGCAAGGAAGGCCTATGCGAGGAAGGCCTATGCGCCAAAACGCGTCCATGTTTTGTAGACTGTTTATTAAAGACTCCTAAATGTCTCCAGAGAGTGCGAATGTTACTTTCATTGTTTGTCAACAATCAGCACTCCGTTTAACCATGCATGCCCTGAAGAAGGCCATAAAAGGCCCAAACATGTTTTTTTTGTTCAAAGATGAACCATAGCCTTTATATTTAAGCTTTTTAAACTTTTTGGATTAGATTTTTTTCTAACCAAAGAGCACCTTCCTACGCTGACTTTATTTTACACAGATTTTAAAGAACACTGCAGCCCCTCCTCTTGTTCTTAAGGTGACTCTCCACCAAACAGACTACTTCAAGTTCAGACTACTTCAGACTACAACAGACTACTTCAGACTACTTCAGACTGCAACAGACTGGTAGTCTGTTGGCAAAAGTTGGCATTTAGTTCAGCAGAAGTTTTCTTTTCTTTCATGGCTTGTTTTCATAGACACTTGTTTCTCTCACATAATCTGGCAACACGCTCAGCTGGACCAAAACATCAACATGGAGCATTATTGCGCTATCGTAGCCTAATGCTTTGCTTTGGAGTTGGTTGATTGGTATAGGAATTGAGGGTTGAGATTGAGAATATGGTATCTAGTTCAAATATGCGACGGGCAAATGTCTCTGGCTTATTTAGGCTTGTTTCTGCACCAAACCAAGTGGTTTAGCTGGTAGAACTTGATCCTGATTGATACTGGCGCCTGCCTGTTAATCCTCCTTCACTTTCCCAGAACAAAGCACAGAAAGGTACACGTGTAACACATTGGCATAGAGAATGTCCATAACAAGCTGGCATGGTGATGAACCCCGATAATAAGCATCCCAGCCATACGAATGATTATTTATGATCTACTTCTGTCCCGTTCTCAAAGTCACTTCTGAAACAACATGTAACCCAGGAAGCCTTGAGATTGAATCCCAGAAAAGATTGTCTATCACTGTCTCCCTCTCAGCTTTCCGTCCGTCCGTCCGTCTGTCTGTCTCTCTCTGTCTCAGTATAGGTGAACACACATTTATATATTTACAGCCTAATAATTGTGACCATGATTATATTTTCTTGTGTGTGTGTGTGTGTGTGTGTGTGTGTGTGTGTGTGTGTGTGTGTGTGTGTGTGTGTGTGTGTGTGTGTGTGTGTGTGTCTCCTCTCCCTCTTTGGCTCTCTCTCTATCCCTCAGGTGGTGGATTTCCGCCATCTGGTGGACACGTAGTGTAATCTCTCAAAATTAAGACAGCTGTAAAGGTTCACTTGGTACGTTTATTAACAACAATGATCAAACTAAATTCACTTCAGATCAGTGTTGATCATGTTTAACTACACTGTCGATATTCACTGTAAGTAGAAAGACTATCAAGTAAGTAAGTAAGCCCATTGTTGCTATGCTCATTTGGGAAGTGCTTGTACTGTATTTTAATGACGTGACGCGCACGTCGCTTAACACCTACACTATAGGTCACACAATGGACAATTGATATGCATATAGGCTAATTCCTATGTTAATGTACCTGGCGTGAGTCGGGAGCCTTTGTAAACTTTGTTGAAGTGTGAATTTAAAGTAGTTTTAAATCTATGCGTGTGCCTGCGCATGCTCCTGGTCAAATAGGTTCCGGCACGCCGTGCAAGGCCGTCCAGTGAGCATTGCATCCCTGAGTAAGCCTTGCAGCGTTGCCGAGTTATGTGGCCCACAGGGCAGGAGCCTATCTCCTGTTGTGGGGCAGCCTGACACCTGCTGGACATAATGTACAAGTACACCCCCTGGATATAATGCTAGCATGTCACAGGGACCCAATATACAGTGATGTACAGATCCTCTTCAGGGAAGCCTTGTCTGTTATTGTGGATGAAGTCTAATGTAACTTCTATGTACATATGGTAACAGTGTTACATTTATATAACTTTGCTATACTGTATATATCTATATGTAAATAGATTTAGTCCAAATAGCTTTATATGTCTATGGTTGCACAGAGCAAGTTCTGTCAGGGAACTCAGTTGCTGCTGGCCGACATTCGTCTATTCTCAGCCAATCACATACTCACTTCATAATAGAGCATCCTATTTAAATGGAGAAGTTGCATTGCTCATTCCTTGCTAGCCGTTTTCCGCTGCCTAGCTGTCTGTGCTGCTTTAAACTTTGCTGCTGCTCAGATCAGCTATTGTCACTATTTCAGATTTTTTTTTTCTTCCATTTCCTGAAAAGTAACGGTTTTGGACATACAATGTTTCCAAACCGACCATGACAGTATTATGTTTTTACTTTACTTTCCCAGGGAGAAGCTGGCCCACTGTGTCTAGATGAAGTGCTTCAGCATGCAATGCTCCTGGAAGGCACTGAAGGCAGTCATCATGCTGGCCTTGGTCTCCATCGCCATCCAGTACACAGCCATTCACATTCATTTGCATTAAGCTCCTAAGATGAATATCAGAAGATGTATTTTTTTGTGTCGTTTGTTCTGTTTTTGATTTTGTTTGTTTCTTATCTTCATAGTACTTTCATTACATAGATTTTAGAAATTGTATTTCTAAATTATTAAGTTATTTGATCATTGAGCAATAAGGGAAAGGACTAGATACGTTTTTAACTTCATCCTATGCCCTTTTCGAACACCCTAGAAAACAACATGTATTTGTTTTCATATTTTTATATTTATTATTTCTTATTTTAAGTGTATTATGTTTATTTTATGTATTTCTTTTGTCTTTTAACAGTGTTCGAAATGAACAAATCAATCAATCAATTCGGACGCTGACCTCCAAGCCCTACGTCTCCTTCAATGCCACGGCCAGGAAGACCCACATCCTGGTCCTGGCCACCTACCGCAGTGGCTCCTCCTTCATGGGCCAGCTGCTCAACCAGCAACGGGAGGTATGGAGTAGAACAGTGGTTCTCAAACTTGTTTTTCCAAAATGCATATTTTGTCTTCGTAAGGGATAAATGTGGACAAATCTTGGGACAAATGTGATCAAACTGTGCCGTCCCGGGCACTTTCACACTGCGGAAGTGCTGCCAAAAAAACAACAGTTCAAACGACTGAGGCGTGCCGTCTAAAGTGGACTTGAGCCACGAGAGGCACCGTCGAGCGAGCCGTGAAGTCCGCTTCGGCCGACTCAGCGCCGTTCGTTTCTGCGATATCTCTCTCTCTCTAGCCTGAAAATACTATTTACTGAAAATACTATTTACTGAAAATACTATTTACTGAAAACACTATTTACTGAAAATACTATTTACTTCCTGGGCACTTTCATTACGGCACTGATCACATACCGACCTGATGACGTTATGATGGCATTGACAAATCAAAAGAAAACGTTTATGTTGCAACCATGACGCGTTACAACCGTTCTCCCCTACCGCATAATACAACCTATCCCAGTGTATGAAGGAAGACAGTTTACCGATAAATTAAAAAATCTACTATACATGCTGATGCTTTTAAAGGTGATGTATCGCTTTGGATTGTGTGACAATGAAAGTATCTATTGTATTGTTTAGGTCTTCTACCTGTTCGAGCCTCTCAGGCACATCCAAGCAGCCCTGAACGACCAGGACGAGGACTACGTCCGTGGGAACATGGGCGCCAGCCGCGACCTGCTGCGGAGGCTGTACGACTGCGACCTCTATTCCCTGGAGAGCTACATCAAGCCGGCGCCGGTCAACCACGTCACGGGAGGGCTGTTCCGCCACGGCGCCAGCCGGGCGCTGTGCGACGTCTTCGGCGGCACCGGCGTCAATACGGAGGACGGCGACTGTGTGTGCCCGCCGCTCAACATGACCCTGGCGATCGAGGCATGCCGCCACAAGAGGTAGATATTTTTATGTATTTATTGAGGGCAGTCCGGGACCCCTAGGTGGTCCTCAGAGTTACTATATGGGGGCCTTTAAATCTTTGTGTGATAGGGAATCTATTTTTTGTTTATTTATTTTTACATCGACCACTTGAACCCTAGCATCCCTATTCTGGGGGGAAACATTAGCCCGATATAGAAGCTCAATATAGAGTTTTTAGGCCGGCCATTTTCGGAGGTTTGGTGTAGAGGGAAAAACGAGCAGACCAAGTACCGAACCACAGGTCAAGTTTACAAAGTATTGATGGTTTAAGTGGTTAAATGTCTGAAAACACACATTGCACATGAATCCAATATGTAGTGGGAGTCCCTGCTTCATTTCTCTCTCAGCTAAGGGGTCTGTTACTGCCCTTCAAAATTGTCTCAAACACCAAAGAGCCATACCATAATAATAGGACAAAGTCAGGTCAAAAGTACAATGAACTTTTATTTTAAAGTCAAACTCACACATCAAGTGTATTGATCTCTTGGCAGAAAACAAACACTGAGCAGCTGACAATGAGAATAATAAACAAACGAAGACCTAACTAAATGTCCTAAACAACAAACAAAAACAGATTGGCTGGTCAGAATCAAAAGTGGGGAGTCTGGTGAGCCAAGCACTACGTGTCCGTCGCCTCACCAGACTCCCATAAACAACCAAAACATAAAACTAAACTAAACTAACAAATAAAGGAAAAACGCCAAACCATACTTGCAACCAGCCCATCCAAACTAAAATAAAGAAAGTCAGAAACTACTAAAGGTTCTGCTGGGGTGCTGGGGAGATCAGGAATGAGACACAGCTGAGACAGGGAGGAGCAACCAGCAATCTCAGGTGAGTGTCTAGAACAGCAGCAGCAAGGCAGTGTAGACACTAAAAAGAACAAATAATCATTAATGAACAAATAATACTAGTAAGCTCTCTAGGCTGAGAAGTGCATATGTGCTAGCATATAACAGGGTCCTTGGCCTGAAAAACGTTGAAGACCCCTGTCTTATGGAAATAAAAACGATGGAGCTTTGCACAAAAACGAATTTCACCCTCTTTTTTACACCTGTAAACCTGTGATGTGACAATACAGTTGATCATTTTGATTCTGATTCCTAGGCACGTGGTGCTCAAGATCGTGCGGGTGCCGGAGATCGGGGACCTGCGCCCTCTGGTGGAGGACCCCCGGCTCAACCTCAAGGTCATCCAGCTGGTCAGGGACCCCCGCGGCATCTTCTCGTCGATGATCGAGGCGTTCGAACTCCAGCCCGACAACTGGGCCAGACGCTACCTGAAGGCGGTCTGCGACGACATCCTCAGCTCCGTGTCCACCGGCCTCGGCCGCCCGCCCTGGCTCAAAGGGAAGCACATGCTGGTTCGCTACGAGGACATGGCGCGAAACCCGCTCCTCAAATCCAGGGAGATCTACGACTACCTGGGGCTGCCCATGGACGAGAACGTGGAGGACTGGATACAGGCGAGCACCAGGGATCCGTCGGCCAAAAAGGAGTTTGGCACGGTGAGGGACTCGGCGGCCACGGCGGAGAGCTGGCGGTTGAAACTGTCGTACGACATGGTGGAGCACACACAGGTGGTGTGTCAGAAGGTGCTCCACCAGCTGGGGTACAAAACTGTGAGATCGGCGGAGGAACTGAAAAACATGTCCCTCTCGCTCGTCCAGGACAAAACCTTTGTACCTTTTTTGTAAACAAAGATAGTTCTGGGAAAAATACTATTTTTCATATATTCATAAATGTTTCCTTATTTCCTTAGTTCGGTTATTGTTTCTGGAATTGTTTTGTTCTGTTTGTTTCTTCAAATTTGCACAAAAAACAAAGATCCTTGAATGCACCACCATGGGAATAAAGGATGATTCTCATTTTGTTCTAGAAATAGCACACTTTTAAGTACAAATGAGAAAAACAAAAAAAAAAACATCTGATTGAAGGAGTTTTTTAAAAACATTTTCGTCTCCACAAATAGAGCCAAGACAACGAGGCACTGTCTACATTTTGTGTTCATTCATTCAAAGCTGTTGTTGGTCTGTTCAGGCAGACAGAGAATGAGTTTGTTTTGATAGAACCTGTGATTACAATGGACTGTAAAGCCCTACTGTGCAATAAATAGTGAATGTGGCAGATGAACCTTTACCACTGTGGCATTTCCGTCCTCCTGAGAACAGAGGAGATGTGTCTGACAGCTACATCGTCGCAGTCGGGGGGGTGGAAAACGTCTACGTCCAAAACAGTTTTCGGGAAAAAAGCTCTTGATACTTTTCATTGGTTCAACATTTATAAAAGTCACACAGACGTAAAACCAACCAAAAAATTAAACATTTTTGCTGACTGAATGATATATTTATGTCATACAATGGCATCAATATTCCAGGGTTATGGGGTTAATAACTCCTTACATGAATACTCATACCGCAGATGAGAGCATTCTCTCTGTTCAGATTGTGTTTGTACAGAGACCTGCAGAGATGGTGGATGCAGAGAGAGAGAGACGAGGGCTCTTTGCAAGGCCTAGAGTTATAGTTAGGTTGAAGGCAAATGAGTGAAGCAGAGGCTGGCACGCCATGCCAGGCTGTAGGTTGAAAGTGGCACCATTTATTGGTACTTAACTGATGTACATGCTACTCTGTGTGACCACATCCATCCTCTCCTCGCTGTCTGTCTGTCTTCTAATCTACACCATATTATGGGCAACTGGCGGCCCGGGGACCACATGCAGCCCCCACCTTCACTTAATGCGGCCCGCAGGTTAATATATGAATACTGATATAGTATTGATTTCAGCTGTTACAATTCCAAACATGCAAACATGACCCGCTTTATTATGCAAACATGACCCGCTTTATTAGTAGCTTAATGACTAGTATAACAAATCTATTGTCTATTTCATGTCCAATGTATTTGTATTTAAGTTCATAAAGTTAGCATTAGTATAACTAAATGCAATTGCAATGCAATAATAATAATTAAAAAAAAGAGGATTCCATTCAAAAATGGCAATTTTTTTTTTCAGGATTCCAATAAAAAAATAGCAAAAATAGCAGATCTACAAGCTCAAAACGCGTTGCGCTGCGACGCGTTTTGAGCTTGTAGATCGGCTATTTTTGCTACTTTTGTGTGACCTAGAATGTTACGAACAAAGTTAAAATACGGAGATAAGAGGTGTCTGCCTTCAGACAGTATATATGCATTGTGGCCCTCTGGAGTGAATGTGGAAATATATAGTGGCCCTCTTCATGCGGTTTGGCCTTTAGGTTGGCTGTTTTTTTTCTTCCCTAAAATGCAATTGGCCTAACTTCTTCTCTCACACTAGCCGTGTTTCTGGCTTCCCCCTCCGCTCGCCTCTTTGTTACATCTTGTATGGGTGTATAGGAGTAAAAGTATTTAGTTCTGGTTCCTCAGTCATTTCTATGTTTTTATAGGTGTTTCTTGTAAGGCTTTGTATAACATCTACAAGCAAGCACATCAGTGCATGCAGTGCAGGAGGTGGTTTCAGAGAGTTACAGTACTTCTCTGAAACAAGAGTTACAAGGTCCTATAAATTCATTGTGAAAACATTACAGCAATTCATTGATATCAAAATTAAGAAATGTACTTTTACTTTTACTTGTACTTTAAGTATTTTTCAAAGCATGTACTTTGGAATACTTAAGTATATTTAAAAACAATTACTTTTTTACTCTTACTTGAGTAACATTTTGACTGAGCTACTTTTACTTATAATGGAGTGAATTTGACCAAGGAGTATCTGTACTCTTACTCAAGTACTGGGGTTGAGTACTTCGTCCACCTCTGCATGTAAACACCATGTAACAACAATTGTCTTCTCTCCTTAAATAAAGTAACAAAGGAGAAGAAATTACCACAGTGGTTAATTCATAATGTTTTTCTTCGTTTAGTTTTTTTAGTTTGGGTCCCTTCCTAGAAATGTAGTGGAGTCATAAGTAGCCTACAATATTTGTCTTTGAAATGTAACCGAGTGGAAGTCAAGCTCCCCCCCCCCCCCCCAAAAAAAAGGACGAAAAAATACTTAAATAACCGATCTACAAGCACAATGCGTCGCACATGGTGAGCTTGTAGATCTGCTATTTTCAAAAGATTTGTATACATTTGAAAACTTGAAACGGGACATTCTGCATAATGAGTGCTTTCTACTTTCTATGTGCATTTTGATACCAATACTTTTGTACTTTTACTCAAGTCAATTTTGAATTCCAGACTTTTACTTATAACAGAGTATTTCTACATTGCGGTATTGATACTTCTACTTAAGGGAAACTTTACTTTTCCCACCACTGTCCCAGAATGCAGAGCTGGCTGCAGGATTCCCAGATATCTAGTTTTACAGGTTGTAACTAAGGGACCAGCCCCCCATCTCTCTTTGTTTGAAGTTTCCCCCTCAAATGCAATCTGAGATGAGATAAGGATGTTGCCAGCCAATAGGGTTTCAGTAGAGGAGAGCTGGAGGCAACTTTACAGACCTACAAATACAACCCTCTTGCTCTGTCTATAGGCTACTTTCCACTGCAAGACCTATGTTGTTGTTTCAACTTTGTGTGTGACCTGACGCCTGAGAAGTTTCGTCGTTAACTGCAAGGCTGGATTTGAACAATATCGTTTACTCGACCCAAGCTTCTACAATAGTGGAAAATGGCAGGTAAGACTGATTGATTGTACTTTACTTTACTTAACTGGAGTATTTCCAAATGTCAGTACTTTTACTCCACTACAATTATTTTAAAACTTTAGTTAGTTAGATTATTATTACAAAACATACATTAACCACTTCAGCCCTATACATTTCGGCTATTTGAAAATAGCAGATCTACAAGCTCACAATGCTCCGCAATGCGACACATTGTGAGCTTGTAGATCGGCTATTTTGAAAATATTTTTGTACATTTTAAAACTTGTGAAATGGGACATTCTGCATAATGAGTACTTTCTACTTTTGGTACTTTAAGTACATTTTTATACCAATTATTTCGTACTTTTACTCAAGTAAACTTTTAATTCCGGACTTTTACTTGTGACAGAGTATTTCTACATTGCAGTATTGATACGTTTACCTAAGTATAACACTTTAGTACTTTTTCAACCACTGGTCTTTATTGCGCAGACAACAGCCTTCAAAATGTTGCATAGTTTGTCTTGCTGCTCCTCCAAAAAGTAGGCTGGGTAAAGAGGAAAACAGAAGTGTGGAAACTTGAGAAGTCTGGGCACCACTTATTTTATTTCCCCCAGCTTTTTTTTTTAAGACTGGGCACTTGGTGGGGAGATGACTGGGCCTGAGGTGGATGTTTGGGGAACACTGGGCACTACTCTGATTAACAAGTTGTAAGACTCACATATGGGTGATAACTCATTGGCATTAGTTGTTGTTTTCATGGTTTTGTCGAGAAGGAACTGCAACTGCTTGTGACAATGGTAGCTCATTTGCAATTGCAAATGAGCACTGTAGATGCTCACTCAAGTTGCAGTTGATTTGTGCCATTTTATGGCAATCTACTGTAGTTGGATATTTGAAAGGATGCATCTGGCTTAACCAAATTCAAGTAGTTCCAATGTTGATTTGAACACCTAAAGTTAAAAGGCTGCAAATATACACATAGATTGTTGACTAAACTCAATTTCATCGATGTATTCTGTCCATGTCAACAAACATGCTAATATTGTGTCAACAGTAGCCTTCATGAGAGCTTGATCTGATGCAGGCTATTTAGGCCGAAACCTTAAAGCACAATTGACACTTTGGTAGAGGTTTGAGTTGTGTAGTTATCTTGTCATGATGTAACTTGTCCAACTGGTGAGATATATCGCTCTGTTGATTAGAAAAAAAGGCTATACCAATATCCAAAAAAGGCTATACCAATGCAAACAAAACAGATTTAGCCAATATAACACCACAAAAGCCAGAACTGCATTTTTGTAGGGAAACTGCGTAAAACTTTACTTAAAGGCATAGTTCACCAGAAAAAAACATATTTTTTCTATCGATTTCTCACCCCATGGAGACTTGAATTCATGGATTTTCTTTTTTTTCCCCGCATTCCTAAGCCAACCGTTTGATGACCAGCGGACCGGCAGGCAGCGTTTCCGGTAGGAGATTCAAAGGAGACTCTCTGTGTCTCCTACCGCAACCGCTGCCGGACATCAAATTATTGTCTTTTATTGACAAAAAAAAATATCCATGAATTCAAGTCTCTGTGAGATGACTAATCGATAGGAAGAAAAGTCATTTTGGGGGTGAACTATCCCTTTTAAGTTTTGGTCTATAATGCATTATAATTGCAATTTATAATGCATTCTAATGCAGTTATAAGGCATTATAACACTTGTTATAAATGTTTATAATCATGTATGACAACTTATAACAACGTTTATAACATATTATAAGTACTGGCCATAATGCATTATGAGCTCAGTGGAACAGCACTTTATAACTACCATAACTTAGCTACTTAGTGTCTTTGTTATAAGTTGTTTTGCAGAATAATAAACATTTATAACAATTGTTATGAAGCCTTATGAATTCATTATAATGCATTATGATGCATTATAACCCAATATAAATATATTATAATGCATTATAGACCCGACCTTTATGTAAAGCAGTGGTGTCAAAGTGGCGGCCCGCGGGCATTTGGCGGCCTGCGGAAAGGTCCATGGCGGCCCGTGAAATACTTTTAAAAATAGTACATTGATACTACATCTAACATGACATAGAGTCGCAGTTTTCATTGCCTTGCTGTGCGTCCAAGCGGCTGTGAGGACGCTCCCCCCTCCCCCACTCGCTGCAGCGAGCCTTAGGGCCATTAGTGGTCTCAGCTGTGAGAACAAAAGACCTTGATTGAATGGAATGTTAAGGAGTCGACTTGCTGCAGTAGTCATCTGCTCTTTGAAGGCACGTGTTCCTCACGCAGGAATAACATGGAGAGGCAACGATTTTTACAGCTCAAAAGTTAGATTAATTTCCCTTACCAAGCTTTTTCCCCCTTCAAATAAGAGCATGGTAAAAGTTGTGTAATCCACTCAGTTGTTCACATAACAAAACTTAATTCACAGTGCAATCTCCCTCCTGGCCTGTGTCACTCACTCACTCACTCACACGCACGCACGCACGCACGCACGCACGCACGCACGCACGCACGCACGCTCGCACGCACGCACGCACGCACGCTCGCACGCACGCACGCACGCACGCACGCACGCACGCACGCACGCACACACACACACACACACACATACACGCACATGGCTATGAATCTGGACACATAGCCTACCTGCAATATCCGAAAGTAAAGATTTTTTTGACACATTTGATTTTAATTCAATAATTAAAGTACTTCTTCTTCAAAATATATATATTTTTAAAAGTGATATAGTTAGTAGCAGTGACTGAGACAACAGACTGAAAAACAATGCTGTATAACTGAATGCGTGTGAGTGCGCATGCGCGTCCGCAACTGGTTGCGGCCCACATCAAGTCACCATTTGACTAGCCTGAGGCAACAAGCTCAATCGATGGTCTTGAAGGGCGGATCCAAACACAGCCGCCCGGATTCGTGCGGGGCTTCCTATTGCTTCACCAATCTATGTCCCCGCCTCCCCTCCCCTCCCCCCCCGGCCTGTGCACGGAGCACGCTGACGTCACCAAATTTAGAGCGACGCCCCTCTGCACTCTGATTGGTTAGGAGATAACAAGGCTCAAGACCATCGTTCCTGCATGGCTCCCCCAGGCTTTTTTTCTTTTGTAACAAAAAAAAAAGCATGGGTTTCCGAGGCTACCATTTGACCGATGTGGCCCGGACCCCAAAATGAGTCCGACACCGCTGATGTAAAGTGTTACTTGGTAGTTATAATGTGCTGTTCCACTGACTTTATAATGCATTATGACCAGCACTTATACATTATATTATTACAAGTTATAATCCTTCATAAACCTTGTTATAAGTTGTTATGCATAATCATAAACATGTATAACAACTGTATTATGATGCAATATAATGCATTATAAATGTGGTTATAACACATTATAGACCCAACCTTGATATAAAGTCTACAGAAAAGGACAACATCATGTTGATTTAGTAATGTTCGATGTTCAATATTGGCAGCATCAGCTTTGTTGTCTTATTTTATGTACTATGTTTTGATAATTCATGTCTAATGAGTGGAATAATAATACATCTCACCAGTTATAACCACTAATAATAAAATGAACCCCTGTTCACTGTGCTTCTGCAGCTCACCCAGGACCCAGGAAGCCCCCCCAGGAAGTCGAAGGAGCAGAGAAGCTGATGTCTGCAGCTATGGATTTCATGGCACGTGTCTCAATGGCCACCCTGCATTCTCTACTGGACGAACTTCTGACTAAGAACGTCATCAATGAAGAAGAAATGGTCAAGACCCATAGTGTTCCACCAAGATTCTACAAAGCACGGTGCCTTATCGGCATAATGCAGTGGAAGGGAAACATGGCCTGTTCATTAATGCTTGACATCCTTCATCAGCTGGACCCTGACCTTAGTGAGGAGCTGTGGCCAGCTACGTATTAGCCTGAGATGCTGACGCTATGTGGAAACAATTAGGTTTCCACAGCTTTACACCCATGCAACTAGTTTCAGGGAAATGAGGGGAAAGAGAGATATCACAGACCATGGAGGATAGATAGAAACAAAAAAAAAGCCTTTAAGAATAGAGAAATGGGAGTAAAGCATTTGAATGCTTTGTAACATGAACATATTTTAAAAGCTACACTACGTATCCTTCATATCCTACTGAAGATTTGAACCCATGGTCTCCTGTGCAAGTGCTCATTTTCTTCTTCTTCTTCTTTTTTTTTCTTTGTTTTTTAAACACTCCCCTGCTTGCTCAGGGGAGAAAGTGAATTTTGACCTGATTGATTGATTGATTGATTGATGTAGTTTATTTAGAAAGACATGAGAATAGTACATGACAGTACATAACAGTACATGGAAGTACAAATTCACAATACAAGGTCTACTAAACTGGAAACCCTCATTAAGCATAACGCTTGTTTAAGATGAGAACCCCATGCACACAAATCATGATGAAATATAAGAGGCAGGCAGATATACACACTACTATACAGAATGTCATACAATCAGCTTTCAGGTTACTGGTATGACGAGAGAAAAAAAAATATATATATACAAAAGAGGAAAATGAAGGAGGGGGGGGGGGTAGGGGGGGTAGGTTAAGACTTAGACAGGGGCCATTTTCGAATTGCAGCCTCCTGAAGGTGTATCTTTAGGGCAGTTTTGAAAGTGAGTAGGGTTTTACACGCCTTTACTCCTTTTGGTAGGGCATTCCACATTTTTGCTGAATAGCATGAGAATGAGTTCATACCCTTAGTTGAGCCAAATCTGGGTTGAACATGATCAGTGGAGCTCCCTCTGGTGTTATGATCATGGACTTCATTAACATTTTGGAAGTATTTTGACAAATACAGGGGGATCCCAATGTTGTGGTGTATCTTGAAGACCAGGCCCATAGCAAGTTGCTGTACTCTGTCCTCAACCCTAAGCCATCCAATCCTAGCAAAATGAGCAGGGGTTAGATGGGTTCTGTGATTGAGGCCAAGAAGTAGCCTTACAAGTTTGTTTTGGGATGTTTGGAGCCTTGTTTTTAAGGCCTTGGAGGTGTTGTGATACCATGAAGTGCATGCATAATCATAATGACCTTGAATGAGAGAATCTTCAGAGTATTCTTACTGACTAGGCGATCAATCCTCCACAAATAGCGTGTTGTTCGGTTGACATTTTTGATCACTTTTTCGGCGTTTTTGTTACCAGAGAGGTTTGCCTCCAAGATGGAGCCCAGGTAGGTAATTTCATCCTTTCTTTTGATGACATCATCACCCACTTTGATCGTGAAACTCTCTGCCTTGCTAAGGTTAGGACTGGACCCAAAGAGGATGGATTCAGTTTTACCCAGGTGTAATGAAAGTTTGTTATCAGAGAGCCAGATGCAGATCTTGTTGAGTTCGGAGCTGAGAGTTTTCTCAACCTGCAGCCTGTCCCTGTCCGAGACTAGCAGGGCCGAGTCATCTGCGAACAGGAACAGCTTGCAGTCGCAGGCCGATGACATGTCATTCACATATATCAGGAACAGTAAAGGTCCTAGTATACTTCCTTGTGGGACACCACAAGTCACAGGGAGGGGGGGGGACTGGATGCCGTTTACTTCCACCACTTGCTCCCTCCCTTCCAGGTAGGATCTCATCCAGTTCACTGACGTATCATCAAAACCTATTGCTTTGAGCTTATTGATCATAATTGGGTGATTGACGGTGTCAAAGGCCTTCTGGAGGTCCAGCATGACCATGCCGCAATATTTGCCCTTGTCGACATCTTGTTTGATAGAGTCGTTCAAATAGAGAAGGCATGTGTCAGTGGAGTGGTTTGTTCTGAAACCAGATTGGAATTTGTAGATTAGATTTTTTTTGGCAAGATACTTATCGACCTGTTCATAGACTATTTTTTCCATGACTTTCGAGATGGAGCTAAGAATAGAAATAGGGCGGTAGTTGCCAGGGTCTAATTTGTTTCCTTTTTTGTACAGAGGGGTCACCCTTGCTTTTTTGAAATCGTTAGGGACCCGTCCCTGTATGATGGAGAGGTTTATTATGTGGGTAATAATTGGAGCAATGGAGGCGGCCGAGTCTTTTAGAAATTTGGCGGGGATATTGTCGAGGCCTGTGGCTTTGTGTTGATGAAGAGCACTCAATTTTTTAAACACCTCTTCTGTTTTCACAGGGGAGAGTTTAAATATTTACCTTCGAGTAAATATTCATGTCAAACCAGAAACGGAATGGTGTCAAAGGTTATGTCCAACCTAGACACAGGATCTAAACGTCTCAATAGAAGATCAGGGAGACCAAATACAACCACCCCAATGGTGTTAGTGGTATAGAGTGATTTTCTTTGGTTAAAATAAGTGTTAAATAGCTCTATATTCTGATAGTACTCATTGCTATAGAGTGTTTGTTCAGTAAAAGGAGTCTCCTTGTCTCTACAGCTCTTTATAAAACAGAAAATGCATTTTCGTTTCAGTTTCAGTTTCATTTTCAATTGTATCCAATAAGGATAGAGAACTCAGTCAGGATACAGATTAAACAAGTGAAAGGAAGTGATGACACTAAGAAATGAGCAGGCAAAATGGGAACTGGAACACTATAAAAATTAAGCTGATAAATGGGTACTCTACTGATTGGCTGAAATATTGTCACCTACCAAAAAAAACATTTTCTGTTTATTAAAGAGCTGGAGAGACGGGGAGACTCCTGTTACTGAACAAACACTCTATAGCAATGATTACTATCACAATATTGTGCTTTAACCTTTTAACAAAATACTTTTTGTTTTAACCAAAAAATGTCACTTACCCTATACTCTACCATACAGGTTGGACAAAATAAGAGTAAGTGTAAATGTAATGACACAAATTGCAGAGTGTAGCTTTAATTGTGTATTGTGTTTATTATGTAACCTGGTGTATAAACTGTGGTAACACCAGGTGATCATATTATGTACTAATGAGGACGTCTTAATAAAGCCGTTATTCAACCTGTTCTGTACTTGAGCACGAATCTGTTTAGTAAATTGAGTTGATGTGAAAACACTGAATATATCCTATATATATAGCACCTTATATCCTCTATATGAGACTCAACAGTATGTCAGTACTGTTGAGTCTGTATGTACTGTATATATATATATATATATATATATATATATATATATATATATATATGTATATATATATATATGTATATATATATATATGTATATATATATATATGTATATATATATATATATATATATATATATATATATATATATATATATATATATATATATATATATATATATATATGTATGTGTTCAGATGGAGGGTCCGCAGCCAAATGCATATCATTTTGGGGGTCCTTGGGGGTCCTTGGGGGTCCTTGGCACGAAAACGTTTGATGATTTAGAAGGCATTTGTAAAATCGGCCTCAGGACTAAATTGGTTAACCCATTAAGACCGGGATTCATCTGTGTAAGCACTTAAACCATTATTTTATACTTTGGCTATTAGAAAATAGCAGATCTACAAGCTCGTAGCGGTGCCACGTTATGAGCTTGTAGATCTGCTATTTTAGAAAAATTGTGAAAAAAAGTTTAAAGCAGAGATTTTTTACTCAAATATTTGCTTCTGGGGGGTCCCTGAAACAACATATTTTGAGATGGGGGTCCGTGGCCAAATACATATAATGTTGGGGGTCCTTGACATGAAAAAGTCTGATAACTACTGATTATAGCAACATACGTTTTTTTTCAAATGTTAGGATTTAGAAGACATTTGTAGAATCCCCAGAAGCAAAGATTTTAGTTATAATACATAATACATATTCAAAGATTTGCACACATTTTCATGATTTTTCAAGAAATAGCAGATCTACAAGCTCATAGCGACACTCGGTTCCACGCTATGAGCTTGTATAATAATAATAATCATATTTGAACTGGGGATCCCCAAAAAATTATCATATTTGAATTGGGTACCCCCCAAAATAATCATATTTGAATTGGTTACCCCCCCCAAAATAATCATATTTTTAAAGTTGGGATTCGGTTCCACAGATACATATTGTGAAAATAGACGACCTACAAGCTCACAACGCCTTGCAACGCACATTTATACCACTAGATGGCGTAATCCTACTACTCAAGAAATGTCAGAGCTCTGTTAGGGGAAATAAAAAAGGCTATACAAAACTTAATGTGATCATGATTTTGAATTTGAATGTCACAATAGCAGATCTACAGGCTCACAATGCTACACATTGTGAGCTTGTAAATTGGGATTTGTTTTTAAATAGGGCTTAAAGGACCACTTCAGCTATTTTCAACCTATCTGCATATTTGTGTGGGTCCAAAACTGTTACTTTTCAGGATTCAAATAAGAAAATAGCAAAAGTAGCAGAAAATAAAGTCAAATAGAGTAAATATCCTTTCTTCATTTTTTCATTTTTTTTTTTTTACAATGATTGTGTTCGTTTTTTCCCCAAAATAAAATAAGTCAAACTTTCTTTTCCAAAGATTTTCATAAATACAAATCTAAGAAATTCCCCCCAAATAACGTATAAGAAGTAGTGCAAATAGCTGCTCTACAAGCTCACACAGATCTGCTATTTTCACTGTTTGGACTGGGTTCATGTAATGCACTTTTTTTGCAAAACGCTTTGGATAAAGGCACTTAAATGCACCAAATACTCCTGGTGCGTTGTGCGCTTGTAGATCGGCTCTTTTGGTGTGCAACACTGTGCATAATGAAGTATATTAAGCTTTTAGTTAACAGTTATTTTGAAAAATCGCAAAAATGTGTGCATATCTTTGAATATATATATATATATATATTTTAAAGCAAACTTTTTAACTAAAATCTTTGCTTCTGGGGGGTCCCTGGCACAAAACATTTCCAGTGGGGGGTCCGCGGCCAAATGTATGTCAATTTAGGGGTCCTTGGCATGAAAAGGGTTGAAAACCACTGGTCTAGACGTCCAGCACCAAGCAGCACACAGCTCTGCAGTCTGTATGTAGTCAGCAGTGAGGATGCACATCACATCCTTTATATAGTGTATCTGTCCGCCTCCCACACGTTTCATCTTCTGGTGAACACACCCCCTACACACGCCCACCTCCCTCCCTCTGTGTGCTGACATCACGTTTACGCTCTTTTCCAAAGCAATACACCGGATTTCTCTCCCCCCCCCCCCCCTGGAGATGGTTGGCATGGGAACAGTGTCGGCGATGATGGGGAGGCGGGAAGTGGTCCGAACA
Organism: Gymnoscopelus braueri; assembly: GCF_963280865.1. Lineage (NCBI taxonomy): Eukaryota > Metazoa > Chordata > Actinopteri > Myctophiformes > Myctophidae > Gymnoscopelus > Gymnoscopelus braueri. Next base: position 5,697,126 of record NC_137603.1, on the reverse strand, counting down.
GAAAGAAAAAAGATGATATATTGTCACTGTACTCTATTGTACTGTAGTTGTAGAAAATCCCCCCATGCTCAGTCCCAGGTGGGAGGAGCTATAGACTGAGTAGTCACACTGCACACCTGATTGTGATTGCAATTAGGTGCAGATGGTGCTAATCACAGTGGGCCCAAGGCAGCCACTTCCCGTTGGAGAGAGACATCCTGCCATTTGTGTTTGGTTCCCTGTTTAGTTTCCTGTGTTTATCATCCCTGAGTTATTTTGATGCATTATTTTGAGTAAGTACCGATTTATCATTCGTGGTTATAGTTTGTTCCTGATTTAGTTCTGTCTGCCTTACTTGTTCATATTTTGGTTATTGATTGTTTGTTTCATTTGTATTTTCCATTTACTTTTACCGGTATACCAATGTCTGAGTGCTAACCCAACTACCAGCTAACATAGCCTACGATTACAACAGTAGTGGTTCTCAAACTTTTTCTTCTCAAGCCCCAAATGAATATGCATTTGGTCGTGGACCCCCCCCCCCCCCCCCCCCCCAGCTGAAAGTACATTGTGCCGAAGTCCCCCCCCCCCCCATAGACAACGACTTCTGTAAAACGCATACAAAGCCGATCTACAAGCCGATGTAAAATGGGGTTAAAGTGGTTAAACAGATTTTGATGCTATATTGACATATTTTGCTGGGGACCCCCTGCGGACCCCACTTTGAGAAACATTGCTGTACTGTACCTATAGTCGTTTCTGTTACAGAAAGTCTGAATTTTGTATTCAGACTACGATCTTGTGGTCCAGATGGCCTCTTGCTGTCTGTCTGGGTATCTGAGTGAAAAACAAACCTGAGGGTTGGCTCGCAACTCACTTTTTAAATGCTCCAATTCTTATTCACAGCAGCAAGCAGCAGTGGTGTAAAGTAACTAAGTACATTTACTCAAGTACTGTACTTAAGCACAATTTTGAGGAATTTTTACTTTGCTGGAGTATTTCCAATGTTCAATACTTTTACTCAGCTGCAATTATTTGAAAACTTTAGTTACTAGTTACTTTGTAGATTTAGATTATTATTACTACACATGCATTACCCACTTCAGCCACATACATTTCGGCCATTAGAAAATAGCCAATCTACAAGCTCACAATGTGTCGCGATGCGACGCATTGTGAGCTTGTAGATCAGATTTAAAAAAAAAGTTATTCATTTCTTACATTGACTAGTGAAATGGGACATTCTGCATATAATATCAACCAATCAGGAGAGAGTACCCATTTATCAGCTTCAATGTTATATTGCTCCAGTTCCAATTGTGTGTTAATTTCTTTCACTTGTTTATCCTGTATCCTGTATGAGTTCTGTTTTGTAAAGCGCTGGAGAGACAGGCCTGTTACTGCACAAACACTCCAGTCTGTTAGCAATGATTACTATCAGAATATATAGTCATTTAACACTTCATTTAACAAAGGAATATCACCTACCCTACCTTTAAGCAGTGGTGGAAAAAGTACTCAAATGTTTTACTTAAGTAAAAGTATCAATACTGCAATGTAGAAGTACTCTGTTACTCTGATTTCTCTCCCCCCCCCCCCCCCCCTGGAGATGGTTGGCATGGGAACAGTGTCGGCGATGATGGGGAGGCGGGAAGTGGTCCGAACAGAAAGAAAAAAGATGATATATTGTCACTGTACTCTATTGTACTGTAGTTGTAGAAAATCCCCCCATGCTCAGTCCCAGGTGGGAGGAGCTATAGACTGAGTAGTCACACTGCACACCTGATTGTGATTGCAATTAGGTGCAGATGGTGCTAATCACAGTGGGCCCAAGGCAGCCACTTCCCGTTGGAGAGAGACATCCTGCCATTTGTGTTTGGTTCCCTGTTTAGTTTCCTGTGTTTATCATCCCTGAGTTATTTTGATGCATTATTTTGAGTAAGTACCGATTTATCATTCGTGGTTATAGTTTGTTCCTGATTTAGTTCTGTCTGCCTTACTTGTTCATATTTTGGTTATTGATTGTTTGTTTCATTTGTATTTTCCATTTGCTCCTGGTCCTAATACTTTTACCGGTATACCAATGTCTGAGTGCTAACCCAACTACCAGCTAACATAGCCTACGATTACAACAGTAGTGGTTCTCAAACTTTTTCTTCTCAAGCCCCAAATGAATATGCATTTGGTCGTGGACCCCCCCCCCCCCCCCCCCAGCTGAAAGTACATTGTGCCGAAGTCCCCCCCCCCCCATAGACAACGACTTCTGTAAAACGCATACAAAGCCGATCTACAAGCCGATGTAAAATGGGGTTAAAGTGGTTAAACAGATTTTGATGCTATATTGACATATTTTGCTGGGGACCCCCTGCGGACCCCACTTTGAGAAACATTGCTGTACTGTACCTATAGTCGTTTCTGTTACAGAAAGTCTGAATTTTGTATTCAGACTACGATCTTGTGGTCCAGATGGCCTCTTGCTGTCTGTCTGGGTATCTGAGTGAAAAACAAACCTGAGGGTTGGCTCGCAACTCACTTTTTAAATGCTCCAATTCTTATTCACAGCAGCAAGCAGCAGTGGTGTAAAGTAACTAAGTACATTTACTCAAGTACTGTACTTAAGCACAATTTTGAGGAATTTTTACTTTGCTGGAGTATTTCCAATGTTCAATACTTTTACTCAGCTGCAATTATTTGAAAACTTTAGTTACTAGTTACTTTGTAGATTTTGATTATTATTACTACACATGCATTACCCACTTCAGCCACATACATTTCGGCCATTAGAAAATAGCCAATCTACAAGCTCACAATGTGTCGCGATGCGACGCATTGTGAGCTTGTAGATCAGATTTAAAAAAAAAGTTATTCATTTCTTACATTGACTAGTGAAATGGGACATTCTGCATATAATATCAACCAATCAGGAGAGAGTACCCATTTATCAGCTTCAATGTTATATTGCTCCAGTTCCAATTGTGTGTTAATTTCTTTCACTTGTTTATCCTGTATCCTGTATGAGTTCTGTTTTGTAAAGCGCTGGAGAGACAGGCCTGTTACTGCACAAACACTCCAGTCTGTTAGCAATGATTACTATCAGAATATATAGTCATTTAACACTTCATTTAACAAAGGAATATCACCTACCCTACCTTTAAGCAGTGGTGGAAAAAGTACTCAAATGTTTTACTTAAGTAAAAGTATCAATACTGCAATGTAGAAGTACTCTGTTACAAGTAAAAGTCCGGAATTCAAAATTGACTTGAGTAAACGTACAAAAGTATTGGTATAAAAATATACTTAAAGTACCAAAAGTAAAAGTACTAAAATATTTGAAAATAGAAGATCTACAAGCTCACAACGCATCGCGATGCAACGCGTTGTGAGCTTGTAGATCTGCTATTTTCAATTAGCCTATGTAAAAAATAGGGCTTAAGTGGTTAATGTATGTTTTATAACGTAATAATTTATGTCTGCAAAGTAACTAGTAACTAAAGTTTTCAAATAATTGTAGTGGAGTAAAATATTTGCCTCTGAGATGTAGTGGAGTAGAAGTAAAAGTATTGACAATTGGAAATACTCCAGTGAAGTAAAAGTGGGCCTACCTCAAAATTGTAGTGTACTTGAGTAAATATACTTAGTTCCTTTACACCACTGCCTTTGAGTAAAAATAATAATAATCTGAATACTTCTTCCACCACTGCAGGTATAGCTTTTATACACACAAGGGTCTGTCAATGTTCAGGGTCAGTAATTCATCATAACCAGACCGACCGCACATCAAATATAGTAATAGTATCATAAAACTGATTTATTGATTGATGTCAGGAACAGACAGGACATTTAGATGAAAACATATTTGTAAAGCACATCTATTGATGGCATGCATGGCAGAGAGTAATGGACAAAGTACTCACCCCCGGTACTTGAGTCAAAGTATACTCCTGGTCTAATATTACCCAACTACAAGTAGTGGTGTAAAGTAACTAAGTACATTTACTCAAGTACCGTACTTAAAGTACAAATTGTGAGGTATTTTTGACTTTACTGGAGTATTTTCAATACTTTATACTTTTGCTCATACATCTCATAGGAAAACATTGTACTTTTTACTCCACTACAAATATTTGGAAAATTACATTACTAGTTACTTTGTAGATTTGGATTATTATGACAAAACTTACATTAATTACTTAAACTCTATATACTTTGGTTATTCTAAAATAGCTGATCTACAAGCTCACAAGCTTGTAGATCTGTTATTTTCAAATGATTGTATATATTTTATGAATTAGAAAATGTGTGAGAAGGGACATTCTGTGTAATGAATACTTATACCTTTGGTACTTTAACTATGTTTTGAGGCCAATACTTTTGTACTTTCAGTCCAGTCAATTTTGAATACTGGACTTGTACTTGTAACAGAGTATTTTCTACAGTGTGGTATTGATACTTTTACTTAAGTAAACAAAAGGAGTACTTTTCCCACCACTGTTTCCCACCACTGTTACAAGAGGAAAGTTGCTCAGTCAAATTTGTACTTGAGCTAAAGTACTGGAAGACTTGTAAAACTATGTAATTATTCTATGTACATGCTTTAAAAACAAGTGTTCAAAGCTACAAATTACAAAGTACATTTTCTTTTGAATAACAGTGCATTGCTGTATTCAGTACATGTAGACATTTCCCCAAATCATTCAAAGGTTTCCTGTCAGCCTACTTTCCCTATCCATTACATTACATTACATTACATTACATTACAGTCATTTAGCAGACGCTTTTATCCAAAACGACTTACAATGAGACAGTGCCTTCAACATAGGTGGGGAACGAAACTACTAATCACCAGAAGCATTAAGTGCATTCTCTTCTAAAACAAGCAACCAAGAGTATACCTAGCGCTAAAGTAAAAGTGCAATATATCAGCTACCTACTTTCATAAACAGATGAGACAAAGTAGGACAATCAAATGAGCAAGAGCTAAAACAAATAAGTGTAACAAATAAACAAGATCCAATAAAACAAGAGTTTGTACAACTAGTTAACGCCAAGTAGGCAAGGCGAAGAGGAAGGGTAGTGTTTCCTGAAGAGGTGGGTTTTCAGCCTGCGGCGAAAGATGGGCAGTGACTCTGCTGTCCTGACATCAGTGGCGAGTTCATTCCACCACTGTGGGGCCAGAACAGAAAAAAGTCGTGACCGTGTAGATCGGCCAGAAGGACCCTTGAGCGACGAGGCAGTCAGTCGCCCCGAGGTGGCAGACCGAAGTGGTCGGGGAGGGGTGTAGGCATCGACCATAGCCCGGAGGTAAGAAGGAGCTGTTCCTTTCACTGCCCTATAGGCTAGCACCAGGGTTTTAAACTGGATGCGAGCCGCTACGGGGAGCCAGTGTAGCGAACGGAGAAGGATAGTTGTGTGGGAGAACTTGGGGCGGTTGAACACCAGACGAGCCGCAGCTTTCTGAACAAGCTCCAGAGGTCTGATGGCAGATGCCGGAGCACCGGCAAGGAGGGAGCTGCAGTAGTCCAGGCGGGAGATGACAAGAGCCTGGATGAGCACCTGGGCTGCCTTCTATCCCTCTCTAAATAAAGGCATTCAAAATGCAGTGGAGTGAAAGTCATAAGTATCCATACAAATACTCAAGTAAAGTACAGATACCAAAATCATGTACTGAAGTACAGTACTCAAGCTAAAAGCTGTGTACCCTCCTCAAGAGAGAGAAAAGAGCGAGTTGCAGTTCACCTCTGAATAGTTGGCCACACGGTGGCGCCGTTGGACCATTTCAGAGGATAATCGTTTAAAAGCTTGTGAAATATGTTCAACCTCCTCCACCCTAACACCTGCTTTCTCTCTGTCTTTCTTTCTTTCTGAGCAGATCATAGCTGCTTAATCACAATGGAGGACTCTCTCTCTCTCTCTCTCTCTCTCTCTCTCTGCAGCTCACTGTTTGATCCTGGTCCAGTTCTTTTTTTTTAAACCTGAATAATTCAGAGTCTATCCTCGTATGCTCCTGTATGGTATAGTGTTGTAGGCTGTAACACAGGCAGTGCCTCCTGCTCAGCCAAAGGGCCAATAAGATGCAGTGTGTTAAATCCACACTGCATGCGTGGGGGTCTGACTGAGTGGGTTCTCTATCATAGATAGGCCTATGCTCGTTGATATGCTTTGTTTTATTCTTGCACTGAAGAAGCAGTGGTTCTCAAACCATGTCGTGCCAAGGACACACACATTGATACGACCCCATCTTAACATATTATGTGCCAGGGACTTCTAACACATTTATTGGCAGGTGTTAATTAATTAATTAATTAATTAATCCACCACTGCCGGCGGTTTTACCTTATTTTGAGTCTTTTTGACGATCCAGCGTTTTTTTTTTTTCCAACCCGGATGTAAACAAACGATTACTCCGTGGTGAGACGAGTCTCTCTTCTCTCCACTGGAACAAAAACTGTGTAGCTGCGATCGTCCGTTCTGTTATCGGCAGTTGAATATGGCTCGTTTTCACTGAAAAAAAACTCAGTCTGGGAGAATAAATCCGAGCTAGATGTGTTTTTCTAAATAAAGTGCTTTTTTTGTTGGACGACGTCATTTCCGTTTCTGTCCTCCTCTGTTAGTCAAGGCATCATTCATTGGTCGGCGAAGAGCGCCCTCTAGCGTAATCACTAAAAACATGTTTTTTGTTTTTATGGACGCATTATTGCGTCTTTGGCAGTGAAGTGTTGGATTTGAAATGACACAGTATTGCGTCCTTGGCAGTCAATGTGTTAAGCAAGGGATAATTGACGGTCATTGTTGAGAAATAAACCACAACAGGATGATTAGACGAAACAAAGCATTTCCTTGCTTACGGTAATGAAAGTATTCCATAGATGTATGCCAGGTGTGGCCGTCCGTCTGTCCGTTCAGCACAGTGTTGTCGCCTCGAAAAACAACAGGAAGTGCTGATCAAATGGAACACATCTTTGGTTACTGCATCGTCGATTTCTCGCTTCGAATGTTTTAGAAAACCTTCTTGAGAGCAACGTTTATCTGTAAATGACATTGTGTGTTTGTTTACATGGCTGTCATGTTGAACACGGCATTAAATCAAGCAGCGCAGCAGGTGCTCTGAGCCTTTGATCAGACAGAGGTCTGTTATTGAGCTCAGCGCTCATTATCCAGAAATAACACAGCAAAATTAGTTAATATAGCGTCACAATCATTTTAACCACTTTAACTATATTTCATACTTTAGCTGTTCAAAAATAGCAGATATAAAAGCTTATAGCGTGCCATGCTATGAGCTTGTAGATCTGCTATTTTTAAATATATATATATATATATATATATATATATATATATATATATATATATATATATATATATATATATATATATATATATATATATATATATAATTTTTTTTTAATTATATATTTTTTTAAGTGAACATTTTTAACACACACTTTTGCTTCTGGAGGTCCCTGGCAAAAAAAAAAATTCAGATCGGGGTCCACGGCCAAATACATACGTATCATTTCGGGGGGTCCTTGACCTGAACACGTTTGAGAAGCACTGCACTATAGGGACCCCCCGAATGACACCGCTGGGCCGCACGCTTGTATAGATCTGCTGTGTTTGGTGCGTGCGACACCGGTGTACAACTAAAGTAGATACATCTGTTATCTTTTCTTTTTTTCCTTGTATGGGACGTCAGGACACCAGGGGGCAAAGTAAATGTCAGGAGGAACAACAACCCTGTTCTAGTTCCACATGTTCACCCTCTCAGGGGGGGATGGATGGGGGGTTGCATCGCTCCGTGGAGGCCGGCATCACCCTTCAGCCTCAACACCCCCTACCCCCCCCCCTCTCTCTCTCTCTCTCTCTCTCTCTCTCTCTCTCACACCAGAATAATGTCACCCTGTTTAATCCATTATGACCGGGAACATTTTAAGATTTATTTTGGCTATTAAAAAATAGCAGATGTACGCTCATAGTGCGGCACAGAGTTAGCCTGGGATCCAGCCTGCTTCGCTACGTTCGGCGGACTTTTTTTTCTCTCTTCGCTTCTCAGTCTGGAAAGCCTCCTATCTCCAAGGGAGGCGGGACATGCCAAAAGCTTCGAATCGAACCTGGGGCTTCTGATTGGTCTGTGGTGCGGGGCGGGACCAAAAAAACAGTGTGATCGTTGTGATTCGTCATTCGTTTGAACAACATCCAATCAGCAACGACGTTGCCCAACGTAACATATGTAGTTCCAGTGTAGTTCTGCAAAACCTCCCAATGGGAGGCTTTCCAGACTGAGAAGCGAAGAGAGAAAATAAAGTCCGCCGAACGTAGCGAAGCAGGCTGGATCCCAGGCTAGCACAGAGTGCCCCACTACGAGCTTGTAGATCTGCAATAAATTTTTAGTAGAACTGCTATTTTGGAGTAGCTGGAGTATAACATTGGACTTAACAGGTTTTGTAATACTCCTATGTAAAAAAAATCCTAGAGGGTCGTCGACCACGGACCGTGGGCGTCACAAACACTACCGGACTTGTGCGGCGCACCGTTGCTCCGATCCGCATCAAACTTGGCAAAAACATTGTTCAGGGGACTGCCATCAGTATAGCCACACACACGTGGCTCCTAGGAGCCACAGGACAACAGCTGCAGTGACAGTGACTTCAGAACCATGGACAGCAGCTACAGTGACTTCAGGACCATGGACAGCAGCTACAGTGACTTCAGAACCATGGACAGCAGCTACAGTGACTTCAGCACCATGGACAGCAGCTACAGTGACTTCAGAACCATGGACAGCAGCTACAGTGACTTCAGGACAATGGAGTAAACGTATAAAGTATCTAAATATGCTTCTTTAAAAAAATATATATTGCTGATCTACAAACTCACAATGCATCGCGGTACGACACGTTGTGAGCTTGTTGAACTGCTATTTTCGAGTTGCTGAAATATAGAATTGGGCTTAAAAGGTTTTGTAATAATCCTATGTTAAAAGTTCCTGGAGGGTGGGTCGACCACGGACCGTGGGTGTCACAAACATCAGTATATCCACACCAGGGGCCACATGTGGCTCCTAGGAGCCACAGGATAACAGCTGCAGTGACAGTTACTCTAGGACAGTTACTTCAGAACCAAGGACAGCAGCTGCAGTATCAGGGCGGCTTCACACTGGGTCCGTTTGCATTCGAACCGTTCCCGAGTACGAATGGCCTCTACCAGCTGGCCGGCATTCACATTGGCCAAGATCCTTGCGCACCAGAGTACACTTGCATATATACCCCCGATCCTATAGGTGGCGGCATGCACATAGTGGTTCGCCAGTGGACACAGACGTCATCAACTATGCGACAATGTTTGTGCTGGTCGCGCATAAATATAGGGTTGCGGCTGGGGAGTGAGTCAACGCACTGAGCGGGGGTCATACCTATGTTCCCCGGACCTATGTTCCCCCACTAAGGTTATGGTTAGGGTTAGGTTTAGGTTCGGTCCCACTGAGCGCAGTGAGCGCACAGAAGTCAAGGCACAGACTGCTGTGTTGTGGACGGATGTACGCTTATGAGAAACAACACAAATAAAACCTGATGAAACACTTGTGTGCATTAGCGCAAGATGAGGATACAGGAAACATTCAGTCTAAATGTCCAGTTTGCTAACCTTCACAACTACTACTACTTTTGCATTTGAAACTTTACATTTCTCTAAATATTATAAACTTTCACGACAGCTTAAGTACAAAAATATATCATTTATGAAAAGGCAACTATAGTAGCCTATACAGTGAAGTCGGACTGAATGACTGAAACCTTGTATTGTGAATTGTACTTCCATGTACTGTTTCTCATGTCTCATGTCTAAATAAAGTACATCAATCAATCAATCCAACGTCTTTTCTTTTTTTACTCTCTTGGTGTGGGGATTATCTGGCACATGTATGTATCTGTTATGAAAGAGAAATTGCATCATGAGTGAAACGGCTATAGTCCTTGGGAAACCATAAACCTACGTAGGCCTACATCTAAATACAAATTTCAAATTACAAAGCCTTATAAGCTATATATTTCTGGGATGCATAGTAGCTGAAACTCCACAAGATATCCACAAGATATACTATATATATATATATATATATATATTTAACCGCAGTTAACCGCAGTTTGGGTGGATTCGGGTCAATAAAATATAATTATTAATTAATATCGGATAAACCGCGGGTGAAATATTGCGGTAAATAAATTAATGACATCTAATATATCTATCCATAAAATAGCTAAATCTCTGCGTGCTTGTGTCTGTGTGAGTGTGTAGAGCAGCCTCTGTGCGATGCGATCACAAAATGCATTGATTTAGCCTATGGAATGTCGGTGCGTCTTTTTTCTTTTTTTTAAACCGGTGCTGCGCTGAACATACAGAGTCTGTATGTTCAGCGCAGCAGAGCAGTGGGCTCTGTATGTTGGATGCCGCATGTATGTTGGATGCCGCACAGAGTCTGTATGTTCAGCGCAGCACCGGTTAAAAAAAAAGAAAAAAGACGCACCGACATTCCGTAGGCTAAATCAATGCATTTTGTGATCGCATTGCACAACTAATACTAAAACTAATGGGGAATACCAGAAAATAATAATATTTTGACATACGGAAAAACGGTTGGTGCGGATATTTAAATTGGATAATATAATTATTGCGGTTGGATAACGGGCGGATAATTAATCTGTACATGCGGATTCGGGTGACGTGAGAGGCCATCCGCGCATCTCTACTATCTATCTATCTATCTATCTATCGATATATATATATATATATATATATATATATATATATATATATATATATATATATATATATATATATATATATATATATATATGGAGTAATTAGTGAGTATTTGAGGGCTCAAGCCCTCAAATACTCACTAATTACTCCATATATTTCTGCATTTTTGTGTGTATTGTCCAATTGTGTTTGTATGTCCTTGTTTGCCCAAATGTCCAGCAAGCATGACATTTCTTCATTAGACCAGAGGGATCCTTTCCCGGATCCGGCCATGGTTGAACCCCTGTGGATTGATCTGCAACGTGTTTTTGTTGACTGTTTTTGTCGAGTTTATATACCGTCACCTATTACAAATAGCGGGCCACTTCTGTCTAACGGTACGCTTGCTTTCACATTGCAGCGTACCGTACCCGAAAACGCATGATCCGGATCCGAGACTGCCTCCGGAGGTGGTTTTGGGTATGGAACGGTGATGCGTTTCGGGGAACGATGCGCAACATTCACACTAGCGCGACACCTGCCAAGCGGTCTGGAGTGCGCTCCCGGGACCATAGTGTGAATCCACCCTCAGTTACTTCAGGACCATGGACATGGGTCTGCCATGACAATGGTTACACCAGGGGGGGCTACGTCAGGCCCCTGGTGTAGTTATATTGTATATTGTATGAACATAATCTACTATACACATGTACTAGTTATATTCTATGAACATAATCTATACATATTATGTACTAGTTATATTGTATGAACATACTCTACTATACACATGTACTAGTTATATTCTATGAACATAATCTATACATATTATGTACTAGTTATATTGTATGAACATACTCTACTATACACATGTACTAGTTATATTGTATGAACATACTCTACTATACACATGTACTAGTTATATTGTATGAACATACTCTAATACAGATGTACTAGTTATATTGTATGAACACACTCTACTATACATGTACTAGTTATATTGTATGAATATACTCTAATACAGATGTACTAGTTATATTGTATGAACACACTCTACCAGACAGATGTACTAGTTATATTGTATGAACACACTCTACCAGACAGATGTACTAGTTATATTGTATGAACACACTCTACCAGACAGATGTACTAGTTATATTGTATGAACACACTCTACCAGACAGATGTACTAGTTATATTGTATGAACATACTATGGCGAAACACGTTCGTCGACTACCTTTTTTCAAATTTCAAATTAAATTAAAATTAAATTAAAACTAAATAAAAACTAAGATATGATGACTAAAACTCAGACTAAATGTATTGACAATTTCGTCAACAAATAAAAACTAGACTAAAATGTTAGGGAGGTACTAGTGGAGAAGAGATCCAGTAGAACTAAGACATTTTATGTTTGGTATATGTTGTGCACTGAAAATAGCAGATCTACAAGCTCATAACGCGCGCGCTGCGACACGCTGTGACACGCTGTGACACGCTGTGAGCTTGTAGATCGGCTATTTTCAGCATACAACCAAGTGTAAAATCAGCCATTACGACGCCATCAAGGCACCGCCAAAATACCTTTTAGTCGACTAAAACTAGACAAAAACTAAAACATTTCAGATTACTAAAATATGACTAAAAACTAAATTAAATTCTATTCAAAAGACTACGACTAAAACTAAATCAAAATCAACACTGGACCCAATGCCTCAATGACTCGGCATCAAGGGTTGGACTGGGGGTAAGGCCCTGCGACATACTGGCGTCATGTCCAGGGGGTCTGGGGGATGCACTTGTACATGAGATAGGCTCCTGCCCCATGGGCCACATGGCTTGGGAACCGTTGGGCCCGAAGGTTACTTACTATAACCCATGATTCACCCTTCAACAATATCAGAAATCCTCACTTAACAATAGAACTACATGTACTGTATTATTTATTATCATGTGAGTTATTATTATTATTATGTGCACAGGTCTGCACTGTTGCTTTCAGAAGCGATGGACCTACAGTACATGTAAACCATTTAGTGAGGAGGGATTGAAATTGTTCAGTTAATTACTATCCTGTCCCTGGATTTAAAAAAAGTATAAATTGTTTTCAAAGGAAATGCCAATTATTCACTGAATGCATGAACTCACCTTGTGACCGGATTATCATTTGATTAATTTGGCTTTTGTAATGAAAATGTGTTTTTAATTTAATCGTGTTTACCTGGCTCTACACATAGAATTGGCTCACACAGGGTGAGAAATGTGTTGTGATTTCAGCTCTAGTGTTTGTACTGGAGGTAGCCAGGTAAGAATCTATCAAACAATACATACTATACAATTAAAATGTAGTCATTTAGCAGACACTCTATCCAGACTGACTTCACTGCAGACAGGGTTTCATTAAAAAAAAAAAAATGCGAGCGGCCATTCACTTTGTTTACAATATATAGTGGCAATTATTCTGTTTTAAATGTAGCTATTTATTTATTTTGCACATTTTTATACATGTTTGCCTGTAGGGTTAATGTGGTTAACATACATTTGAATTAAACCATTACATTGTTATATTATCAAACATAAATATCCAACATACTAAAAGGAAATGCCTGTATTTAATTCAGTGTGACCAGAAGCAGGGATAAAGCACATCTCCAGCCAACCCGTTCTCACTCCCAAGGCGTAACATTTTGCCGCTCTGTCAGTAGGCCTGAAACGTCAAGTTTTGACATGATGGGACGCCCCATGGCGACGTTGCCTGTCGACAAAACTATGCCTAAACCCAACCCTAATCCTAACCATAACCTCACAAACATATACCTGAACCTAAACCTAACCCTAACCGCACAAACACTGTGTGGAGAGAAAAGAAAAGGTCGAGAAAGAAAAAAAAGTTGCACCCACGTTGGGATTAAATCACGGGAGGTTGTGGTTACTAGCTTAGCGCTGCTACCAGGTTAGCCACCGAGACAGCTGGCCAACCTCTCGATTTGAGTAGTATTTGAAGCTCCAATATGTGCCTTTTAGTTGTTGTAGTCTTATAGTGACGCATTAGGGAGTGAAAATGACAGAGCATCAATAACTGACGCGTATCTGTGAGAATGTGTTGCCCCACCGGACATAAAACTGAATGACCAGATGGGGGATGTCAAAAGCAGAGGCATGGAAAGGTCTTGCATTGTGTTTTTGCTATTTTTGTTATTACTTCAAGAGCTCTATTGTTCGTTCCTGTCGGGCAGAAACCTCTCATCTCCAAATTTAAACTCTAATTAACGCCCTACCTGATCATACTACAGTGACAGCGTCACACAAAAGTAGCAGATCCACAAGCTCGAAATGCGGCACGAAGCAGCGCATTTTGAGCTTGAAGATCTGCTACTTTGGCTATTTATTTTTTTTAATCCTGAAAAGTAACTGCTTTGGACATATGAGTTTTCCACTCGACAGAGACTATATTTTCTTCTTCCATGAGAAAAAAAAGCAAACATCAGATCATTCCATCATGTACTGAAGTATCTCTGGACCTAAAAAAGCCCATTACAGTAAACAAACCTGGACTACATTCTGCCTGCGAGTGGTCGGGTTTTGGCTTTAACAGCAGTAACCCTGAGCATCAAACGGAAATGATGATGTATGGCATACAAGTTGAAAGTACGATGAAGTGAAAGCAAATCGAGATGGATTCCCTGCTGTTAAAAGTTGGGGGGATGTTGATGAAGATGAATTTGCAGAAATATCACATAGATCCTGTCCAAAGCTTGAAGAACAGTGGTGTCTGTGTAAACGCACAGCTTGCAGACCAAGAGCACCGGGTTCAGGAGATAACGGGAGAGAGTTCAAAGCCAGGCCAAGGCTGATGTGCTGTAGCGTTGATGTGGCTATTTACCACGTCTGAGATGATCTAGATTAGAATATTAATGAAGGTTGAGGAGAGTAAAATCCTCACTGTCGATCTAATTGCCTTGAATTGCCTTTCCGAGTCGACATTGATTGCAACTCTGGTTTTTAGTGTTGTAATGGCTTTTCATTCTTATCTTATTTGCTCATCTGAGTTTTCTTTTCCTAATAGTAGTTCTCTTGTTTTTCCTCCTCTTGCACAAATGTCCCTCGGGTTGACGTGCGTGCTGAGTTTGAAGACGGACGGACGGACGGTTCTCGAGATGCGTGAATAACAGACGGACGGACACGTACGTACATATGTACCAACAGAGATGGTTTTAGTTACTATAACTATAATAACCTTGGTGCACACATATCTTGACTACACACAGCTTGAAGCACAATACTCTCAATCCATTTAATTGATATATAAATTGCTCAACATCAGATAGAATTGGACAAATTCAATGACCTCAAAAGACGTTCAAAGTCCAAAGAGAAATGACATTTTGTTCTCCGTTTTTCCCCCTGTTCTTCTAAGCAGCACTAAAGACAACAGATGTAAAGATACTAAATACATTTTCTTTTTTAATATCAATGCATTGCTGTATTGAAATGTAAAACATTTGAATAAAATATATTAAAAAAAAAACCAGTACTACTACTGTACACTACTAGTAATAGATACTTTTTTTTGACTCATTTTACTTTTGTCCTGGCATCATGTTTTGTACAGACATGTTGATAATAGCAGTGGTGTAAAGTAACAAAGTACAATCACGTAAGTACTGTACTTAAGTAAATGTTTTAGGTATATGTACTTTACTTGAGTATTTCCAATTTCCAATACTTTTACTTGTACTCCATTACATCTCAGAGGCAAATATTGTACTTTTACTTTAGTTACGAGTTACTTTGTAGATTTTGATTATTTATTACAAAACATACCACCACACAACCACAATACATTTTGGCCGTTTGAAAATAGCCGATCTGATATTTTCAAAAGATAAGGTACTTTAAGTACATTTTGATGCCAATACTTTTGTACTTTTACTCAAGTACATTTTGAATTCCGGACTTTTACTTGTAACAAAGTATTTACATATTGCAGTAGATACTTTTACTTAAGTAAAACAATTGAGTACTTTTTCCACCACTGGATAACAGACAGCCAGGGGGTCTTAGTGTAAACACAATGCTGTCGGTGGCTGGGGAGTGGGGACAGCCCCCCCAGCATGCCCCAGGGCACTTTTAGCTCTGGCTATTGTTTTATTATCATTCAATTGAGACATCCACCACATGATGGGAGAAGGGTCTGCGTGTTGCGTTATCATTTATTTCATATGTGTTTACCACCCTGAGGGATGATGGATGTCTGTGGGGACAGTCCCCCCCCCCCCCTCCCCTCCCCTCCCCACCCTCACTCACATTCCAGGTGTTATAAATAAACGTGGTCCTATTCTGTCTAGGCTCTTCTATCACGGGACAAATCCACCAGTCATTGCTATATAAACCAGGGGTGATGCAACTTTGATGATGGAGAGGGCCACTATATTTCCACCGGCACTCCAGAGGGCCACATTTCATATACTGTCGGGCAGACACGTCTTATGTCCGTATTTTAAATAAAATAAATAAATTAATACCGTACTTCACTATGTCTAACAGAAGTAGCAAAAACAGCCGATCTATAAAGCTGAAAACGCGTCACGGTGCGACACGTTTCTGCTGCGTTTCTGCTATTTTTGAATTGGAATCCTGATTTATTTATACTTATGTTAACTTTATGAACTTAAACACAAATACATTGGACATAAAAAAGACAATATAGAATGTTAATACCAGTCATTAAGCTACTAATATAAACTGAAGTTATTAAAGTGGGGCATGTTTGCGGGTCATGTTCAGTATTCCGATATTAACCTGCGGGCCGCATTAAGTGAAGGTGGGGGCCGCATGTGGCCCCCAGGCTGCCAGTTGTCCATGTATGTCCTATTCTGTCTAGGCTCTTCTATCACAGAAGAAATCCACCAGTCATTTACTATATAAACAAACATTGTGAAATGAACGCGTGGCTCTTCAGACGGAGCACCGGGCTCCAAACACAAGGGGGCATTTTAATACTCAAATAACTGAGCCACTCGCTGGGACCGAAAGCAATCAGCAATTATTTTCCCAGATAAAGTATGGTTCTTGAATGGTTCTTTAAATAAAAAAAAGCTATGTTTCTACAAAGAACCATCACCTATACTAAAGAACCATACAATTCAGTCAATGATTTGTTATGTTCCTCTTAGCATCCCGGCTTTGGGCAAAAAAGGCGAACTTCTGTCTAAAATAGCAGATCTACATGTTCACAACGTGTTGCGTAGTGCGTAGCGTCTGCCATGAGATGTTTAGATTTCTGACAAAATAGTATTGTTCAAAGATGCAGATTCAACATCAAATGAATAACACCAATCAAGTACTTCTCTTTTTTTCATTTTCACTCCACTACATTTCAAAGACAGATATTGTACTTTTGACCTCATTAGGAAGGGAAACATTACATTAGGAATTAACCACTTTAACCACTTCCATATAGTGAAAATAATCGATCTGCCAGGTCACAGAGCTTTCTGTCCTTCAGCGCACAAAGTTGCTCTCGAGAGTAAACAGTGGTGGAAAGTAGATTTACTCAAGTGCTGTACTTAAGTACAGTTTTGAGGTATTTCTTACTTTACTGGAATACTTTACTTTTACTCCACTACAATTATTTGAAAACCTTAGTTAATGATCAAAATCTGCAAAGTAAGTAAGTACTTACTTTGCATATTTTGATTATTATTACAAAGCATACATCAACCACTTTTTGTACTTTGACTATTTAAAAATAGCCGATCTACATGTTGTGAGCTTGCAGAACTGCATATCTTTGAAAACTTGTGAAATGGGACACCCTGCGTGACTGAGTACTTTTACTCGAGTACATTTTGAATCCCGGACTTTTACTTGCAATAGAGTATTTCTAAGTTGTGGCATTAATACTTTTACTTAAGTAGAACATGTGAGTACTTCTTCCAACACTGTTAAACAAAGGTCTTTCTGTTGTGTGTGTGGTCTCCCGGCCTTTGAAATTGAGTCCATATAGGAAGAGAGTTCAAGTGACAGTTCATATGAATGGCCTGTAGGTTTGCTGTTTTACCCCTGCTGGTGTCAGAAAGAATTTCTCTCAATGCAAGTGGGTGGGTTTTTGCCGAACTTTAGACCTGATTTTCTTACCTTAATAAACATTGTCATAAATACTATATGCTTCCAGTTGCTAGTTTAAAGTCTTCTTTCAATAATAATGATGTGCGTTTTGCTAAATTATGGTCCCATTTATTCAAAAATTGACGATAAAGTAGGGTATGCTCTAGGAGGGGGCGAGATGATTTGATTGACAAGCTACAAAACCAATAGCATTCATTCCCCGCCCCCGCTCTTGATTGACAAGTTACCAAAACAATATTGATCTGGTTGCATTGCGCAGGATATGACGCGATATAGAAAGATGGCGGATTTGAAATTATTGAACAATCGGCTTCATCTACGGTCTGTAGAAACCAATGGCGTCGCTTTGTCCATTCTTTTTTTACAGTCTATGGTTCAAAGTCACGGCTGTGGCCGTGACTGCTGCTACAAAACTAAAAACTGCCAAAAGATGAGTAAAAACTATAACTAAAACATTAGAGAGCAGGAAAAGGAGAAATTAAAGACACTAGAATAGAAAGGAAGTATTGATGATTCAGTCATCTCATGATTCAGGTTTCAGTCTGATCCGAGGCCTCTTTCAGAGACATAGTTCAGAACAGTGGGTTTGAGCACATCCAGTTTGTTGCTGGTGCTGGACACAGAGTGGACAGATCAGAAGAATAAATCTTCGCACAACAGCATTTGCTGTTGTGCCAACACTGTCTCACTCCGCAAAATGCATATTGTGACTCCTTGGGACGGACATCCCAAGCAGTAAAACGATGACTGGAAGGGGGTACCGTTCCACCCTTCCAGTCCGTTTCCCACCGTCTGGAATTAAAAATGTACTTGAGTAAAAGTACAAAAGTATTGGTATCAAAATGTACTTAAAGTGCCAAAAGT
Source organism: Gymnoscopelus braueri (assembly GCF_963280865.1). Classification (NCBI taxonomy): domain Eukaryota; kingdom Metazoa; phylum Chordata; class Actinopteri; order Myctophiformes; family Myctophidae; genus Gymnoscopelus; species Gymnoscopelus braueri. Next base: position 5,678,420 of record NC_137603.1, on the reverse strand, counting down.
AAAAGTACTAAAATGTTTGAAAATAGCAGATCTACAAGCTCACAACGCTTCGCGATGCGTTGTGAGTTTGTAGATCTGCTATTTCAGCCTATGTATAAAATGTATATGTATAAAATAGGGCTAAAGTGGTTAATGTATGTTTTATAATGTCATCATTCATATCTGCAAAGTAACTAGTAACAAAAGTTTTCAAATAATTGTAGTGGAGGAAAAGTGCAATATTTGCCTCCGAGATGTAATGGACTAGAAGTAAAAGTATAGACAATTGGAAATACTCCAGTAAAGTAAAAGTACCTCAAAATTGTACTTAAGTACTGTACTTAAATAAATGTACTTAGTTACTTTACATCACTGGTGCGGACTTTTACTCTCTTGAACTCTTTTGGAGACGTGCCATAAAAAATAACTATCAGATGGTCACACCTCCACCTTCTGCGTGCACATGGGACACGTCATCTTCATGGTCAGCCAGGGGTCCACACACATACTGTGGTGGGCATGAGAACATGACAGGACCCTGAGCTGGTCTCCTTCCTCGTACCCTTCGAGACAGATTGCGCAGACATCGTACGTGTCCCCCGCCTTATAGCTGTGGATAGGGACTTTCTTTAGCAGGGCTTTGCTTTTTCGGACCCGGCGGAGACGCCGGACAAACCTAACCGTGGCCAAAACAATAAATATTAAGAGATATGTAACAAGGAGGCTAATCATGGCCAAGATAACGATACGTAAAAATAAGAAGATATTTCTTATTGTGTCTTTGAGGATAGAGACATAGTCATTATTATCTCTGTTGAGGACAACATGCCCCCCCTTGTCTTGAGTGTAGTTCTTTTTCAGAGAGTTGGCAGTATCCTCACTCACAAACACAGCTGGGATGTGTATCATTAGCTTGCTGAGGATATCCACATTACTAATAAACACAGGATCGATCAGCTTCCATATACTAACAAGCCAGCTGTGACTCATACTGATAAGGTCATTGGAGCCAATGTTGTGAACAATGGCTGTCTCATAGCCGGCATTCTGAGCATTAAGGACCTGGGTGTCAAAGTCACATTCAGAGGTCTTCTTGATGAGGACGGCAAAGCCATTGGAGGGGGCTCGGCCTATGGTACTACAGGCATCCTCTGGTCGCGCAACAATCAAGACCTTCGGTACGTCATCGTTTGGAGGAAGATCTGCGCCAAAAAAAGCTGGAAGCATCTTAAAGTTTTCTGTTTTGTTGTGGAATGATGAGTGAGCAGTGATGTCTGCTTCTACTGGCAGCAGGTTTAGAAAGGCAAAGAGCACGACAGTAAAGATGCCAATCTTTCTGACAGACAGCATGACTATGAAGACTTATTCCATGTAAGCGTATGGGAGACTGTTACAATGAAACTTATGAGCACACGCTCACACAGTTATATCCCCAAACTCTCCCAAGTTGGTGCCTCACATGCTTCAAGCTTATTGGACAGAACATGTTGATACTCCTGACAGGGAAGTCATGCCATTAGTATATCCTGTCTTGTTATGGTGTGACAGAGAGTACCATCCTTGAGCTGGGTGTGTTTTTCACCTCATCACTCGATTGTGGAGCTCACGCTAGCCGAGACATCAAACATCGGGGGTGAATAGAAAGCAGTTTGTGTGACGGTGCGTGTCAGGTGAGGACTCAGAGGCAGAACAAGGCAGGCAGGCAGGTAGGTCAAGTCCAGTATTTATTAAACACACAACAGGCTTACATCAGGTGGAGAGACAAACAGAAGGACATACACAGGCAGGACCACACAGTAACATCAACTTGGATCTGGCAGAGTGTGAGCAGAATGAGTCCAGTATAATAGGCTACAGGCTGATTACGGAAGTGGCCACAGGTGAGCAGTTGTCAGGGAGCTGCAGAGCTGATGAGGTAGTGGAGACAGGTGTGTAACTAGAAATGAGGGGAGATTATAATATGGGAGTGGCCGGAGTAGAAAGACAGAAAGCAGACAGACACAGAGAGAGAGAGATAAATAGACAGGTGGAGAGATAGATCGTAGCAGTTTGTTGACTCAGAGATCAACGCAGGGCTTGTTTTCTGTGCAGGAACTTAAAATGGACAGATCCTCCAGCATTGATTTGCCAGTTTTAATTGAACTCTGGGAGTGTACACATGGAAGCTCTTTCCTTTCGGCATCAACCATGCCAGATGTCGTCCGCCATCGCTGCGTTGTACCTTTTATGCAAGACCTAGACTTGGCTCAAAGCCAAAAAATATTTGGTGACCTGTTGGCAAGGGCTGCTGATAGGATAGCTCCGGTTGGACAAGATCTATGGGCACTCCATCCCAGCTGGGAAGCCAACACTGTCTCACTCGCCCAAAATGCATATTGTGACTTCTTGGGACGGACATCCGAAGAAGTCAAACGGTGACTGGAATGGTGCCTTTCCGTGCACTTCCACATTCCAGGAATGCGGAAGTGCAGTTCTCAAGCCGAAGACGTAAAAGGGTCCTCCAAAAAACGGTTAAAACGACAGAGGCGCGCCGTCTCAAGCGGACTTGAGCCACGCGAGGTACCGCCGAGCGAGCCTTAAGGCAAGCAAAGTCCGATTGAGTCAACTCAGTGCTGTTCGAGTTATGTCGAAAGAAGAACCGTAAATCCTCGTCCCCCCTAGTCAACATGTGCCATATTTGCCCCCCTCCCCCCTCCAGTCAATGTTTGACTTCTTGGGATGTCTGCCCCAAGAAGTCAAACGTTTGACTTCTTGGGGTGAGAATGCGTTGGGGAAACAGGGGCTCTATCTACTCTGAGTCTTTCACAGCTGACTGAGCTTGTCATCGTATCCCTAATGAACATACCAGCCACATTCCTGACAAAACCCACAATTGACATCAGGTAACCCCATATATGGGCATAACACGAAGACCCCACAGTTCATGACCATTATGTGAGAGTAGGAACGAAGACTGACAAGGAAGATCGAGAGCATTTTGTCTTCTTGGGCTAGGCTCTTTTTTCATCACAATGGTGACGACGCAAACGAGCACAATAGCGCTACTGCTGCTCCGATTCTCTGGCTGATCGCACATTGGGATGACAAGAGCAACTTCCACCAGATCCTATGTAAGGAATGGCAGTTTCAGAGAGAAGGTTTAGGATTTCATATACGAACCCCATGAATCACCAGATCCTATGTAAGGAATGGCAGTTTCAGAGAGAAGGTTTAGGATTTCATATACGAACCCCATGAATCTCCACACTCCTTCAGCTCTCATCAAGACTCTACCTTCAATAGCCGCCATCTTGAAACTAGAAGCCGTATTGTTTTTATTGGCACCATTGAATTGATGATGTCAAAATACATACATTTCGATAATAGATCATCAAAATATGTTCAGACATTCAAGTTCTACACTGTTTTACATGTGATGTGACAGCCATCTTGAAACATGGCCGCCATCTTGGATTTTCAGGTGGTTAACGGTCTTCTTTGCAAAAACTAGGTCCTAGGCGTTATTCATACCAAATGTGGTGCTTGTATCACAAAGTCAACAATTCTTCTGAAATATTGACTTAATCTGGTAGACTACTTTGCAACACAACTGTTATGCAAAGCTCAGATTCTTCGGTTCGCCGAAACCGTCCGAAGTGCAGCTCGGCTCTGCACACCTCGGGGGTCATATAGGTCGCACGCTGGGTTTTTGGACAGAACGGTTGGGCGGCTTCCAAGCTATGCCAGGGATGAACCTGTTTTTTGCCCATGTATGGAGAAAACGGGTACAAAACATGCCCATGTATGGACGAAAGGGGGACAGACTTTTATGGCTGGGGCCTAAGGACAAAGTGACCATGCCCATGTATGGAGAAAACCGGTACAAAGCCTCATGTAAGCCAGACCCCCTGGGTCCGGCAAAAAGTAGTACACCAAAAAAAGGGATTATCCACAAACATGAGTTACACCTCCTCCACCTCCACCGTCTGCGTGCACATGGGACAGGACATCTTCATGGCCAGCCAGGGGTCCACACACATACTGTGGTGGGCATGAGAACATGGCAGGACCCTGAGCTGGTCCCCGTCCTCGTACCCTTCGAGACAGATGGAGCACACGTCGATGTACGACGCATGGTCCCCGTTCTTGTACCTGTGGAGGGGGACCTTCTTCAGCAGGGCCCTGCTTCTTCTGGTCCGGACAAACGTCAGCATACATTTACACATACATTTACACATCCAGGTTAACATGAATGCAACGGAGAGGATATCTGTGAGATAGGCGAAGGCGAAAGCTAAGAAGAGGCCAGTTTTGATGGTCTCTTTGAGGATACAGGAATAGTCATCAATGGCTCTCGCGAGGACAACCTGTCCTCCTTTGTCCTGAGTGTAGTTCTCTTTCAGAAAGTTGGCAGTGTCCTCACTCACAAACACAGCTGGGATGCGTATTGTTAGCCTTGTGAGGACATCCCCAATATTATTACTACTAATAAACACAGGTTGTATCATCCTCCACATCATAAAACTCCAGTTGTGACTCATTCTGATCAGTTCATTGGAGTCCACGTTATGCACAATGGCTGCCTCATAGCCGGCATTCTGAGCATTAAGGACCTGGGTGTCAAAGTCACAGTCAGAGGACTTCTTGATGAGGACGATGAAGCCACTGGAGGGGGCTCGGTCGATGGTACTACAGGCATCCTCTTCTGGTCGTGCAACAATCACGACCTTCAGTGCATCATTGCTGAGCGGAAGATCTGCGCCGAAAAGTGCTGGAAGATGGTCAAAGTGTTGCATTTTGCAGCCGGATGAAGCAGTGATGTCCGCTTCTACGGGCAGCAGGATGAGAAAGGCCAAGAGCCCGACAGTAAAGGTGGTGATCTTTGTGGAAGACAGCATGGTTTTGAATTGTATTTTGTGCGGCTGTCCGCTAGACTGTTACAATGAAACCTACGAGAGCACGACTCAAACATTAGAGTATGTTGATGACGTCACAGTTTCTATGATGATGACATCAACATGATGTCTAAACTGCTCCAGGAACGGCTGGCCTCACAATACAATAATTGTCTCAGAGATTGTGTGTATTTATAGAAAGATTGCTTTACTGAGAATGAAAATAGATAAATAAAATAAAATAAATAAAATAAATAAAATAAATAAAATAAATAAAATAAATAAAATAAATAAAATAAATAAAATAAATAAATAAAGTTAATCTTATGGAGTTGTTTTCATTATTATTGCAAAACGAACAGCGCTTTGTCATACAGACAATGCACCAAAAATAGCCAATCTACAAGCTTGTGAGCTTGTAGATTGGCTATTTTCAGGCTTCAGTAAGCTCTCCTGTGTCAGCACACAGTGTGTCATGTTGCCCATGTTGTCTACTGTATGATTCATGTACAGATGGCTAGAGAATGACATTGACAGCTCTTCTATCATTGTTCCCTTGTGGTGCTCAGAAAACAATCAGCGAGAAGGACGAGCGCCCATATTACACCCTCACCTAGGGAGCACAGCACCCAGTGTTGCTGATAGACATTCAAATGGTGGAGAAAAGGTTCGTTATACGGTATGGTCCAGTACAGTAAGGTTTTAACCACTCAAACCCTATACGGTTGACCGGAGTCCCTCAGGGCTCTATTCTAGTGCTCTTACCGTAAGTCTTGACTTACAGTAAGCAAAGTAAACACATACAGTGCATCAAATGCATAGGGACAGGGTAGTGCCTCAGTAAACTAGGATCACAGCTAAACCTCTTGGTTTAGCATCAGTCTAAACAGTGTAATATAAACAACAACAACAACAACAACAACAAATCTGTACATTATATAAACTATAGGATGCCAGATAAACATCTGTCTAAATGACATGCTATCTAAATGACATTTTAACCTTTGCATAGGACTGCATGGTCATCAAGGCTAGGCGTTTTGCCTGATTCACTGCCTTTTTTTTGGCTATTATTTGAATGTTGTTTTATACTTTTGCTTTAATTTTTTTGCTTTACTGTTAAATGATTTGTACTTTCTCTGTAATTGTATTCTACACTGAGATACTTGGTATTATGCTGCTTTACTCCAGTGGCGCAGCCAGAACACTAGTATAGGCTGGGCTGGGCCTAGGCAGGAGCGCGCAAAGTCACCGACATTGCGCGCGCAATACTTATTTCGGTTTTAGGGTTAGGGTTAGGGTTGGGTTAGGGCTATGTTATTTAATTCATATTTTTCCCTGATTTTACCGATTTTTTTTAAATAAAAAAATGTATTATAAAAAAAAAAAAAATCCCTTATTTATTTATTTTGCAAAATCGATTGGGTGGGCCAGCTTTCTATGTGGGCCCACCCAGGCCCACCCATGGCTGCGCCCCTGCTTTACTCAAGGAAAATCCGCAGACTACTGCAACACAAAACGAGATCAAGATGCATGACTGTATTACTTATAACTTGTGCTCTTAAATAAGCAGACATGGCAACCCAGCACTGTGTTGCGGTCCCATAGCCCGGAGGGAACGCACTGACATTGATCAATGAACCACACCATGTTTGGAAGCGCAAGGACACAAACTAGCTCTTCACCAAGCCCCCAGAACCCAGTGGTTGCATTGAAGCGAAATGGACATGCTGGCCATTCGTAGGTATGCAGCTTAAACGGACGGGGCCACTGCACAATGTACGAGCGAAAACTGTTTCGACCAATGGGCTCGACTCACGAGCTTGCGCACAAGCTTGCGCACGGGGCCGCGCACCTCTGTGACGTAAAACGCGTCACTTCTGTGACGCAGAACGTATCACAGTGGCCCCAAATAGGCTACGCCCATCACACTTTCTAACCCGGAAGAAGGGGTGAATTCGCTTCATGCGCTGAGTGAGCAACTCAATGCAAGTGGATGGGAGGGGATTTCGGGTGCCCTCTCTATTATTTTTAACTCTATGCTCTTCACCCACAAGTGTAGGCTACTTCCTTATCCTACTCAAGATGACGGCCAGACTGAGCATTACTCGTTTTTAACCAGTACATATGAAACATAAGAGTTGAGCAATGCACTGCATAAAAGTGACGCCAAGTATTGATCCTTTCTCTCTCTGCTCTGAACAGCTGATCACTGAGACATGCAGTGATGCCAGGTTTGAGAGAGAAATCAGCCAATCTAGAAACAGCCTAAAGAAGCGACTAGTCTAGCCACAAGAATACTTGTCTTTAACCTGGATTATCCTAATGTATATATTGGCCATTGAAATCGCCTAAAGTGAGCTTGTAGATGATCTGCTATTTCAAAATCTTGTGATAAAAGTGGAATATCTGGAAGAATTTTTTAAACTACACATTCATTTGGGGGACCATGACAGAACCACATAAGAAAGCAATCCCAAAACAACTACACCCCAGAAATAAGCCAAAACCACAACCACCAACAACAACCAAGCGATTTCACAGAAAACCAGGCCAATGGTGCTTATAATTAACATACATGGCAACGTAGTTTACGACGTGGAATGAGATGAGGCCCCATAGTCCAGAGGGACAAAACAGAAAGCTCTGCTGGAGCTAAAAACACAGCTGTTTCTCAGCTTAACTTTGCAACGTTAGCAAGGAGCAGTTTCTCACTACAATTTAAAGTTGCTTTGCCTTTAGTAATGGACGAGAACCATAACAACCAGCAGCAACAGTCCACCGCTGAACCATCAACAACGCCATTAGCAGCAACAGCAAATTAGCTTTTGTTGCAGCAGCATAGAAGAACACAGCAGCCTTTAGTAGATAAAACAAACACAACGCCATACAACCTGGCCTTATCACAGTATAGACAGCACAGCAGCTTATGAGCAGAAAAGCATGATTCAAGCAGCATGTAGCAGTAACACCAGCAAACAACAGCAACTTCTGAACAGGGGAGCATGATAGCATGTAGCTCCATGCAAACAACCAAACAACCAGCCAGGAACAGCAAACGCCGCATGACAGCACCTATATGACACACAAAGCAGACTGAACACAGAAGTAGGCTAAGTGCAACTTAAATAACCCGCCCGATTGGACAGCTGACGGCCACGTCAGTGTATGACGTACTGTATGGGTCTGCGTGACGCTGTAAACAGCCACATAGAATAAATGTATGTAACCTCTCGAGTATATCTGCCAGAACTAATCTCGCAGGCTACGTATAATGGCTGTCACGATTACAAATTTAAGTTGACGATCAATTGTCACTCAAATAATTGCGATTAGCGATTTAATTGTGTGTTTGGCATTGAACATTGATATGACAAATAACTGAAATATACAATGAAATTACATGACATATTTAATAATTTTCAAAATAGTAGAAATAGCAGATCTACAAGCTCAACGCTTCACTTCGTGTCACGTTGTGAGCTTGTAGATCTGCTATTTCTACTATTTTTGGAAACTGTTTGAAAATGTATGAACATTTTTCAACATGGGTTTGAGTTCTGCTTTTGGGTCCTAAAATACAACACACCCTACCCTTGGCTGTACTAAATGTCAGATCTACAATAGTCAATGTTAAATCATTTTAATGCTGGCGACACGTTGTGGGCTTGTACAATGTGGTGGTGGGGTATACATATTTAACCAATAAAGACCCTGTGACTAAATAATAACTACATTGGATCCATTGGAACACAGGTTCTTTATTTTTTCCCCTCCGGTTTTCCCCCACGGTTTTGGACATACGCGGTTTCCAAATTTTGCTGGGGACCCCCTGGCCCTGGAACCCCTTCAAGGACCCCTGGGGGTCCCCGGACCCCAGTTTTGAGAACCACTGAGGTACACCACAGTCAGAGTATACACCGTATGGATTGGATTGAATTGAATGTACACACAACGTCTAAATGTAATGGTTCAGTTTACAGCACAAACACACAAACAAACACACATTTCATTCAAATAGCTTCCTGCCCAAGTCCCTGAAGAGACAATAGACCATATTCACACGGCGGCCATTTTGGAATTTAACATTGAAAGTGCCACCCCGTTGCCGTGGCAACCGGGGTGGTACTTCATTGACTTAATAGAAACATGGCCGCCGTGTGAATATGGTCTACACTGTAGCCTGGTTCCAAACCACAGACCCCGCCCACTCTCTGAGTGGACTGCCTCTTGGTCTGGTGTTGAAATATGAGCCTATAGGACTTTCTTCGATACAAAAAGTACCGTCCAATGAGAGTCGGAGGTGGGGGTGGGTCTATAACGACAAGCCAATCAGCGAATATCTGCTAAAACAAGCTGTGCGATGACGTCAGATGTAGGCGGATCCGTGGCGTGGATCTCTTGTGATTGGTTGAGGGAAATTCGAATCCCCTCCCCCTTGTAATTTCAAACTGAAGCTCCACGCAGCTTCAGGCTGATAATCAGGCTAACAATACTGCTGATTAAAGGACACGATTATCTAAGTGTTTTACCCCGTCTGTCTCTGTCTCTGTCTCTGTCTGACCTTGAGTACAATTTTAACAATTTAACAAATGTATTTCCATTGTTCAGTTCTTTTTAATACTTCTACTCAACTACATCTCAGAGGCAAATATTGTATACTCCTACAGAATAGTTTGACACCTTTATTAGTTACTAGTTACTTTGAAGATTTAGATTAATATTACAAAACATACAATAACCATTTGAGCCTGTTGTCTATTTATTTTTTCGGCTATTCAAAAACAGCCAGTCTACAAGCTCACAATGTGTCGCATCGCAATGTGTCTTGAGCTTGTACATCTGCTATCTTTGAAAACCTTTTTTTTTTAAACATTTAGAAAAATCAGAGTAGGCTACTTTTATGCTTTCCTACTTAAATTTAAAAATAACTTAAGTACAACAAATCAGAGTACTGATTCCACCACTGCTTCTCCCTCTCTCTCTCTCTCTCTCTCTCTCTCTCTCTCTCTCTCTCTCTCTCTCTCTCTCTCTCTCTCTCTCTCTCTCTCCTGTGTTTGTTTTCCCATCCTTGCTTTCTCATCTCCCTCTTCCCTTATCACCCCCGCTGAGCAATAATCCATTTCCAGCCAGTCTAGTGGGAAACGTAAACGTTGCATACCCCCACCCCCCCCCCCCCCTTTCCTCTCTCAGATTGTCGTTCATCATGAGTCTGGAGACCCTACGGTGCGTCGTGTGGCTCCATAGCGCCACTTTCACATTCCCGTTTAATTACGGCATAACGGCAGCTCAGGCGAACGGGGAGATATCTTCTCAAATGGACTCGCCGGGCGTTTGGCTCTGATGAGCGTGTTGGTTGTTGTTGTTGTTTTTGTTGTCATGTGTGGGGAAATGCAGAGAGGAACAGAGATAATAGGCACGTGTGTTCATCTCTACATGCTAATGAAAACTGCAGCAGTGTTGTGTGTAAATGCATGGCCGCTCCACGGGGAATATATACCGTATATACAGTAGCCTGTTTTGTCTCTGTCGGGTGGAAACCTCATTATGTCCCAAACTGTTACTTTCCAGTATTCAAATTTGAAAGCATCAAAAGTAGCGGATCAACAAGCGGAGGGTTTCACTGTGCTTCTGCAAAAAAATGAAAATGTCATCGCCACCTCCCGTTCGCTTCTTATACGCCGTTGAAAATAGCATGTCTCGCCAAAAATACATAGTAAAATAAAGGAGCCGAGATACAGGCTTTTTCCCAAATACTTTAAACAGGAAGTGAATGGAGCAGTAAATCTTCGGATCACGTTATCTCCTGGTTCTGTGTGAGAGAAGAAAAAAGTAAGTGAGGGAGCGTTTGGAGGATGTCTCGTCATAAGTCGTCCTTGGCAGTGAATGAGTTCACATTCACATGGCATGTAGGAGACAGAATGTGGGCTCGAGCCGTAACATGATGTTGTTTAAAACTGTGCGTCCGACCATTTTAAAATAGGCCTACTTTCAAAAATGGTTAAATATATATATTTTTTTGACATTTTCATAGCAAATAGCAATGGCAAAAAGATACACAAAACACGACAACTCTTCCACAAATCTTTAAAAGTTCTGCAGGAATATTTCATCTGTTTGCCATTTCCATTCACAGAAATATAGCACCATCGGTACTCCCGGTAGTCCCGCCCAATTTACCCGTTCTTCTCACATTCCAATCCTTCCCCAACTTGTCACCCGTTACTGGAGATATAGTCGTATGACAATGTATATCAGGACTTAAAGGTATCATGACATTCATTTTCACTTTTTTTATTTTCAATGTTTTATTTGGGGTCCCCTCCCCTATCCTTTCCTTTGGGGGGGGCGGAGCAAAGGCGATGATTGACAGGCAAAATCCCTCACCAGCGACACCCGCAGGCAAATATTTATTTTTTCATTGCAGTTGAAAAGGCTTTAGAAATGTGAGAGAAAAACACCTGTCATGGATCACTGGAATGGAATTTTCACTTAAAACTTTTTGTACACTTTTGAAGGACCAGGACAAAGACTTTGAATGTGGTGTAAAAGTGAATGTCATTAAACCTTTAAGTTATAAAAGTATACTTTAGTAGTTAAGTAATTCAATCATGATGCATCACTGGCACACAGTTAGCCTATAGTTGTTTACCACAGAGCTAAGACCAACAGAGACATTTTGCAAGGTCACTTGTCACAAAGCATTTGGAGAGAAGAAACCTCACTGTCTACTTGAGCTCCTGGAGCACGCAGAGGAGAGGGGGAAAAAAGAAAATACACAAACAAACGCAGTAAGATACCGCTGAGTGTTTGTCTTTGCTGGGGAATCACTGGAGACGATCGAGGCTTTTCACTGAAGTCATCTGAAGAAGATAAAGCTGCAAATCCAGACAAGAGAGAGAGAGAGAGAGTCATAGAAGAAGAGCAAACGTACCGTGCATCCTGATTGGAAAGAAACACAAAGGACTGGATGCTGTAGCAAACAAGCTGGTCTGTGTGTGTGTTTGTGTGTCTGAGAGTGAGAGAGAGAGAGAGAGAGAGAGAGAGTAATGTCTGATTTATATGGTATCAAACACTGAAAAATAGCTGATCTCCAAGCTCACAACGCGCCGCCAATGCAGTGTGTTGTGATCTTGCAGATCAGCAATTTTTATTGCATGGCTCACGACCAAGCATATAACTCAGGCATTAAGCCTGTGTGCATGTGTTGTGCATGTGTTGTGCATGTGTTGTGCATGTGTTGTGCATGTGTTGTGCATGTGTGGAGCATCAGGAATAGCCTGCACTAGATTTAGATGGTTTTACTTTAGGTCTCAGTACGTCCTCCAGCTCCTCTCGTTGAAGAACACAGGTTTTACCTGCTTGTGTGTGTGTGTGTGTGTGTGTGTGTGTGTGTGTGTGTGTGTGAGATTTTGTGTGTATGTGCGCGTGTTTGTGTGTGTGTGATTGCATGCGCGCGTGTGTGCGTGAGTGTGTGCACGTGTTTGTCTGTGTGCGTGCGAGTGTGTGAGTGCATGCGCACGTGTGTATGTGTCTGTGTGCGTGTGAGTGCGTGTGTGTGTGTGTGTGCGTGCGAGATAGCGTGTGCGCGCATGCGTGTGTGTGTGCGCGCATGTGCGTACGTGTGTGTGAGCGCGTGTGAGAGTGTGTGCGTGTGTGTGTGAGCGTGTGTGAGAGTGTGTGAGAGTGTGTGTGTGCGTGTGTGTGTGTGCGCTCGCGTGCGTGCGTGATCACGTGTGCGTGCGTGTTTGCCTGTGTGCGCGTGTGCGTGCACGCACGATTGTGTGTGTGTGTGTGTGTGTGTGTGTGTGTGTGCAGGCCCTTTCCGGCGGTTCTTTCCTGGTTGTATTTTTACGGAAACACGCGGTGCAGGACTCATGAAGGGCACTGTAAGCATTCATCACTACTGATTATTCCTCTAGTCTCTCATTTGATTTCCATCAGAGGCTCTTGTTCTCCCCGTGTCTTTTGTGCTCCTTTTAATTGGCCTGGGAGCCAGGATGTCATCCATAATGATGCGAAGCGGAGAGAGAGAGCAGACGGATTCCAATGTGGAGAACCGCCGCTCACCCGCTGTCAGACAGAGTCTGATCCACAGCGTTCATTTAACTCTCAAAGTGGATTTTTATTTTTCCCCCCAATTTGTTCTCCCTTTTTTTACATTTTCACTGTTAAAATTAATCCATTAAGACCGGGAAAGTTATTTTAGATTTTAACCACTTTAACTATTATTTTATACTTAGGCTATTCAAAAATAGCAGATCTACAAGCTCACAGTGAGGCACTATGAGCTCTGCTATTTTTGAAAAATCGTAAAAAAGTTAGCAAATCTTTAAATAAATATGTTGTTCCAGGGACCTCCAGAAGCAAAGATTTCAGTTAAATTGTATATGTATTCAAAGATTTGCACAAAATGTTGAAGATTTTTCAAAAATAGCCGATCTACAAGCTCGTAACGTGGCACTGGTGTACATAGCACAGACAGTGACTGAGAATGTGACTGAGAACACACACAAATAGCCGCTCATAACAGTCATAACAACACATACGTGCGCGACCCGTCACGAAAACACACACACACGCACACACACACGGCCCGACCCGTCGCGAGAGCAGCCGAGCGCACACACACACACACACACACACACACACACACACACACACACACACACACACACACACACACACACACACACACACACACAAACACACACACACACACACACACACACACACACACACACACACACACAGGCCAGTGTAGTCCGTGTGGCCAGCAGCAGTAGACTGAGCACATGCGCAGTGTGGTATAGTTCTTCTTCTTCTTCTCTCTATTTATTGGCGGTTCGCAACCAATTTTCAGGTGCATATCGCCACCTACTGTATGAATTAAGTATACTAAATAATAGTATTGTATTTACAAAAGCCGCACCCAACTTAATCCCCTTCTCTTTACTCTTCAGTCCATTCTACTACCCAGACCCAGTGGTCTGAGTTGATGTGCACCCTTCCCTCAGCGTATTATCAAGATCCTCTCCAGTAATGTCCTCTATGTCCAGGAATCTCCTGGCCGCGTCCGACACCATTTTTATTCTCTCAGATTTTCCTTGATTTTCTGCCGCACAGTTAATCACCATGGCGATAAACGCCAAGAACTTTCTTTTGTCCATACAAATGTTTTGCCCATCTCCCTTTGTGTTTTCCTCCATTTTGTGTTTTGTTGCCCTTTCATAATTTCTCTCCATTCTCTTCACTGCTTCTGCATACGATATTCCCTTTTTATCTCTAATCCTCTTCACACTTCCTTCCTCTATCCTTCTAGGACACTTTGATGTCCCTACATAATGATTTCCCTTGCAATGTATGCACTCTGGTTCTTTCTCTTGTGAGCTACAGGACTCATTACAATTCACTTCCCCACATCTCCCACACTTTCTGACTCCTCTACAGACAGCCGCAGCATGCCCGTATTCCTGGCAGCAAAAACATCTTAGGGGACCCCTCTCGTATGGCCTGACCCTGTATGTGACATATTCAGCATACAGTCTTTCAGGGAGTTCTCCATGAAAATGTAGGCACACTGATTGGCTGGGCTCCTTTTCTCCTTCTCTGAATCGATTCATTCGTGTGGCTTTCTTAACTCCGTCAATATCTAGGAATGGCTCCAGATCCATTGGCAGTGGCACCCCTGTTATAACTCCTACTCAGGGACGGCGCCAGGGGGGGGGCTTGGGGGGGCACAAGCACCCCCTGGCGAAAGCCTAGCCCCCCCTAAGCACCCCCTGCCACAAACCCAATTTTTAAGAAAACATATTTTTTTCTTTTTTTTTGTGATAATAAATCGGTAAAATCAGGCAAAAATGTGAATTAAACTAGAAAATGTGTTCCTCGGAGCACAAGTCTCCGCCAGCAGACTATAGCAATTATATTATCATAGCAATAACTAATGAGATACAGTAGAGTAAAAGATATATATATTTTAGTTAAATAAAAAGGTGTATGTTAAAGAAATATTTATTCAAAAAAAAATATATATTGTTTGACCAATGTTACACACATACGCACGAGGGACACACACACGCACGGACGGGTGATTTGGACTAGAAGATACTGTTCCAATCAAGACTGATTGATCCTGTCTTACCTCGCTTCAAAAACGTAAACGGCTTTTTGAAGTGACACACCTATGTATAGAATTGTATTTCGTCATGCATCCCTCTAGCCAATCAAAGGCATTGGTGTCAACATATTAACACGTATTAAGACTTCGGCCTTGTTGTGGGATCAATTCAACTCTAGTCCTCTTCTGTGTTACTGTTGTAGATGAGTATGCTTTCTTAGCTTTGGCCTTCTGCACCTTTGCTTGACCAATGTTAGGTGTTCTCAGAGGGACACACACACGCACGGACGGGTGATTTGGACTAGAAGATACTGTTCCAATCAAGACTGATTGATCCTGTCTTACCTCGCTTCAAAAACGTAAACGGCTTTTTGAAGTGACACACCTATTTATAGAATTGTATTTCGTCACGCGTCCCTCTAGCCAATCAGAGGCATTGGTGTCAACAAATTGACACGTGTCACGTGGAGCTTGCCCAATGTTAGCTTGGCTAACAATGTTTGCTCACACACGGCGGGACGAAGCGAAAACATATTCTCCACCTTCGGCGGAGACAATAATGAAACCCTAACCTAACCCTAACCCTAACCCTAAAACCGAGATAAAGTACCAAAACCCGCCCGAACCCGCACATTTTTGGACCCGAAACCGCAAAAAAAATCGCGGCGCGCGCACGGGACACATGCACGCGCGCTGCGCGCGCGTGCATGCGTCAAGCCCCCGCTGGAAAAAAAGTCAGCCCCCACATAGCCCCCCCTGCCAGAATTCTCTGGAGCCGTCACTGCTCCTACTCTGTTTGATTTTTCTCCCAGGTCGAAGCATATCACCCTGTGACCATCGTACTTCTTAATGCTCAACATCACGTTTAAAGGAGAGATCCGGACATTTTAAGTGTTATCTTTGATGTGTCGCTAATCACTCACCAACATTGAAAGGGACGTTGAGTTATTCCAGAGAGTCCCCTGTCTCACAAAACCTTGCGTCTGTGGAAGAAACAAGCAACCAGCGTCATCTCGTTCTGCACGAACGATAGCTCGTGCATGTTTGAGTATCATGAGACTCCACGATGAGCAGTAGTAGAGAAAAAACTAACTTTGCATCGGTTATAATAGACGATTTTCACTCTTACACGGGCTCCCATTATGCCAACGGAGGGGGTCGCCAGACTGGACGACAGGGGACTCTCTGGAATAACTCAACGTCCCTTTCAATGTTGGTGAGTGATTAGCGACACATCAAAGATAACACTTAAAATGTCCGGATCTCTCCTTTAACATCTGACTCTCTGACTTACATTCAATCACTACAATCCCGATCGATTTAACCTCTCCAATCATTTTCCCAAAAAACTTTCCCACGCTGTGTTGGTCCTTGAAGATCCCGTCCACTTTTGAAACTGTTTTTATTCCTAAAACATACGTTTCTTCACGACTTCCATCACTTGTCGTGCTTTTTCCGTTTTCCTTAGCCCTTTTCCTTTTATTTTCGTTTCCCCCTTGAATCCTCATCCATTTGAATTTCGCCCTGCCTGTCCTCAACGCTCTCCGTCATCTCCTCTTCGTCACTACTCCGGGGTTTCCGCTCCGCCATTTTCCGGTCTGATCCACGCCTCTCTTCTCTTCTTCCAACAAACACTTTCAAATGACGAGCGCTGGAGCAGCAGATGACCGCAGTACGGTAGTGTTGGGCAGCAATCATCCCATAGCTTGCGGGGCTATCATCCCATAGCTCGCGGGGCTGTAACCATGGCGACGGAATCTCCGGTGTTGCCTTAAAAACACTAATAAACAGTGTACATTTTTGGGAAAGTTAAACCTGGACACACCACTGGCTGTTGAGAATCCTACTAATCCATAGTCACCCCATGGAGACTTGAATTCATGGATTCTCACATTCCTAAGCCAATAGTTTGATGTCTGGCAGCGGTTCCGGTAGGAGACACAAAGAGTCTCCTTTGTGTCTCCTACCGGAACCGCTCCCTACCAGTCCGCTGGTCATCCAAATTATTGGCTTAGGAATACGTCAAAAACAACATTATGGGGTGAACTATCCCTTTAAGCCCTGTTTATGACAACAACAGTGTGATCACAGAACTAGCTTGTAGATCTGCTATTTTTGAAAAATGTTGTCACCTATAATGACAAGATTATACGTTTAGTATAGTGTCGATTAGTGTGATTTACTTTCCCTCTACTATATGTGCACGTACATGCATACATCTTATAATCCTCCATGTCTCTCCTTTGAAAGCTCTTCCTCAGCTCCTCATGTGTGCTTTAAATAGCTACATAACTCATGTATATTATATTATATTATATATTACTGCCTCAACATAACGCATTAAGACCTGAGGCCGATTCTACATGCTTTCTAAATCAATGGTTCTCAAACTACTGATTTAGAATTGACGACCCCCAAATTTGATATATATTTGGTCGCGGACTCCCATCTGAAAATGTTTTGAGCCAGGGACCCCCAGAGGAGAAGATTTGTACTGCGGCACAAAGTGACACACGAGTTGTAGGCATGTTCTAAAATCCTAAGAGTAAAATGTTCCACATAGTTCAGACAAAGTTGTTACGGCTCGTGCTTTAAGTGAGGCTGTGTTTTATACGTGGATTATACGTGGATGTAATATATATATATATATATATATATATATATATATATATATATATATATATATATATATATATATATATAACATAACTCAGTCCTTGGAGCGAACGGCTAATTGCAGAAGTGATACCAGGATTGATTGACAGATCAGGGGGGTCGTCTGCTAAGATGCAATTTATCTGGAGACGGCCGCTATCTGGTTCACATGGATGAGGGGGGGGGGTTGTTCCGCGCCTAATCAGCCTAAATCCTCTTCTTTTTTCTTTTCTTTTTTCTTTTCACTGTCTGACACTGTCTGACAAAAACCTTGCATGTCCAAAACCAAAACCGGTACTGGTGCGGAAATGAAAACAAAAAAAAAAGTCCAGGACCGCGGACCCCCATCTGAAAGTGGATTGTGTCAGGGACCGCCAGAATAGAGGATTTGTGTTAAAAAAGGCTAAATGATTCAAATGTCCAAAACATTTTTGAGATTTTTCAAAATGTTTCTAAAATAGCAGATGTGCATGCCAGATCTGCTATTTTTGAATAGCCAATGTACACGTGTAAATGAAAATGTGTGCAAATCTTTTTTTTTTTTTTTTTTTTGCTTCTGGGGGTCCCTGGCACAACAGATTTTCAGATGGGGGTCCGCGGCCACATACATATCATTTTTGTGGGTACACGTAAAAGTTTGAAAACCACTGCAGTATACTATGGCTGGAGCAAAGGACAGTGGTCGTTATGTGAGTTGAAATCCTCTCTAACTATTGTGGTTGTACAGTAGGCTAGGCTACAGTAAATGCCAGCCCTCTGCTCTATTGTTAATTCTAACACACTTAAAAGGAATTAGACCCTGTTTACTCAAATCCAACCAGATGGTGTTTACTAAATACAAATGTGTTGCTGTTAAGCTAAGCTATTTGCTATGGGCTTTTATTTAATGCATGTGTTCATTTATTTGTATTAATAAAAACAAATAATAATGATAAATACAGAAGGAGCTAAATAGTGTTGGGCGGTTACAGACTCTGCAAACAAAAACAAACGGCAGAAAAACAAACAAACAAACAATTGATTTGGATAAAAATCGTTTGTTTGTGGTCAATGGCTGTGTGCAAATTCAGATCAATAGCTCCAGCCACTGAGGAGAACCGAGGACAGGTGGTCTGTGTGTTGTGAAGGTGGTCTGTACAGAGGACAGGTGGTCTGTGTGTTGTGAAGGTGGTCTGTACCGAGGACAGGTGGTCTATGTGTTGTGAAGGTGGTCTGTACCGAGGACAGGTGGTCTATGTGTTGTGAAGGTGGTCTGTACGGGGGACAGGTGGTCTATGTGTTGTGACGGTGATCTGTACAGAGAACAGGTGGTCTATGTGTTGTGAAGGTGGTCTGTACAGAGGACAGGTGGTCTATGTGTTGTGAAGGTGGTCTGTACAGAGAACAGGTGGTCTATGTGTTGTGAAGGTGGTCTGTACAGAGGACAGGTGGTCTATGTGTTGTGAAGGTGGTCTGTACAGAGAACAGGTGGTCTATGTGTTGTGAAGGTGGTCTGTACAGGGGGACAGGTGGTCTATGTGTTGTGAAGGTGGTCTGTACAGGAGGACAGGTGGTCTATGTGTTGTGAAGGTGGTCTGTACAGGAGGACAGGTGGTCTATGTGTTGTGAAGGTGGTCTGTACAGGGGGACAGGTGGTCTATGTGTTGTGAAGGTGGTCTGTACAGGGGGACAGGTGGTCTATGTGTTGTGAAGGTGGTCTGTACTGAGGACAGGTGGTCTATGTGTTGTGAAGGTGGTCTGTACAGGAGGACAGGTGGTCTATGTGTTGTGAAGGTGGTCTGTACCGAGGACAGGTGGTCTGTACCGAGGACAGGTGGTCTATGTGTTGTGAAGGTGGTCTGTACAGAGGACAGGTGGTCTATGTGTTGTGAAGGTGGTCTGTACAGGAGGACAGGTGGTCTATGTGTTGTGAAGGTGGTCTGTACAGGGGACAGGTGGTCTATGTGTTGTGAAGGTGGTCTGTACAGAGGACAGGTGGTCTATGTGTTGTGAAGGTGGTCTGTACAGAGGACAGGTGGTCTATGTGTTGTGAAGGTAAAACATAAAAAGTTAAAATAATATATTTAATAGAGATATGAGATGTCTGCCCCGACAGCGACAATGCATTAGGCCCCTGATTAACATTATTAATGGGTTGCACATATTTTTTTATTCAAAAGAAGCAGTGTGAACTCCTGTATTTGGACTGAACATGAAGCTTTGTGATGGCAGATTAGCCTCAGCGGGGCAGCTCTCTGAATGCAGGGGGATCCAATGTGATTAAAAGTGAGAATGTTCTCTCTGTGTTCCGTGAGGCATAATGAGACAAAAGAGAAAGTGCTTGATGCTGTGTGTTGCCTCTCTCACGCTGACTGATATAAGAATGATCTGATAAGCTGTCCAGGGCCCCTGCCATCAAAAACAAGTAGAGACTACACATTTAAACACAAGCTGCACACACATGTTATTTAATTCCACACATCATTAAAATACGGTCCCCCCGCACTCTATTGTCCTTGTTTGTATAATTCCAATTGCAATATGGGCTACTGGGCAAGTGCAATATCTAGTGGATGGTTTCTCCACCTACTATCAAAAATACACAAAAGTACCTCTAAATTACATGATGTACCAGTTAAGACTGTCAGCCAAATCCAGCCTAAATCAGATCTATGGCATTATCCAGATTGGAACGCAATTTGTTTCATGTAGTCTGAACAGAGACAAATGTGTTGTTACAAATCCGACCTGAGCCACATTCAGAGGTGGTTTCAAATCAGATTCAAATCTGATTTCTAAAGATGGGTCTCAGTCTGAACGCAGTAACCTGCTCTAACCACCCAAGTCGCATGAAAAAAAATCACCAATGAAAAGTATTAAAAAGCGCCTCTGACAAAACCTCCCAACTCCATTGGATCCTCAAACTGTTCGTAAAACCACGCAACTCTCCTCTCCTGCTGCCGTTGCACAGCACAGAGCAGAGCGCACTGCATATAAAGTCACTATACCAACTTTGATGAGGCAGTATTGCTTTGTTTTAAAAAAATATGGTTTTCTTCATTTCCTGAAAAACATATATTTTGTTTTTTCATTTCCTGAAAAATGTGCATTTTGGAGTTAGCTGGTTGCTGCTGGACAGCAGAGATATCAAACTGTACCAAACGTCACTTGCAGCGCGACCCGAGGGCCACTGACGTCATCACAGAGCGCGAGAATTGATTTTGATTTACCAGAGCTCAATGGGTGTAATGAAAACAACACAATAGTGCAGCATAGGTTTTACAGAAGAAATGACGAGCAGCGTACAGTGGACAGACGGAGAAATTCAATGTCTCTTAGCACTTTGGGGGGATGCCTCAGTACGAGCCAAACTTGTAGGAATGTACATGAACAAGGCAATATAATTAAGACATATCTCGCGGCATGGCAGAAAATGGGTTCACAAGGTCCTATATCTGCAATATCAGAGGAAAATGAAGGATTTGAAGAAGACATATAAAGAGTCATGACGCCTACGTCGTTACCACGTTAACCAAAGCAGATATTATGTCGACGCAGGGCGGCTTTGGGTTGACGTTGTTTAAATCAGTCTGAACACACTGATCCAATCTGGTCACTTGCAAATGCAGTGCGAACAGCCGGGCCGAAAGATCGGATTCGAGAAATAAATCTTGTATAATAAATGTTTCTCCACAGAACACCTAATTGGTGGCATTTAAACGGCAAAGTTTGCTTCGAGCATTCACTCCGGTAAAAAAAAGGAGAAACAAATGATAAAATAATGCAATTAATCTCACGCAGAGAGTGCAGAGCTATACGGCAGGTTGCAGCTGGTTGGTAATTAATATCGTTGAAGAAGTGTTCCCACAAATAGTGGCCTTCTTATACCATGATGAACTCTCCTCATATGAAGAGCTGTTTTTATTAGATCATAGGCTTTAATGTCCGTTGGGAACACAGAGACAAAACTGCAACGACATCTGCTCATTCGTTAGAGTTGTTAACATGTTTGTGCCCACAGTAGAACATAAGATTCTATTAAAGAAGATCATTAAAAACAGAACAAAAACACTGAGTCATGATGGTCTGAACATAAAGCTACTGTATATGAGGTTGGCCTGTAACCCCTTTTCAGCTATTTATACGTTCACTGTTCACTTACAAGTTTCAGTGACTGTTTCTTGAAGTTTAGCTGCTTCTTCTTCTTCTTCTTCTTCTTCTTCTTCTTCTTCTTCTTCTTCTTCTTCTTCTTCTTCTTCTTCTTCTTCTTCTTCTTCTTCTTCTTCTTCTTCTTCTTCTTCTTCTTCTTCTTCTTCTTCTTCTTCTTCTTCTTCTTCTTCTTCTTCTTCTTCTTTTGTGTATCATCATCTTCTGTCCAACTCTAGTTTTGTTGAAAAAGTTACCTAGTATTACTTTAAGTACAATTGTGAGCTATTTTTTACTTTACTGGAGTATTTTCAAGTTTTAGTCATCATATTTTATCTTTTAGCTTTTATTTGGTTTTCGGCAGTGAAAAAAAGGTAGTCGACGAACATTTTTCGTCATACTTTTAGTCGACAAAATCAACACTGCTTAACATGAACATTGTTGAGCACTGTCTGTATACAGTATAAGGGGGAACAGTCTTTCTGTCCACACCTCTGCTGGTCTGGTGGAAACGGAAAGGGCTTTCAGTCACATTTGCACAGAATAAGTCCCTATTGCTCCTAGTTGGAAGCCTGCATGTTGTTGAGTCAACACAAAGTGATCAGCATGTTGTTGGTTAATGCTTAATTTCTGGGTCTTGTCTCAGACGCTGCGTGCAATTCCATTAAAAGTGTGAGGCTGTTCACGCACTCATGTGCAGCTCACACACGCACGCACGCACACACACGCACATATACACACGCACACACACGCACACGCACATATACACACGCACGCGCAGATACACTCACACATACATGAATGCAAGCATTCACAGACACAAAAAACACACGTGTGCATTAATAAGTAAATTTGCATGCACACATGTACACTCATGCATGTGCGCACGCATGCACACACAATACTACACACACACACACCCACACATGCATGCGCACGTGCACGCACACGCACACGCGCACACGCGCACACGCACACACGCACACGCACACGCACACACGCACACGCACACGCACACGCACACGCACACGCACACGCACAATAGAAGGCATAGACTCTGAAGCAGTGGTGGAAAAAGTACTCAATTGTTTTACTTAAGTAAAAGTATCAATACTGCGATGTAGACATACTTTGTTACAAGTAAAAGTCTGGAATTCTAAATTTACTTGAGTAAAAGTACGAAAGTATTGGTATCAAAATGTACTTAAAGTACCAAAAGTAAAAGTACTCATCATGCAGAATGTCCAATTTCACAAGTTTTCAAATGTATAAAATGTATAAAAATCTAATGGCCGAAATGTATCTAGGGCTGAAGAGGTTAATGTATGTTTTGTAATAATAATCAAAATCTACAAAGTAACTAGTAACTAAAGTTTTCAAATAATTGTAGTGGAGTAAAAGTACAATATTTGCCTCTGAGATGTAGTGGAGTAGAAGTAAAAGTACAGCAAATTGGAAGTACTCCAGTAAAGTAAAAGTACCTCAAAATTGTACTTATAAGTACAGTACTTGAGTGAAAGTACTTAGTTACTTTACACCACTGCTCTGAAGAGGCAGACTGAAGGGGAAGATGAAAGGGAAAACGTAGCGTATCAAAGCTTTATGTACAGTCTAGATAACCTCCAGTCCCCTGATTCATTCATGAAGGTTGAAGACATCATGCTACATTTTGTTGTATGCCAGTGGTTCTCAAAGTGGGGTCTGGAGGACCCCCAGGGGTCCTTGAGGTGGTGGCAGAGGGTCCCCAGCAAAATTACTTAGTGTAGCATTACAATTACGTTTAACCGCTTTAATATGCATCGGCCAGTTGAAAATAGCCGATCTACAAGCTCACAATGTGGTGTGTTGCGATGCATTTTGAACTTGAAGATCTGCTATTTTCCCCTGGTTTAGATGAATAAAACCAGCTCTTCAGCAAACCCCCAGGACCCTGGAGGATCATTGAAGCCAGTGGTGTAAAGTAGTGGTGTAAAGTAAAGTACATTTACTCAAGTACTGTACCTACTTAAGTACAATGTTTAGGTACTTTTACTTTACTACAGGAGTATTTCCAATTTTCTGTACTTTTACCTCTACTCCACTACATCTCAGAGGCAAATATTATGCTTATACTCCACTGCAATTATTTGACAGCTTTAGTTACTTTGTAGATTTAGATTATTATCACAAAACATCAACATCGTACATTAACCACTTCAGCCCTATATACATTTCGGCCGTTTGAAAATAGCCAATCTACAAGCTCACAATGCGTCGCATTGTGAGCTTGTAAGATCTGCTATTTTCAAAAGATTTTAATACATTCTGAACTTGTGAAATGGGACATTCTGCACAATGAGTATACTTTAACTTTTGGTTCTCTAAAGGACAACTTCGTTTTTATTACAATAAGGATAATTTTATTAGTTTGTAATGATAATAATTAAAAGATGAGTGTTAAAAAAATCATGTATTGCTTTCTACCGGGGGCATTTGGTCCATGGTATGAATGTTGTTGTTTTTTTTTACACAATTAGCACGTTATTTGTATATCTGCAAGGCCAAAGGCACGGAGGTCAGGGAAGAACCTCTGGCCCAAATTTTTCCCATTGGTCTGTTATAGCGCCACCAGGAGGCCGATTTTTGCAAAAAAAATAATTGGATATTACTCCTACACATTTTGTCCTACCGTGACACAAATCGGTACACAGTATATCTATTGTCATAGTGATCAAGACAGATTTGTCGGATATTTCATATTCCATCCTGATTGGCTGAGATTGGCTTCCAAAGTTTGCAGGAGTGGCCCGTTTTGTACAAAATGCCTCAAATCTTTAGCCAATCAGGATGGAATATGAAAAATCCGACACATCTGTCTTGATCACATGACTATAGAGATACTGTGTACATTACATTACATTACATTACATTACATTACATTACAGTCATTTAGCAGACGCTTTTATCCAAAGCAACTTACAATAAGTGCATTCAACATAGGTAGGGAACGAAAACTACTAATCACCAGAAGTCTTAAGTGCATTTTCTGCAAGAACAAGCAACCAAGAGTATACCTAGCGCTGAGGTAAAAGTGCAATATATCAGTTACCTACTTTCTTAAACATATGAGACAAAATAGCAAAATCAAATGAGCATGAGCTAAAACAAATAAGTGTATCGACTAAACAAGATCCAATAAAACAATACAACAATAAAACAAGCGTTCGTACAACTAGTTAACAACAAGTAGGCCAGGCAAAGAGGAAGGGTAGTGTTTCCTGAAGAGGTGGGTTTTCAGCCTGCGGCGAAAGATGGGTAGTGACTCTGCTGTCCTGACATCAGTGGCAAGTTCATTCCACCACTGTGGGGCCAGAACAGAAAAAAGTTGTGACCGTGTGGATCGGCCAGAAGGACCCTTGAGTGACGAGGCAATCAGTCGAGGCAATCGATCTGATGTTAGGACAATATTTGTAGGAGTAATAATCCAAAAACGTGTTTAGCTAAAATCGGCCTCCTGGAGGCCTCCCTGACCTCTGTGCCTTTGGCCTTGTGGATATACAAATAACCTGCTAATTGTCAAAAAGAAAAAGAAAAAATACCAATGGACCGAATGCCCCCGCCCCACAGTTAAAAATAGAACGATAGAAAGCAATACATGATTATTTTTATAACACTCACCTTTAATTATTATCATTACAAACTAATAGAATAACCTTGTAAAAAAATATAATAAACTAAGTTGTCCTTTAAGTGTATTTTGATGCCAACACTTTTGTACTTTTACTCAAGTAAATTTTGATTACCGGACTTTTACTTGTAACAGAGGATTTCTACACTGCAGTATTAATACTTTTACTTAAGTAAAATATTTGAATACTTTTTACACCACTGGTTGGTGCCAATGCCATTAGTAGAGTGTACTTCCATGGCATGCGCTGGGTGAGCAACTTCTATTGAAATGATTAGGTGGGGGCGGGGGCATCCGTCCAGTGGTGTAAACATACATTTACTCAAGTACTGTACTTAAGGACAATTTTGAGGTACTTTTACTTTACTGAAGTATTTCCAATTTTCAATACTTTTACTTCTACTCCCACTACATCTCAGTGGCACATATTGTACTTTTACTCCACTACAATTATTTGAAAACTTTAGTTACTAGTTACTTTGCAGATATAAATTATTACATTATAAAACACTAGAGTCTCGGGGGGCTATAGATCCACCGTCTTTCTCCCTCTCTCTCTGTTGTTTTTGCATAAACATGGTGGCTTGTTTCTCGCGCACAATCTGGCAACACTTAATGTGCGTGCGCGTTTAGCGTTATTGGTATTATTAGGCCTACGTCGTCTCCCCTCCCCCCCCCCACACCGCACACGATCGGTCGTGTCTTAGGTCCGGGCTCACCGAACAATTTGCGCAGAAAAGTTCACTCTGGTAACATAATCAGCCTCTCGCGAAACCCCGGTGTAGTTCATGGTTGTCCAGGCTGTTGGTTGTCTAGCAGCCTTCAGGCAGGCTGCTAGTAGTAGTCACGTGACAACAACACACACACACACACACACACACACACATGTCGCACAGACGCACACACATTAAAAGCCTATACTTTTTCTTCACGGCGCTCGTGACTCAAAATTAGGTGTTTTTGTTTGTGTGTTACGCACCGATTGATATGTTTTTGTTGTTGTTGCTGGCTCGGTGAGGATCATGACGCTGCTGTCTTGACTTCTTGTGGTTGTGGGTTTGTTTATCAGAGCGCGACAGTGCAGCCGGCTGGTGCGCTGGCTGTGGTGCGCGCGCTTGAAAGTAATTAATTAATAATAATAAATAAATGAAGAGGTGTCGGGCTTCGGACGGGCTCGGGCTGTGAAATTGCGCCACCTACTGAAATACCACGGGGCCGGGCCGGGCCAGGGCCCACATATTCGGCCTGTGCAGGGCTGCTGTCTGTCTGTCTGTCTGTCTGTCTCTCTCTGTCTCTCTCTTTCGCTCCCCGTCACCCGTGTCTCTCTGTCATAGGCCAGTGTTGCCATGTGCTGTTATTGTAAGCGTTGTTTTTTTCCACGCTCGCGCTAATGAAACACTAAACGGAGAAGCGTGTGGTTGTGAGGTAGAGCGTTAATTTATTAGCATTGTACTGACCTGAATGGAGCGTGGAAGCAGAAGACACGGTGCAATGAAGTGGAAGAATGTGTGTGGGGGGTTGAAGCGAAGGACGGTGATTTCAATGGCCGCCGCTTCGTGTTGTTTCGGCTGTGGCCGTCGGCGTTCGGTTGTGCTGACGGTAAACGGTGCGAAAGTGTTTCCCCGTCCGGTGTGGTCTTAATGTGGTGAGTAGAATTAATTATGTTCCGTGGAGGCAAATGTGTAGTGACGAATGAGAAGTACCCTACGCCACCCGTAAATTCAGCGTGCACATTGTGGCTGGTGTTGTGGTGACATGTCATATACTATAGTTGTTGTGTTTAGTCCAAATCAATGCTGTGTGTATGGCGTCAGCGGCGAGAGGTTCAAATTAATGGAATGGGACCACTTTAGCCCTATTCTATACCTAGGCTATTTGAAAATAGCCGATCGACAAGCTCACAACGCGTCGCAATGCGATGCGTTGTGAGCTTGTAGATCTGCTATTTTGAAACATTTTAGTACTTTTACTTTTGGTATTTTAAGTACATTTTGATACCAATACTTTTGTACTTTTACTCAAGTACATTTTTTATTCCAGACTTTTACTTGTAACAGAGTACTTCTACATTGCAGTATTGATACTTTTACTTAAGTAAGGAATTTGAGTACTTTTTCCACCACTGCATCTGTCCTCCAGTTGTTATATAA
This sequence comes from Gymnoscopelus braueri, assembly GCF_963280865.1. Classification (NCBI taxonomy): domain Eukaryota; kingdom Metazoa; phylum Chordata; class Actinopteri; order Myctophiformes; family Myctophidae; genus Gymnoscopelus; species Gymnoscopelus braueri. Next base: position 5,650,850 of record NC_137603.1, on the reverse strand, counting down.
CTCTATGCTCTTCAGTGGCACATCATTGGTGTCATAACAGAAATGGCAAAGGACAGGGTTGACTTTACTTTTTAACAACAAACGCCTGTTTGTTGCAAATTAATTGGAATTAATAACATTTTACGATGCAACATCTTGCCTGTAATCCAGTCACATATTTACAGTAATATCGTTGCTGTTGGGAAGAAACCGTGTTATGTCCCAGAACAAAAAAAGAAAAATAGAACTTGTATTCCAATGGATCCAATGTATTCATCATTTAGTCATGAGCTCTTGTTAATACTTTTTACTGTTTCAATATTTATTAGAAAAATACCCCACACACACACACACACACACACACACCCACACCCACCCACACACACACACACACACACACACACACACACACACACACACACACACACACACACACACACGCGCACGCGCGCGTGCCTACGACCTCCTTATTTTTGGGCTTGCCATTACAGGCAAAAAAACTGTTGGCTGGCGATAGCGGAACATTCTGCTATTAATAGCAAAGATTTCCGGTGTAAGAAATATGGGAAATACGCAGAAGGATCTAGTGCAGAGCCCTGTGGGACTCCGGTCAACTAAGTACATGGGGGTGTGAGTGGATAACTTGGCTCTGCACTAATCACTGATATGCAAATGAGTCTGTAATATTAGGGACTTGGCTCGCGCTGCTCGGTAAGACAAGGGAATTTATTTTTCCATCTGGCGAGTGGCTTTAACTCATCTAGACCGGGAACACATCTGTGTAAAACCCTTACTTTACACTTTGGCTATTCAAAAATAGCAGATATACAAGCTCATAGCTATGAGCTTGTAGATCTGCTATTTTTTTTAAATCGTGAAAATTTGTGCAAATTTCATATTTTTTAAGCGAACATTTTTAACTCAAATCTTTGCTTCTGGGGGTCCCTGGAACGACATATTTTGAGATGGGGGTACATATGTATACATATTTCTTTGGCTATCCAAAAAAATATCAGATATACAAGCTCATAGCGCAGCACCGAGTGCCGCACTATGAGCGTGTATATATCTGCTATTGTTTTGAAAAATCGTGAACATTTGTGTTTTAAAGCGAACATGTTTAACTCCGGTCTTTGCTTCTGGGGATCCCATGAACAAAATATTTTGAGATGGGGGTCCACGGCCAAATACATATAATCTTGACATGGAAAAGTTGGAGCACCACTGATATAGCAACATACTGTTAGGATTTAGGAAACATTTTTAGATATGTATTCGGCCACGGACCACCATCTCAAAATGTTTTGTTCCGGGGGACCCCCCCCCCAAAGATTTGCACACATTTTCATGATAAAAAAAAGATGAAAAATAGCAGATCTACAAGCTCATAGCGCGGCACTCGGTGCCGCGCTATGAGCTTGTATATCTGCTATTTTTGAATAGCCCAAATGAATCTTAAAACGACACAGATGCGTTTCCCGGTCTCAACGGGTTATTAAAGATGAAGCGTAGTGCATTCATTATGCAAAAAAAAAAAGATAATTCATTTCCACTCTTTACCTCGCGCTATTTTTCATTAGTCGCTGCTTGTCCTCAAGCGACCTTCTCTTATGGATTAAAGTACATTTACGCGCGATTCCAAACGTAGAAGAACAGAAACTCTTATAATTGCCTCAGCTCTGTCAGAGATTAATGCTCTAATCGTTTAATCCACTCCATGCACGGCTCTGCCGCTGCTAGCCGCTGGCGAAGATGTGATAGGAACCAATTATGGCCAGTGTCTCTGTGCTCGCCTCCGAAGATCTGTGCAACGATCAGTTCAAATGTTGTGATCGGTAAGCCTACAGTGTGTCGGATGCAGCCGGAAGGTCAAGTCGTCGCAGAAAACATCATGTCTACATATTTTCACTTATTGTGGTTTTTCGTAAATTAACGCCCTGCTTTGTCATACTAACAAAAGTATGTTGCACAAAAGTAGCGAAGAATTGCCGATCTACAAGCTCAAAACGCAGCACATCATGATACATCATTATCCCACGATTTTGTAACGCTTTTTCACCCAGTGCCAATTTTTCTAAATGATCCTGGGCACTACACTCCCCCCCACCAGCCTAGGGAGCCCGTGCAGGGCCGAGCTTATGCCTCCTTCAATGCATGAGAGCCAACTGACCACCTTGTCACCTGACAGGGGGGAGTTTCCCCGGTAGGACGTAGCGCGTGGCGTGGAAGGAACACGTTATTCCAACCAGTTCCCTTCCCCTCCATCAGGCGCCCTGGCTGTCATGGGGGAGGCAGTATAGAGACGAGGATTACTGCATGTTTTTTTTGTGAGTGTATTAACTACCCTAGGAGACACGGGGAGAACATTCAACTCCACACAGAGTAGGCCCTTTCGCCAACCCCATCTATATATACTTTTACTTCTACTCCACTACATCTCACTCAGATCCAAATATTGTACTTTTACTCCACTACAATTATTTGAAAACTTTAGTTAATAGTTACTCTGTAGATTTTGATTATTATTACAAAACAAACATTAACCACTTCAACCCTGTATGCATTTCGGCCATTTGAAAATAGACGATCTACAAAAATGGGACATTCTGCACAATGAGTACTTGTACTTTTGGTACATTTTGATACCAATACTTTTGTACTTTTACTCAAGCAAATTTTGAATTCCACACTTTTACATTGCAGTACCTATTGATACTTTTAGAAATGTGAGTACTTTTTCCACCACTGGTCGTGAGTTTGTAAATCTGCTATTTTCTTTTTTTATGTGTATGCTTTTATAAATATTCAACAAGAGCTTGCCTACATGATCATCATAACTACTGTACATCGGATCCATTGGAACACATGCAGGTTCTGTTTTTTCTTCTTCTTCCATTTCCTGAAAAGTAACGTTTTTTTCACGTGACAGCGACAACTGTATACCAGGCCCCCAGAGTTGCTGAGAAACATTGAAGCTGCCACCCCAGTGGCCAAAGCTGGAACTGCAGGTGGGGCGAAATACATGCATGAGCAAAACGTACTGAGATATTTATATATATAAATATATATATATATATATATATATATATATATATATATATATATATATATATAATATAATATAAATATGTAAACATATTATACACAAATACATATGCATTTACATATAAATATGCATCTCGAGTGTATTTAATAAATATAAATATAAACACGGGCTCGTTCATGGAGGTAGGTTGTGACGTACAGTATAGGACGCAAAAGGGACACTAGTGCGCATGCTCATAACTCTATGGTTGCTCGAAACGTCTCAAAAGTGTCTCAATAATTCTACTTCCGGCAGGCTTCCGGGTGCTTCAAAACGCCACTGAGCAATTTCATTGAAATGAATACCTGGGGGCGGGGCAATCCGCCCTCTAGTTATATTATACCTCTTTGCTGTGTACCTGTGATGATGAGTTGATTCTGATTGGTGGGCTGTGGACAGTTCACAAACCTGCCTACCGGTGACATCATCGATCGCGATTCCAAGCTAATGGAACCATAGTTCTTGGAACCATCTACACAGTCCCCCCCCCCTCTGAGACACAGAGTGTTTAGACAGAAATGACACAGTCCCATTGATAGTGAGGCATCTGTGAAGACCCATACAGTTTATTATGGACATGATGTCGTGAAAGGAAAATGCAAAATGTTCCAAACGCATCTACAAATGTCTTCTAAATCCTAACAGTTTTCTGAAAAAAAACTTATGTTGCTATAATATCAGTGGTTCTCAAACTTTTTCATGTCAAGGACCCCCAAAATTATATGTATTTGGCCGCCGACCCCCATGTCAAAATATGTTGTTCCAGGGACCCCCCCAGGAGTAAAGATTTGAGTTACACGTGTTCGCTTAATTTTTTTAAATATATATATTAAAATATTTGCACAAATTTTCACGATTTTTCAAAAAATAGCAGATCTACAAACTCATAGCGCGGCACTCGGTGCCGCGCTATGAGCTTGTATATCTGCTATTTTTTAATAGCCAAAGTATAAAACAATGGTTATAGCTAAAATGTACAATGACGCAGTACGTTCCCGGGCTCAATTCAAACTTTGTCAGACGACCGTTATCGCTCGCCGAAAACAACAGCAGACCTTCGTCGGCGAGCGACAAGGTCTGCCATGTAGCGACGGAGTATAAATTGAGCAATTACGTCATGCATGTTCTCATTTAGCTGTCCATCCACATGACAAGTGACTGCTTTCATAAGCATGGCTCCCGTTATCCGTCATTGTCAGGAGGACTATGGGGCTTTATTGCAGGGCTAAATTAAGATCATGAAGGATTCCATTTACACTGCCGCCAGGGGAGGGGAGGGGAGGAGAGGGGAGGAGAGGGGAGGTCTGTGAGAGGAGAGGAGAGGAGAGGAGAGGAGAGGGGGCTCTATTAAACCCATTGGAGATGTTAGTGAGGGAAATCTTGTAAGATTGTTGAATACATTTATAATTCCCAAATGTTGCCTTTTCTTCCCTATCCCCCCCCCCCCCCCCCATTGCCCCGAGTTTGAAGTCGGTCGGTTGGATAGTTCTTGAAATACGTTAAACACAGAATACAGAGATTTTGTGCGTTTATTGTAAGACTATAGGCTATACGCGGCCAGAACCTTTTATGCTCATATATGGATATCCCTTATGTCATCAGTACATGCCCATATATAGGGTATAGCGGTGGCGGCCATTTTCTGGTTCCACTTCAAAATATTCAATGCATTTTTCCCATTGACATTTCTAAAAATATTTATATCAATTCATTTAAGCCTAGAATCAAGCCATCCAGGGTCCTGGTGAATCATGACCATTAAATGTTTGATTCTGTGAAAAAAAAAATGTGAAAACGGCAAAACAAAGGGTACTTATTAAATATAGTATATCATATAATTAAATATACATTTTTTAAAAATCACAGAAAAAAATGTTTAATGGTCATGATTTACCAGGACCCTGGATGGCTTGATTCTAGGCTTAAATTAATTGATATAAATATTTTTGGAAATGTCAATGGGAAAAATGCATTGACTATTTTGAAGTGGAACCAGAAAATGGCCGCCACTGCTATGCCCTATTGGCATGGCCATATATGGGCATATCGGTTGGATCGTCAGGTCTGGAAAACTGGATATCCACATTATATATGGGCATATCGGTCGGCTCGGCAGTTCTGGACAACCACATTTCCAAACGACTCAACGGCGGGCACCGCACTCCCTCTGGTCCTTGTCGCCAATTGTAACATACTGTAGGATAAGGAGAGAGAACTCTTACAGCAGTGGTTTTCAACCCTTTTCATGTCAAGGACCCCCAAATTGACACTTATTAGCCTGCGGACCACCCATTTGAAAAGATATACCAGGGACCCCCATAAGAGAAGATTTTTTACGGCTCTAGCATTGATTCTCAACCGTTTTCATTTCACGGACCCTCCAGTTTGACATGCATTAGGGCTACGGACCCCCATTTAATGGCATTTCTGTCTCTGGACCCTAATTTATATTGTAAAATCAATGTTAAAGGTAGGGTAAGTGATATTTTTTGGTTAAAACAAAAAGTATTTTGTTAAAAGGTTAGAGCACTATATTCTGATAGTAATCATTGCTATAGAGTGTTTGTTCAGTAACAGGAGTCTCCCCGTCTCTCCAGCTCTTTAATAAACAGAAAATACATTTTCCGGTAGGTGTCAAAATCTCAGCCAATCAGGAGAAAGTACCCATTTTTAAGCTTCATTTTTATAGTGTTCCAGTTCTAATTTTGCCTGCTCATTTCTTAGTGTCATCACTTCCAATTTCACTTGTTTAATCTATATCCTGATTGAGTTCTCTATCCTGATTGGATAAAATTGGAAATTAAACTGAAACTGAAACAAAAATGCATTTTCTGTTTTATAAAGAGCTGGAGAGACAAGGAGACTCCTTTTACTGAACAAACACTCTATAGCAATGAGTACTATCAGAATATAGAGCTATTTAATACTTATTTTAACCAACGAAAATCACTTACCCTACCTTTAAATTAACTCAGAGAGTGTACAAATTTGTACACTCTCTGAGTTACAGGCACATAAGACCCTTATGATGAGGGCCCATTTGGTTCCTAAATATCTATCATTTAGCTGGGGACCCCCTGGAACCCCCTGGAACCCCCTCAAAGACCACCGGTGGTCCCCGGACCACTGGTCGAAAACCACTTACAGGATAAACAAGTGAAATAGGAAGTGATGAAACAAAAGTGAGCAGACACAGTTGGAACTGGAACACTATAAATTGAAGCAGGATAAATGGGTTCTCTCTCCCGATTGAATGGAATTGGTGACCCACCTGAACACGAATGTTCTATTTAGTAGGAGTTGGAGAGACAGGCCGACCACTGTTATCCAACAAACACTGTATAGCATGCAGTGGTGTAAAGTAACTAAGTACATTTACTCAAGTACTGCACTTGAGGTATTTTTTACTTTACTGGAGTATTTCCAATTTTCAGTACTTTTACTTCTACTCCACTACATCTCAGAGGCAAATATTGTACTTTTACTCCAGTACATTTGTGTGAAAGCTTTAGTTACTTGTTACTTTGTAGATTTTGATTATTATTACTCACTTCAGCCCTACAACCTATACATGTTGGCCATTTGAAAATAGCCGATCTACAAGCTCACAATGTGTCGCGATGCGACGCACTGTGAGCTTGTAGATCTGCTATTTTCAAAAGATTGTTATGCATTTTAAAACTTGTGAAATGGGACATTCTGCACAATGCGTACTTTCTACTGCTGTTACTTTAAGTATATTTTGATACCAATACTCAATTTGAATTCCGGACTTTTACTTGTAAAGGAGTATTTTTGCAGTATTGATACTTTTACTTTACTTAAGTAAAACATTTGAGTACTTTTTACTAGGGCTGTGAATCGTCTGCTATCTCACGAATCGATTCGATTCCGATTCTTGGGGTCACGATTCCGATTTGTATCGATATTTTCAAAATAAACGATTCTCGATTCAAAACGATTCTTGATTCAAAACATAGGATTTCAGGATCTACTCCAATCTGCTGGCATGAGAACAGAGTACATTTATGTAGCTTTTATAATTGTAAAGGTTTTATCAACTGATAATAATGTAAAAACACAAAGGTAAATCCAAGATCCTAAAAAAAAAAAAAAGATTTTTTTTTTTTTTTTGAAAATTGATTTAAAAAAAATGAGAATCGATTCTGAATGGTCCAACAGTAGAATCGCGATTCGTACTCGAATCGATTTTTTCCGACACCCCTACTTTTTACACCACTGATAGCATGGGTATTCAACACGGGGTCCGTGACCCCTATGGGATCCTCAGAGTCATTGCAAGGAGGCCACCAATAACAGACATAACATAAATGTGCTAAGATACATTCTAAAGAAGAAAAAGAAAAAAAACACAGAAGTGGACTGGCTATAGCACAGTAAAGGCTGAACCGTCAGATGTTATGGACTCGTTCATGGAATATGTCAATTTTGTCAAGAAGAGTGCTTTAGCTGCTGTGCTGCTGCAGGAGAAGAACACACTGCTTTACTCAGGGACGCTGTGTGTGTGTGTGTGTGTGTGTGTGTGTGTGTGTGTGTGTGTGTGTGTGTGTGTGTGTGTGTGTGTGTGTGTGTGTGTGTGTGTGTGTGTGTGTGTGTGTGTGTGTGTGTGTGTGTGTGTGTGTGTGTGTGTGTGTGTGGGGGGGTGGACGTATCCAGTTCCATTGGGGGGGGGGGGTGATATCCCCCCCAGGTGGAAAACGGAACGCTCGTCCTAAAACACACTGCCCCATTTTTTTCGCGGACCGAGGCCACCCGGATTAGACCCGGGGCGAGGGTGTTTTTAAGACGACGGTTCTTGTTATCCATTTCTGAATGGAGAGGCGCGCGATGGAGAGACCTTTCGTTTCCTTTATGCCACACATCCTACACTTCATTTTTTTGGTACCGAATTAACCGAATTTAAGTAAGAAAAACCTGAAATAAAAGGGGAAAAAAAAAACTAATTAAAGCTCTGGACACGCATGCACGTGACCACGTGTCCCCCTTGGTTCTCAAATGCTCTCCGCGTCCTTCGCTCTACTTTCACCACTCTGAGTTCTGATGGCTTTCACACGGAACGGTGCTGTCATGAATGTAGCCGTTATCTACGGTGGCGTTTAGGCTATTCAGCAACCCTGGGCACAATAACAAGAAAGAACACATGCTGTGTTTTTAACCCATTCAATCCGGCAACACGTCATTTTTAGATTTCTTTGGGCTATTCAAAAATAGCGGATATATACAAGCTCATAGCGCGGCTATGAGCTTGTAGATCTGCTATTTTAGAAAATTCGTGAACATTTTTGCAAATCTTTGAATATATATTTCTGGACCAGAATATTTTACAAATGTTCCCTTTAAAAATGATATATTCAAAAACGTGCACACATTTTCACGATTGAAACAAAATAAAATAGCAGATCTACAAGCTCATAGCGCGGCACTCGGTGCCGCGCTATGAGCTTGTATATCTGCTATTTTTGAATAGCCAAAGAAATCTAAAAATGACACAGATGCGTTTCCGGATTGAACGGGTTAAATAGGGTGAGTGGTCAGTCCGTTGCTTGTATTGACGTGTAGGGAAGCTAAGAGGGAAGGCGTACAAGGAGCACTTTGTAAGCCTGTTTTGCAAATTGCTTTTCAAAGCCATCAGCAAAACCCGGAAAAAAGACGTGTTTTTAAAATGTCGTAAAAAGAACGGAACAAAAAAAAAAACACACACCTCTATACATTTCTCTCACGCCGTCTCTCCTCACAGGAAGAAACCACTCACTTCTTCCAACAATGGATGTACTGTGTATATTCAAAGCTCTCAACTATAGCGATTAACCTTGCGGCCGGTGGTCATGGTGACGGAGATGTGACGGACGTGTGGACATTGTTACATGTACCTGGCTGTAATCATCCTGTCACCATACCTGCCTCTGCATGCCCTATGAAAGCCTTTTAGCGCGTCTGCAGGGACGTGCAGGGAATGTTAGAGGGGCAGGGGCTGAAGTTTCCAAAAGGGCACTTTTGGTGAAAATACAGAAAATAGCCAATCTCAAAGCTAACAACGCGTCGCAGCGCGACGCGTTGTGAGCTTTGAGATTGGCTATTTTCGGTGCGTGATGCCTCACTCAACTAAAGCTTTCAAGATTCAAGCCAATACTGGAGATGCAATTCTTTCAACATAAAATGCGTGCATTCAAGTTCAGGAGAGTTTGGAAAAGGCAATTCTCTTGAACACTGCATTCAGGTACGGCAGGGCTACTCAACTTAAGATGGCTCAGGGGCCACTCAGCAAAATAACAAAAGTCCAAGGGGCCGCAAGCTAAAAATTACGGTCCTATTTTGGATTTTTTCGATTTTGTAACACACACTACACATTGTTATTGTTATAAGAAAATTTACATTTTGACATCATATTCTTTTCACTGTACCTGTTCATTTTGTGTGTATGTCCAGTGCATGGCATCAGTTCAGCAAAAGCTAAGGTATGGCAAGGTTAGGGTTGCCAACTCCCAGAGATTGAAATAAGGGACACCTATCCAAAAGTCAAAATTCAAAATTGGGGGTCAAACCCCCCAAAAAACCCGAAATGCATAGAAAACTATGCATTATACCTGTAACAATTGACGCACCTGTATGTATGTCTGTTTGTTTTTGAAAAAAAATCTAGCAACCCATATATTTGAACGGAAATGTATATTTTTATCCTGTGCTTAAAAAAAATAATAACAAATATATATATATATTTTTTTGTCCAGATGGGTAAAAGGGCAGGGACTCAAGCCCCCTTTGATATCTATGTGTGCACGTGCCTGCGCGTCTGGATTGATTCAACTCAAGAAGGCGCTGTGCCTGTGCCTGTGCCGGTCCACCACCAGTCAGGGTTGTTAGAATCCAGAATGGTGGGCGCTCGGGTGGCGCAGTGGTAAAGGCACTAGCCCACCACCACCACCGCGGGAGGTTGCGGGTTCGAATCCACCGTGGTGCGTCTGGCTTTGTCGAGCGTCTACACGAACACAATTGGCCCGTGTTCGGGGGAGGGAAGCCGGGTTGGGGAGGAGGAGGAGGGTGATATCGGTCATTGCACGTATTCCTACGGGCTGGGGGCGGGGCGGCACCTGTCAGCGGGGAGTGTTGTGCGGGAGGAGTAGGACGAAGGCTCTACGTCCTCCTGGTGGGGGCTCCTCACTGGCAGGTGAGTCAGTAGGATACGACTGCAGTGACAACACAGAGATGTGTGTGGGGAGGAATTCATTGGCATAACGACTAAATTGGGGAGAAAAAGGGCTAAAACACATGATTGGCTATACTCATAAAATAGAAAATAATCCACTGTGGTGCATCTGGTTTATCCTGGCATGGCCAGACTATATTTTCGCTGTGGCAGATTCGTCTGGTTTCCAGGCTACATCCGGTTCAGCTGAAAGTCTATACAAACAAGTAGGGGTGGGACGATATGGGTACCTCACGATACGATATATATCACGATATTAGGCCCACGATAACAATATATATCACGATATTCGACGATGTTCGATATATTGCGATATCACGATATTCGATATATATTGCAAGAAATTTCACCAACGATATATCACGATATCTGAAAATATCGATATATTGCGATATCACGATATATTGCAGGAAAATTCACAAACGATATATCACGATAGTCCTTGTATTCAATTAATAAACACATACAATAGCACCAAACAGTTCAAAATCATCATTACAAAAATACAGAGTAGGAAAAACAACGTATCACAAACTTAAAAAAAAGAAGAAAAAAAATAGTTTTTTTTCTATTTTATTTTTTTATTATCGATATTTTTCGGGAGGATATCGATTATTTATCGCGGGAGAAAGTATCGCGATATATATATCGTCCCACCCCTACAAACAAGACACAAGTCGAAACGTCAGTCGCCCTTGCAAAATAACAAATAAGTGCAGACCAGCTGCAGCCCAGTGCTCCAGTGTTTTGTTTGGGTCGTCTGATTCAAGTTGTCCCTGTTGAGCACAGACGAGCCCTTCTACCTTCAACTGGCTGAAGCGTGTCAGACTTCTCTTTGCACACATTTGGCCAATTGTTTGTGGAAGAGAAGCTGGACGGGGAGGGTGATCGTTGTCGCTGTATACGCAGTGGTGGAAAAAAAGTACTGAAATGTTTTACTTAAGTAGAAGTATCGATACTGCAATGTAGAAGTACTCTGTTACAAGTAAAAGTCCGGAATTCAAAATTTACTTGAGTAAAAGTACAAAAGTGTTGGTGTCAAAATGTACTTAAAGTACCAAAAGTAAAAGTACACAAATGTTTGAAAATAGCAGATCTATAAGTAGATCTGCTATTTTCAAATAGCATAGGTATAAAATAGGGCTAAAGTGGTTAATGTATGTTTGATTACGTAATAATATATATCGGCAAAGTAACTAGTAACTAAAGTTTTTAAATAATTGTAGTGGAGTAAAAGTACAATATTGGCCTCTGAGATGTAGTGGAGTAGAAGTAAAAGTATAGACAATTGGAAATACTCCAGTAAAGTAAACGTACCTAAACATTTTACTTAAGTACAGTACTTGAGTAAATGTATTTAGTTACTTTACACCACTGTGTATACGTACTCCTACGGGCTGTGGGCCCCCGGGCATCGTGAAAACAATACAGCGATGCGTTAATATTAAGAAAAAAAGGCACTTTTGAATACAAATTATTCATAAAAGCAAGTACTCCAGAGCTGTAACTCAAGTAAAAATCAATGCAACTTTCACTTGAAGTGAACCAGGAGCAACAAATGCACATCATTTGCGTATCTGGTAGAAATAGTTTCTGAGCTCCAAAGACTTAACAGTTCAAGACCACAATACACACACGCCATCAAGCTGTAAGACAGAATGAAAGGTGGAAGGTTTTACAAGAACATACAAAGGATCATAACATGGAGGGACCGAGGCCTAAAGGGCAAGACCACTTTGGTAGAGGTTAGGGTTGTGTAGTTACAAAAATAATTGCTCCATTGATTCGAAATTGATAATTAAAAATATGCTCCTCATTGACTTACATTGTACGGTGAAACAGCTCTCAAAGTCACTCTTTTAGCACATCAACAAACACAAACAATGCTGATTCAGACAATTTAGAACATCACCAAACCCGGTACTGTTTGTTTTTTAAATAAAAATGTCAACTTCCTGTTGATTTTACTATTTGAAGATCCAGATCCGGATCCGCGTTTCCAGTCCGGGTTTTCTTTCTAATTAAAATGCCTAAATCAACGGGAAGTTGACATTCTTATTTAAAAAATAAACAGTACTGGGTTTGGTCTATATTGTCTGAATCAACTTTGTTTGTGTTCGTTTACATGCTAAAAGAGTGACTTTGAGAGCTGTTTTACCGTACAATGTAAGTCAATGAGGAGCATATTTTTTATTATCAATTTCTAATCAATGGAGCAATTATTTTAGATTTCTTATTGACCTTTGCAGTTACAACATGGCAAGGTAACTACACAACCCAAACCTCTACCAAAGTGGTCTTGCCCTTTAACAACATTTTACACACTATATAGTGTGTGGGGGGGTCCCTGCTTAAAGTTGTACAATGCAGATTCACAAATAACGATTTTTAGCAACCTCTGCTGGTCACTACCTTCACTGCATACAATTTCCGTAGTCCTCGATTACCCAGAATTCCATTTGTTTTCACCGGAAGCCGGAAGCGTTTCAAAAAGCGTTCTTTTAATTGTTTTATACTATCTGCGGATCGTTTCTCTTAGCCAGTGGAGCATTAATTACCATGAGCTGTGCTTTCTTTTTCTGTTCTTTTTCGATCTTCCAATCCCACATTCTCTTAAAATCAGCGTGAGGTTCCTTTTTGTTATTAGCGCGGTAGTTCCTGGCCAAACAGGAAACCGTTGTGGTAGTTCCTGGCCAAACAGGAAACCAGTGCATTTCCGCCTCCGTTTTCCGGCCAGATGACGTCATTTTCCCGGGAAAGTCCCCCCCGACATCGTTCAATTGAAAATATATAAATAAAACGCTTCCGGGGGTGAAATTCATGGAGTGGGTGTTGTGAAACTTTTGCCACTCACAAAAGATATACAATTTAACTTTAGTTTTGTTGAAAAACTTACCTAGTATTACTTTAATCTCTCTATCAGCTATAGGGGTCCTTGGCCGGGAAAAAAAACGTTGTGAGGCCCTTGCTCTATAGACCAATTATTTGTTTACCAACATTGAGACTGGACACACAGGTGATTTGTTTCATGCAATCAATTCCCAACATATTGTTTCATGGGGTGCGCTGGTTTCAGTTCATTCAACCTCCTCTTGTGTGTTGGCTAGTGAGGCGCGTCCTAGTGAGACCTGACAGAATGGGTTTCATTTGGCCTGGCCTGCGCGCGCGTACTGGTTCTTATCAATGTGACGTCTGTCGTCTTTTAAGGGGTCTATAGAAACAATTACTATCACAGTATAGAGCCTTTAACGCTTTAACTAAAGAAGAAGCATTTAGTTTTAACCACCCCAAAAACTATTACGGCACATACAAATAAAAATCAGCTGAAGCTTAAAAAACGGCACATTTCCATAAGCCTAAATAACATTTCCCTCTCATGTGACACCGTAAGTGTTTGTGCTGTGAAATATAGCTCGTCTTTATTACCCCAATAGAGAATAAATTGCATGCATGAGCGAGGGAGGCAGACAGTATGGAGGAGAGGACAGTATCAGCATAAAGGCTTGAATTACACTTCCGTCCTTATATGACGGCGCCGTGCAGCACGGAAATAGCAGATCCGTAAGCTCACGGCGCGCCGCGGACGCGGCGCGCCGTGAGCTTACAGATCTGCTATTTTCGTCTTTAACACGACGGAGCATAAATTAGGCATAGAGAGAGAGAGACGTTCAGTACACAGAAGATAGATGGTCCCCTGAGACGCCACTAGCTTGGCTCCCTCCGGAGAGAGCTGTCTTAAATAAATCATTCCGTTTTCCATGCCTTTCCCCAACTTCTCTCTCTCCCACTCTCTCTCTCTCTCTCTCTCTCTCTCTCTCTCTCTCTCTCTCTCTCTCTCTCTCTCTCTCTCTCTCTCTCTGTCTCTCTCTGCTTTAATCCTGTGGCAGTGAGAGAGAGGAGATAAGCTGTTTGCTCCAGCTCTCTCTCTCTCTCTCTCTCTCTCTCTCTCTCTCTCTCTCTCTCTCTCTCTCTCTCTCTCTGCCTCTGTGCCTTTTAAGCTTTTAGAAAACTCCGCTCTGTGAAACTTTTTTCTTGCTGTTGACCCACTTAAGTGCAACTGTAAACACCCAGAACTAGGTTGTATGGCAGCAAAGGCATTTTGTATCCCTTTTTTAAAAATGTATCCTGTTGTTATTTTTTCCATTTTTTTTGGGGGACATTTCTGCGTTTCTGTCTGTGATAGTGATATTGAGCAGAGAGACAGGAAAGGGGGGGGGGGGGGTGATATGCAGCGAAGGGCCTCGGGTTGGATTTGAACCTGTGCCAAATGCGGGATAGACTGTAGACTTTTCTCATCGTACTTGCTTTTACCAGGCCATCCAAGTTGCATACTTAAAAAAAAAAAATCAATCATGGTTTGATTTGTTATAAAATCAGGTGTGTGCGTGGTGCGTGTGTGCATGTGCGCGTGTGCGCGTGTGCGCGTGCGCACGTGCGTGTGTGTGTGGGGGTGTGTGTGTGTGTGCTATGGGTGGCGCCCGTGGAAGTGAAATTGCTTTTGGTATTCAAACGTGCAAATTAGAAAGTAGTAGTACATTTTATTTTTAACATTGCGTTGCTGTATTGAAATGGAGACGTAAAAAAATATATTTTCCAGAAAGTTCCCCCAAAATTGCAGATCTAAAGGCTCACAAAAATATAGCGAATCTACAGACTCACAACGAATGGGGCTGAGATAGATCATTCAGAATGTACCTGCTTCTTCCCCCTTCCCAGGTGTGTAATGGAGGCAAAAGCACGACATCTGTCTTTGAAATGTAGTGGAGTGAAAGTATCGAAAAAAAAATACAAACACTCAAAATGTACTCAAGTATCACAGTACTCAAGTAAATGTATTTCGGTACAAACAGTATAGTGTCCACCCCTGGTTAATCTTATCCTTGGCTTACATGCTTGGTGACACACAGACAGACAGACGGTGCATGTCGCCGGTGGCTTGAAGAGTGAATCACCCGTCAGGTCGTTGCGTCTGGAGACCCGTTTGATGTATGATTCCCATAAACAAGGCTCTGGCGTGTTCGTCGTGCGGTCCTGTGTGCTCAGAAAGGTCATCTTTTCATGTCCGCAATCTAGCATCGTCCCCAGAGTCCGTATGGAGAGAGTGCTGCATCCTGCTCAACAAAGAGAGCGTTTGACCTCATCAATGACACCTGACGTGCTGCTCTCAGGAACTCCTCTTTGAAACCATTTTGCTTGTGAGGGCCTGCACTGTAAAATGATCTGTGTTCATTTGGTCCCATTTTTGGGTTACATTTGCACCAGTGGCGTAAAGTAACTAAGTGCATTTACTCAAGTACTGTACTTCAGTACAGTTTTGAGGTATTTTTTACTTTATTGGAGTATGTCCAATTTTCAGCACTTTTACTTCTACTCCACTACATCTCAGAGGCAAATATTGCACTTTTACTTCACTTCAATGATCTCAAAACTTTAGTTACTAGTTGCTTTGTATATTTTGATTATTATAACAAAACATACATTGACCACTTCAGACCTATATATATTTTAGCCATTCGAAAATAGCCGATCGACAAGCTCACAATGCGTTGCGATGCAACGCATTGTGAGCTTGTAGATCTGCTATTTTCAAAAAATGTTCTTTTTGAAAACATGTGAATTGGGACATTCTGCATAATCAGTACTTTTACTTTTGGTACTTTAAATACATTTTTATGACAATACAATTCTTTTACTCAAGTACATTTTAAAATGTCTGACTTTTACTTGTAATGGAGTATTTACACATTGCAGTATTGATACTTTTACTTAAAGGCATACTAGGTAACGTTTTCAACAAAACTAAAGTTAAATTGTATATCTTTTGTGAGTGGCAAAAGTTTCACTACACCCACTCCATGAATTTCACCCCCGGAAGCCTTTTATTTATATATTTTCTATTGAACGTGGACTGGGGGGACTTTCCCGTGAAAATGACGTTCCTGGCCAACGTCATGACGTCGTGGCCGACGTCCTGGCCGACGTCATGACGTCGGCCAGGAAATACCGCAACGGTTTCCTGTTTGGCCAGGAACTACCGCGCTAATAACAAAAAGGAACCTCACGCTGATCAAGAGAATGTAGGATTGGAAGATCGAAAAAGAATAGAAAAAGAAAGCACAGCTCATGGTAACTAATGCTCCACTGGCTAAGAGAAACGATCCGTAGATAGTATAAAACAATTAAAAGATCGCTTTTTGAAACGCTTCCGGCTTCCGGTGAAAACGAATGGAATTCTGGGTAATCGAGGACTACGGAAATTGTATGCAGTGACGGTAGTGACCAGCAGAGGTTGCTAAAAATCGTTATTTGTGATTCTGCATTGTACAACTTTAAGTACAACATTTGAGTACTTTCTCCACCACTGATTTGCACACTCTAAGAGTTACAAATGCACTTGATATGATGACCATGCAGACATTATCTTGGAATGCAGAGTGCTGTCAGTGAATGTGAATCGTTCAAATGGTAAATGTTCTTCTTAAAAGGACCCCTGGCTAATACGCCTTATATGCCTTAATACAATATAATTGCCCTCCATAACCAAAATTAGAAATGAAAAACACCTTAAATATTTAATGACTTTAGAAATAGTTGATCTTTCACTCAATAGGACAACTCCTGTCGCAGGTTGATGATGTCATTTTTCCATGAGTGGTCCAGCCCGTAATGTAAAAACAACTTAATACTTCCTACGGTTAATATGAGCATCAAAGCAATATTTTAAATCCTTTTTATTAGCACATGCATTCCATACATTCCATAGGGCTGGACCAGACATGGACAAATGACATCATCAACTTGCGACAGGAGTTGTCCCTATTGAGTGAAAGATGAACTATTTCTAAAATAAACAAAATACATATTGGTGTTTTCAATTATCAGTTATAGAGGGTAATTATAACGTGTTAAGGTTTTTAACTTGACTTCAGTTCTATAAGCTGTAGTTTCCAAACTATTCACTCATCTACATTAACCAGTATATCATTCTTTTGATATGATTTTCTGCTTTCATATGAACAAAAAAAAAGAATCATGCACAATGACTATAGCAGTTAATCAAAAAGGATCACATTTGATCTCATGTCTTGGTTACTTAGGCTTGTGTTTTTATTGACCACAAGGTTATGTTTTTTTTAATGTAGATTGCATGTTATTTATGATCATTGTTTACCTCCTAGTTTCAATGTACATATTATTATTTTGATAGTATTAGACTGAAGCTAGGTTCTTGGTTTACCTGGGATTCTAGTTTCTTGAGGCACTACGCTGTCTCTCTGATGTATGTGTTTACCTCGCTTATTGCTTGCTTATAAGCCGCTCTGGGTAAGAGAGCATCTCCATTTTAACCATGATAGATTCATCCAAAACACCCGTCCTTGGTTCTGGTGACTGATATTTGTCCATCTAATGTGTGAGGGGGGGGGCGTGTTTTTGCAATCATTTTTTCATTTATTTTATCATACAAAAAAAAAAATCCCCCAAAATATATAAGAAATGAATGAAGAAACAAGTTATTGAAAAAAACATGACCGCCTCACGCATTAGAAAGACACTGTCAGTACAGTCACCAGAACCAATGAATCTATCATGGTTAATATGGAGTCTGAAGTTATAATTGGATTATACTGATAAAATAAATATCAAATACTAAATACTGAAACAAGCAACTTAAAAAGATGTTTAAACGTGAAATATCCCTTTAAGTACACATTTGAGGTTAACGCTACTTTTGCTATTTGAGTATTTCCATTTATTGATACTTTATACTTGCACTCCCATACATCTCACAGGGACATATTGTACTTTTTAAATCCACTACAGTTACAGTGTTTGACACATTTAGGTACAGGTTTTGATAAGGCTAATATAAAAAACATGAACACATGTTTTCCATAATGTGTACGTACAGTATGTATGTATTTGCACCCTGTGCAGGATGTGTGTATATGATAAATGTGTATGTGCATGTGTAAATAATGGTATATGTATGCGCTGTGTGTGTGTGTGTGTGTGTGTGTGTGTGTGTGTGTGTGTGTGTGTGTGTGTGTGTGTGTGTGTGTGTGTGTGTGTGTGTGTGTGTGTGTGTGTGTGTGCACATGCGTGCACTGTCAAACATCTAGCACACACGTCATAATATTATGCAAAGTGTTAAAAATATATCTATTTGCATGTGTAAATAATGGTATGTGGGTGGGTGGGTGTTTGTGTGTGTGTGTGTGTGTGTGTGTGTGTGTGTGTGTGTGTGTGTGTGTGTGTGTGTGTGTGTGTGTGTGTGTGTGTGTGTGTGTGTGTGCGTGTGCACTACGTGCTTGTGTGTGTGCATGTGTGAGTGCACAGTCTTAATATTATGCAAAGTGTCATTATGCCAGTCTACGTGTTTAATTATTGAGGTGTGTGTGTGTGTGTGTGTGTGTGTGTGTGTGTGTGTGTGTGTGTGTGTGTGTGTGTGTGTGTGTGTGTGTGTGTGTGTGTGTGTGTGTGCGTGTGCGTCTACACACAGCATGCATAGTGTCTGTCGTTCATAACTCGATTGCCTGATGAAAGTATCTTTTCCCTAAGGAGGTTATTGTAGTTTTGACATTTTCATTCATGTTTAGTTTGATGTAGTTTAGATAATTTAGTCTTCATGTCTATGAATGTCAGATAGTTTAATATTCATTTTTGAAGTGGGTTAGTTTATTTTTTATTTTTCTATTTTATCTCTTTAACCACCTGAAACCCCTATACGGTTGACCGGAGTCCCCTCTGTTTTCTGTTATTTTGGGGAAAGCTTTCGCTGAAAATACCCAATCGACAAGCTTACAACGCGTTGCGTCGTGACGTGTTGTGAGCTTGTCGATCTGCAATTTTCTTGCGAAAGCTTTCCTCACAATGAATACAGGATGCTGGGGTTTAAGTGGTTTAAAGTTTGAGTTAGTTTGTATTAGTTAGATAGATATAAGTTCCTCCTCTATCATTCCACCCACACAGCCTTCACGCAGACACAGGTTATTTGAAAACTTTAGTTTCCATAGTTACTTGAATTGCAGATGTACATTATTATTACAAAACATAAGCTGAACAAATTAAGCCCTACTGTATGTTATAGATAGAACAGAATCATCATGACATTCCCACTAACTGAAAATATGACAAAGATAACACTGGCAGCGTCACATTGGAGCAGTATTATTAATTCATCTTATTTCTGTAAGAACAGGACACTTATGATATTGTTATGACTATTAGAATATATATTACTTGTATTATATTATATCAGACATAGCTAATGTTCTGGACACTTTATTTTGTAATGTGAAAAACTTCCACATTGTTTACAAACATTCAAAAACATTCTGATCGAGGTCTACAAGAAAGCTGGTGCCATGGTTTTGCACTTTTTCTGTTTTTCATGTGTCTATGAGGTTGATAGAACTTCATTAATCCCCCTGATGGTGTTTTTATGGTGTTTTATGTCTTCTCTGACTATTTTGAGTTTCTTCCTGCATGGAGGCTGAAACCTTGCGGGTCAAACGTGCCAATAGAAAAACAGCGCTTTAATGACACAGTCCGTCCGTCCGTCCGTCCGTCCGTCCGTCCGTCCGTCCGTCCGTCCGTCCGTCTAGCAACATACGTTTTTTCCTTTGTGTCTCCTACCGGAATCGCTGCCTACCGGTCCGCTGGTCATCAAATTATTGGCTTAGGAATGCGACAAAAACAAAAAAAAATCCTTGAATTCAAGTCTCCATGAGGTGACTAAAAGATAGAAAAACTATTTTTTTTTGGGGGTGAAGTATCCCTTTAACGGGTTAAAAATAAATCTGAGTATAGGCCTACTTTTTTTCCCAGCACTGGTGATTTGTGGGTAATATATAAGTTCCTCCAGCATGGCACCTCAGCCCACCCACACCTATAACGTTCTCTCAGAGTCGTCTTGTTCAGCCGGAACCCGGCGGGTCTGCAGAGGAACTTTCATAACGACCCAGCCCAGAGGAACATTTTGATCCTCGCAGCATTTTCATCAATGTCACACAGGAATAATAATGGCACAGGTGCAGTAGATTAAACCATTAGCACCGGTAATGCATCTATGTGTCTCTTTTAGATAGCTTTGGGCTATTCAAAAATAGCAGATATACAAGCTCATAGCGCGGCACCGAGTGCCCCCATCGCAGTCCTTGACCACATGTTATAGCAACATAAGTTTAAAAAGAAAAAGAGTTGGGATTTAGACGACATTTGTAGAATCGTCCAAATTGCAAAGAAATTGCAAAAAATAGCAGATCTACAAGCTCATAGCGCGGCACTCGGTGCCGCGCCATGAGCTTGTATATCTGCTATTTTTGAATAGCCCAAAAATAAATCTGAAAATGCACACAGATGCGTTCCCGGTCGTAATGGATTAAAAGTCCTCTATTTCTGGGGCAGCAGTTTGCTCCTAGCTTCATAACAAGGAGGGGAAGAAGCATAGTTAATGAACTTGAACAGCATGCAGCAGCAGCAGCACTACTCAGAGAGTCCACATTATTAAAGGTTATGTTACGAGACTATAGCGGGTCTACAAGGCCCCCGCTAGCTGGCCTATAGAGATCTGCTCCTCACATAGTACACCCAGAATGGACGAAACATCCATGGTTTTAACTGCTGGTCAACTCTTATAGTCAGGGGAATCCCCTGACTATAAGAGTTGACCCTGAGGGGATATTAGCAGAAAAATGTCCAATCTTGGAATAAATTCCTTACCAAAAAAAATCTTCACCAATGTGTTTGTAAAAGTGTCTAGTAACACATCTCACAAAGACTGAAATGCAGTTTCCCCAGGGGAATTTGTGACAGCTGCTGAAAGTTGGGGTACCCACCATAACCTTATGCGGGGGGGGGGGGAAAAAATAATTCTGTTTTAAGTAGCATGTGAGGGGTCAAACTAGGGTGTTTTTATGATTCTGAATCCATTGCAAGCATTTGTTTTTGCACCAAAACCACTCCTTGGGCTAAAAACGGCCCAATCTCAATGTGCTTTTTACACAAAAAGTATACCTGGAAAAGGATGGCTATGGCCGTTTCAGTCTTTATGAGATGTGAGACACCTTTACAAACACATTGGTGAAGATTTTTTTTGGTAAGGAATTTATTCCAAGATTTTTTTAATATCCCCTGACTATTACAGTGGGGCTTATACAGTGGTGTAAAGTAAGTACATGTACTCAAGTACTGTACTTAGAGCACAATGTTGAGGTATTTGTTTTCTTTACTGGAGTACTTCCAATTTTCAATACTTTTTACTTCTACTTCTCCACTACATCTCAGAACCAAATATTGTTCTTTTACTCCACTACTAGGGGCTGCAGTGGCTCAGGGGTAGAGTGGCCGGTAGAGCGGCCGAAAGGTTCCCAGTTCGATCTCAGGTGTGGAAGTGTCCCTGAGTAAGACACTGAAATGCTAATTGACCCTAATTGCTCCCGATGAGCAAGTTGGTGGCTTGCATGGTTTCCTTTCCTCCGCCATCGGTGTATGAATGTGTGTGTGAATGGGTGAATGTAATGCACAATCTATGTACAGCGCTTTGGATGAAAGCGCTATATAAATGCACCATTTACTTTGCAGAGTTTGATTATTATTACAAAACATATACTTTCACCACTTCAACACTTTATATACTTCGGCTACATGAAAAAAAGCTCACAACGCGTCACGATGCGACACGTTGTGAGCTTGTAAATCTGCTATTTTCAAAATATTTCTATACATTCTGAAAACCTTCTGCCTAACGAGTACTTTTACTTTTAGTATATAGTATATATATTTTATGTATATTTTGATGCCAACACTTTTGTACTTTTACGCAAGTACATTTCGAATACGACATTTACTTGTAACAGAGTATTTCTACCTTGTGGTATTAATACTTTTACTTACATAAAAAAAATTGTACCTCTTCCAAAACTGGGCTTATAATGAGAAAATGTAATTTGTTTTACCAAGAGCAAGGCTGGAGAGCAACAACCTATCCAGTGGAAGTTGGCTGGCTCTTTGTCGCATCTTTTAGTTCCCATAGTTACTTTGTAGATTTACATTATTATAATATCCACTCAGGGTGAAGTGTTGACAGTTTATTGAAGATTCAAGCATTACAAAAAAATGCATTAATGCTATAATGAGGCTTAAAACAAATCAAACAGTCCAGTATTAAAAAAATAACACACAGCTAAAATGAAGTGCGGCACATGATATATTCATAGCCTACGAATGTTAAATGGAAAATAAAATGAAACAAAACAGTGGTAAAATGGTGGGAAATGGATGCAAAATAACTTTTGCAATCTCTGTCATTTTTGCTATATCCATAAAAAGAGAAAAGGAAGATGATAGGGGGAGGGGGGCGAGGGAAATCCCCCTCCTCCATCTTCTTTATTTTCTCTTTTTATGGAAATAACAAAAAGGGAGAGAGAGAATACAAAATACATAGGTTTTCGGACACATCACTGCATGTTTTATGACAAGGTTGGTTGGTTGGTTCTTCCTTGCAAACCCCCCCACCAGCTATACAGTACATTGTAAAATTGTGATTTCAATAGACAATTCTTTCACAGATCCAGTGGTTGTATTCATTACATGACCTGTCGTTCCATCCTCTATCAGCCTTGTTATAAAACTCAACGCAGTCTTCATTGTCAAGGTCATCAGGCTGACCGTTGTACCAGTACCTGGAGAAGTACGAATATTTTAAGGTTCCACAAGGATGATTTATCTCTCTCTAATCATAACCTCAAATGGTATTTTAGAATCTAGATGAGATACATATTGACTGGATAGTTAAATAGAAAACAAGCGTAATTGTCTTAGTGCCAGCATGGTTGGTTTGTAATATAGTAAAAACAAAGAACAGAAGAGTGGAGATAAAGTCTTACGTTGGTGAGGTGAGTGGTGTTCCATCCACCCACTGAAATGATCCTTCTCTCGCTCTGTCAGTCAGACCCAGCCACAGTGTCCGGTCTAAACGCTGGACAAAGTCCTGGACAGAAAAGCTGCAAGGTTACTTAAAGCTATCCATACATTGTTGTCCTCTACAGGCATAGAGAGGTCACGGTAACTGTTCACATTCGAGATTGGAACCTAATCTGCCCATCTCTATGGGGGAGATATTAGGCTTAAGAGCTACAGGCAGTGCTACTTGTCACCCATGGGTGTCCTACCTGACACCAGACAGGGTCTAAAATGTCTAAAGAAAAAGTAGGGAGACCACCTCCAACCACTGCAGATGTGCCAGTAGTTATGCAAGGGATAGGATAATCAATGGGGAGCGGGTCGTTCGGGGTGATAAATCACCCTGTCAGGGTTTATTTCTCAATAATGACCGGCTCCCCATTGATTATCCCGCTTATTACACGGCTACTTAGTAAAAATAAATTTAAAACATTTACCCAAAAGTAACTACAAAACTATTTGATTGATTTCAAAAGGATTTAATTGCTTACGATAATTAAATAGTCCATACATTTATGCCAGGAACGCGGTTGGCTCGGAAGTTTTCTTTGAATAGAGTAAACATTTGGTTACTGCATTGTCTATTTCTCAACAGTAGTGGGCGCACTGTTTAGCTGTAAATGACATTGTGTGTTTAATTACACATGGCTGTCACTATGGCAAAAATCAAGCAGCGCAGATTGATATGAGCCAAGTGCTCTGAGTCTGAGTCATGTGATATAATAACAACATAACAGTTCATTACACGGCTTGGTTGCATGCTTGATTCTGATTGGTCAATCACTGAATCAGTCTTTTAGTTTTGAATAATGAGAGCTGAACTCGATAACAGACACAAGGTCTAATCAAAGACTCTGAGCACCTGGCTCATATAAATCTGTCTCACTCCGAAGACGGCAAACGGGCAAAAACGGCACACGTTGGCTAGAGGAGATATGAGTTAGGATTATGTCCCCATCGGGACATTAACTCTTAAACTGCCACAGTTTTTCAGAAAAATGTTAAGCCACTGCCAGCAATTCCGAGTGATTTTATTAACCTTCGGAAAAAACTTGGAATATTTTCCTTGATCGCCGTCCTTGCAGGAATCGCCTCATTACACGCACGTAGAATCGTAAAAAAAAACTTGTCAAACTCGTCAGTGGCAGGCAAAGGGTTAACTCGAACGACGCTGAGTCGGCTGAAGCGGATTTCGCCAACGCTCTGCACGGCGACTCACTCGCATGGCAGCTCGCTCGGCGGTGCCTCTTGTGCCTCTGTGTTTTTTTTGTGCGTTTTTGCGTATTTTTTTGCGGTTTTAACAGTTTTTTGAGAGAAGGGCATTTCCGCATTCCTGGCAGAAGTGCCCTTCCAGTCAAACGTTTGACTATGGTCATATTTGTCCCAATAAGTCACAATATGCATTTTGGGGAGTGAATGTACAGTCTGTACAGTAGGCCTTAACAAAGTGGAGCAGGCTACAGCATCCACTATGTACACATAGCAGCACACAGACACAGAGACACACGCACACGCACACACACACACACCCGCACGCACGCACGCACGCACAGACGCACACACACACACACACACACACACACACACACACACACACACACACACACATACCTGTTTTTCTTTGCTGTTTATGACCAGCAGGTCTGAGTGGTTGTCTCTACAGTATTGTCTGCTCTCTGTCCAGTTTCTCTCCTCAGTAGAGATGTAATAACACACACCACCGTCCCCGAACGTAAATCCATACGATTCTATCAACAACAACAACAACAACAACAACAACAACATAACGTTACTGTTGCCACTGTAATGACATAATGATGATCAACTTGACATAACGATGAAGGTCAAACAGTGACGATGTCTCACTGACCACACAGCCTCCTCTTCAGGTCATCTCGTTCCACCAGGGCGTTATATCTGGACTGCAACCGGTCAAAGCTGGACCGCAGCTCGTCCAGGTCTTTGACCAGGTTGTCTTTCTCTTTAGTCAGATCGGAATCTGCAAAGAAAGAGAATCAACAACAAACTGATGTGTTTTACATGCAGCTTTGTTCTGATGTGATGATCTCCTTTATGAGGCTGTGGTGGAGCTGCCCTGAAACTCAGTGGATCTCATAATATGCTCTATTCACAGCAGCCATATTGTGAAGATATTCACAGGTGTTACTAATGATACTAATGAAGGCTCTGTTCCATTCATGGTCAAACAGAGTCAGGGTGCTGATATTGTTGCGTGTTGGCTCACTGGAAACACTCTGCTACACCAGTGGGTCTAAAGTTGGGGTCCAGGGACCCTCATGGGCTTCCAAATGGCCCCTTACGGGTGTGTAACTCTGAGAGTGTACAAATGGAACCAAATGGACCCGTAAGGGTCCATTTGGTTCCATTTGTACACTCTCAGAGTTATGGGGGTCGTGGAAACCACTGCGCTACACTAAATGTAACAGAGCATTCATTAGTATCATTGGTAACACCTTTGAAGGAAGTGATAATATGGCTGCTGTGCACAGAGCCTATTGTTCAAGTGAAGGATCCCCCCAAATTGACATTCTATTTAGCCACGGACCCCCGTCTAAAGAGAGTAATGTGCCAGGGACCATGTAAGAGCTTATTTGTTCCGAAAGTTTGTTGTGATTTGTTGCGTTGTTAACCCATTAAGACCTGAGGAGGACCTATACACTCATACTACACATACTATCTTCTAAATCAGTAGTTCTCAAATGTTTTCGTAATTCCAACATTCTTCTACAGTTTTCAAACACTTTAAAGATTATTTTTTTAAATGTTCAGAAATAGCAGATGTACAAGCTCGTAGCGTAGCGCGGCACAAAGTGACATCTGCTATTTTGGAATAGCCAAAGCTAAAATCTAAAATGACACAGATGCTTTTTACGGTCACATTCAGACGTACCAGAACCACTGTTTTTTCTGTAGAATATACTTGTACTGCTCCTAGCATTGATGATGTATTGGATGGTATTGTATGTCTTTAAATGTCTTGATGAATTGAATACACAGGACCACAATGGAAACAAGCTTTTTGTGTTATCATTTTAACATTATTGTATACAACTACTACTGTTTATTAGTAACTGTACCTCTGTACTTTTTGCAAAACTGTTAATAAAGTATTCAATTCAATCAACTTCACAACACATGTGAACTACTTTCAGCTATGTTTTAATCCACAGTATATGATTAAAGTAGTAAACAGATTGATATGCTTAAACTGGGGTGCCTGGACCCCACTTTGAGAATCTTTCTGTTCATTCAGATTGTCATATCTGGTACCCTACCTTTAAACCCTCTATGACTTAGTAAACTGGACCTGAGTTGGCACTGTACGTAGGCCACTTTCCCCCCACTACACCAAGTCTTTTCACCAAAAGTAGCCAGTCTAGAAGCACACAGAACTTGTTGATCTGCTATTTTTGGTTGATGTTCCCCCCAGAATAATGGATGCTGTGGTTAATGTCCAACTACCGATGTTGTTACAGCTTCTGTTGCTCTACTAATACATGTATTACTACAACTACTAATATAATGTTATGTGCATCATATGCTAACGTATAGAAAATAAAACACTTTGGATCATCATGGATCTATAAAAGATTATGCAAAAAATACGTTGTGAAAGTTGACTTACAGAGAGAGAGTCTGAGACCGATGTTGAGGAGAGCTTGAACTCCACAAAGCAATCCCAGAACCATCCCAACTGTCCTGTACCTTCCTATGACACACACACACACGCAAACACACAGACACACACACACGCACGCACGCACGCACGCACGCACTCGCACGCACACGCACGCATGCACGCACACAGAGCACGCACATATAGAAAGATAATTTAGGAAGTGAGGTCACTTCCATTGTTAGTGAAAACAGACCTGAGTTACAGCTGTACTTCCACCAATTTGTTTCTACAGCAAATATTTTTGCCATTAATAGCAGACGTACACACTCACAATGTGTGCTGTGAGCTTGTAGATCGGCTATTTGTACCCCCTAGAATAAGGATGCTGGGGTTGCAAGTGGTAAATGTTTTCAACCACCTTATTTGATGTGTATAGTTTTAGTGAACATCAACATCAACTTTAACCCATTAACACCGGGAATATATTTGTGTAACCACTTTAACCATTATAAGCTTGTAGATCTGCTATGTTTGAAAAATCGTGAACATTTTGTGCATATCTTTGAATATATATATAGGCTACTTTTTAAAGCGAACAGTTTTACCTTAAATCTTTACATCTGGGGGGTCCTTGGAACAACATATTTTGAGATGGGGGTCCGCGGCCAAATACATATCATTTTGGGGGTCCTTGACATGAACAAGTTTGAGAACCACTGATATTATAGCAACATGAGTTTTAGAAGACGTTTGTAGAATCCCCCAGAAGCAAAGATTTGCACACATGTTTTTAAAAAAAAATCTGATCTACAAGCTCATAGGCACTCGGTGCTGCGCTATGAGCTTGTATATCTGCTATTTTTGAATAGCCCAAAGTATAAGATAAGTGTTAAAGTGGTTAAAATGTAAAATGACAGATGCTTTAATTAATGGGTTAAAAGATACATGCACACTGCCAGTTGCAAGGTACTCCTAAAGACCAATTATTTGTTTAACAACATTGAGACTGAACACACAGGTGATTGTTTCATGCAATCAATTCCCAACATAGCAATTACAGCAATGAGCGCACTGGCCAATACAAACTAATAGGCGAGTGCGCTCCGGTGCGCAATTTCCGAACGCACCCTCCGTGCCAGAGCTGCGCGCGCAACGCTGGTTCTTATGGCTTGCAACCAGTGTGATGTCGTCTGTTAAGGGGTCTATAGGATGATTTATTAAAGCAACATTTCGGTCACATACATAACCTTCCTCGGGCATGATTCAAACTAACATTTCAAGTTCCTATATATACACCCCCCACTGGGTCAGGATCAACCAATCAGGGTTGAGCATAATAATTAATCCAAAGAGATGCAGCTTGTGGTGATAATCAGGTGACACAATATGCCTCAAGAATACTCGTATAGTAACTGTGACTTTGACCAGGCAGTTTCACTTTCAAAACCTTTGCATCATGCATGTCACACAAACAGAATCCAGCACACATGCATGATGCAAAGGTTTTGAAAGTGAAACTGTTCAAATTATGTGAAAACACATAATTACAAACAATGATTCAACAAAATATAAAAAAATAGCCTACATATATGAACATTCACACACATTATTTACAAGGATGATAACATTAAAATGACAAATTTAAATAGACATAAAGTCCAATTCTCATTGTCAGAGAGTGGAGAAATGCATGTGTAGTTGCAGTAACATCTCTTACCAGACTGCCGTGTCTTCTGTGGATGTTTGTGCTGAGCTGTAGTCTTGGTCTCATCATCTTCCTCTTGGATGTCAACGTTTACAGAAGGTCCAGCCACGGACATTTTTTCTGCCTTCAGCACTTTCATTCTACTTGCAGGTCTTTGATAAGTTCTCGAATAAAAACGGGAGGGGCTCTGATAGTTAACGGTCCACCTCTTCACAACAACACACTGAACACAAGAGAAAGGGTGGTCTCTGTTTTTTTTTTTTTTTTTTCATATCGTCACTGTCTGTCTGGCAAGGAACCTCGTATCTCCATATTTCAACTTGTTATGTTTATGTTTTTCCCTGAAATTAATGCCTTACTTCTTTGTACGATAGTGTCACACAAACGTATCAAAAATAGCCGATCTACAAAGCCCACAACGCGTAGATCAGCTAATTTTCTGTAACCTTTGAAAGTGAAAACGTGGTTAAGTTTGCCTGTTGGTTTTTATGAATATCAAACCAATATTCAAAAAAGGGTTAGGGTTATGGTTAGGGTATTAGCAAGATTTTTTGACTATATAAAAAACTGCATTGGATCCACTGGAACATAGTTATTTTTTTCTCCATTTCCTGAAAAGTAATGGTTTTGGACATACAAGGTTTCCACAAGAAGATGGATATGAATTCACGAGTTGGCCCTCCACCCCCTCCTTCCTCCTCGGGTTTCCTCAGTCACAGACTGTAGAGGAGGAAGTGAGCCCACAACAACGCTGTCAAGAATCAAGAGGCTTTATTTGCCACTCACTCACTTGGTACAAGCAGTGACATGGTATCATTCTGCAAGACTGTGCAACAGCAGCAATACAATATACTCAATAATAATAATAATTATAATAATAATGATGATAATAATAGTACAGTATTGTATGTAATGCATAAAATAAAATAAAATACAATACAATACAATACAATACAATACAATACAATACAATACAATACAATACAATACAATACAATACAATACAATAAAATAAAATAAAAAATGCACTTTTACTAGTTACTTTTCACCACTGCATACATGTGACAAACTTCTCTAGAATCAAGAGGGTTTATTTATTTGCCACTTTCACTCACACAGACAGTGACATGTTGGTGTGACAACATGGTGTCTGCCAGACAGTGCAACAGCAGCAATACAACAGTGTTGCTGTCGCCGGGCAGAAACCTCTGACCAATTTACACATTTACAATTTAACCCTTTAAGACCTGGAGATTGAAGCATCTGCGTCACTTTTTGATTTGAGCTATTAAAAAAAAAACATTATTTTACACTTTGGCTATTAAAAAATAGCAGATCTACAAGCTCATAGCGCGGCACCGAGTGCCGCGCTATGAGCTTGTAGATCTGCTATTTTTGAGACATCGAGAAAATGTGTGCAAATTAATATATTTATATTACTTTTAAAGCGAACACTTTTAACTCAAATCTTTGCTGCCTGGGGGTCCCTGGAACAACATATTTTGAGATGGGGGTCTGCGGCTAAATACATATCATTTTGGGGGTCCTTGACATGAAAAAGTTTGAGCACCACTGATTATAGAAACATAGGTTTTTCAGAAAACTGTTGGAATTTAGAAGACATTTGTAGAATCGGCTTCAGGTATTTGGTTATTGAATGTTAAGACCTTTTTAACTCTTTAACTGCGGTGTTAAATCATCGTCTATAGCTGCCCTTGCCAGCGGTTTTGAGCGTTTTTCCTAACCTTTGAAAAATAGCATTATTATTCTTCACAACGATCCACCTGGCGGTCGCCTCAAAAGACGTACGGGGGGGGGTCTCGGAGAATCGGGGGGGAAAAGCGTGCCGTCGCGATATTCCGTTCCATGGGCCGCTGAATGTGGCTTGTTTTCGCCAAAAAGCAACAGATTTGTTTTTATAAATCCTATAATACTAAACAAAACCAGCATCATTTTGTTGTGATCACGTGATGTCTGGCCTGGGTGTACTCTTCATCATCATCATCATTCACAGGCTGCGGAAGAGCACTGAAAACACCACATGACGAGACATTAGCGATCAAAGAGTTAATATACAGTACCAGATTGGCCAAATTGTCAAATATTACGTAAGAAAGAGGCAAACATTGTGGAAAATAGCCGATCTACAAGCTCACAGCGCCTCACACTACCAGGCGTTGTAGCTTGTTGAGCTTGTAGCTCGGCTTTGTTCACGATATTTATCTGTGGAACCGAGTCAAACTAAATGTAATTTTCTTTCAACTCCTACAAGTGCTTGTCAGGATGGGGCTTCCCCAGTTCAAATATGAGTATTTTGGGGGGTCCCCAGTTCAAATATGAGTATTTTGGGGGGTCCCCAGTTCAAATATGAGTATTTTGGGGGGGTCAACAGTTCAAATATGATTATTTTGGGGGGGTTAACAGTTCAAATATGAGTATTTTGGGGGGTCCCCAGTTCAAATACTGTATGATTATTTTGGGGGGTCAACAGTTCAAATATGAGTATTTTGGGGGGTCCCCAGTTCAAATATGAGTATTTTGGGGGGTCCCCAGTTCAAATATGAGTATTTTGGGGGGGTCAACAGTTCAATAGGATTATTTTGGGGGGGTCAACAGTTCAAATATGAGTATTTTGGGGGGTCCCCAGTTCAAATATGAGTATTTTGGGGGGTCCCCAGTTCAAATATGAGTATTTTGGGGGGGTCAACAGTTCAATAGGATTATTTTGGGGGGGTCAACAGTTCAAATATGAGTATTTTGGGGGGTCCCCAGTTCAAATACTGTATGATTATTTCGGGGGGTCAACAGTTCAAATATGAGTATTTTGGGGGGTCCCCAGTTCAAATATGATTATTTCGGGGGGTCAACAGTTCAAATATGATTATTTTGGGGGGTCGCGGCCTGAAAAGGTTCAGAACCCATGCAGTAGCCTGAACCTTTCCATGTACTGTACATTTGTGCAGAATAACCATATACGTTACAGTAAGGTATAAGGTCGTGACCCTCATGCACACGGTAGAGTGCATTTTCAGTGGGAAAAGTAAAAGAAAAAGATAACTTCTGTGAGCATATTAATGCTGATGCATTTTACCACCAGGTGTAACTATAATGCAGCTAAATAATAATCATATTAATAGCTACAATCTGGAAGAAGTGTGCGTGATAAAGTCAGGTGTAAGAAGGGGGAACAAAAGCAGAACGACCAGAAAAAGAAACCAGGCCAGCCCAGTGTTTTCTTCTAGGAACATCCCCATGACTTTGACCATCATGCATGCACTGTAGAAATGTGTGTTCATTTAACTCTTTGACTGCCAAGAAATAAAACATGGTCTGCAGTGGTGTAAAGTAACCAAGTGCATTTACTCAAGTACTGTACTCAAGTACAATTTTGAAGTACTTTTACTTTACTGTGGTATTTCCAATTGTCTATACTTGTACTTTTACTCCACTACAATTATTTGAAAACTTTAATTACTAGTTACTTTGCAGATATACATTATTACATTATAAAACATACATGAACCACTTTAGCTCTGTTATATACCTAGGCTATTTGAAAATAGCCGATCTACAAGCTCACAACGAGCTGTCGCGACAGTGTTGATTTCATCGACTAAAACTATGACGGAAAATGCTCGTCGACTACCTTTTTCACTGACGAAAACTAAATAAAAACGAAATAAAAAATAAGCTACGATGACTAAAACTAAGACTAAATATATTGACAATTTTGTGAACAAAATAAAACTAGACTAAAATGTCAGTGAGGGAACTAGTGGAGAAGAGATCCAGTAGAACTAAAAGACAAGTCAAGTTTGGGCTCAGTTGTTGCACTCTGAAAATAGCAGATCTACAAGCTCACAACACGCGTTGTGAGCTTGGAGATCGGCTATTTTCAGTGTGTGTGTGTGTGTGTGTGTGAGCCATCAAGGCACCACCAAAATAAATTTTAGTCGACTACTATCATATATCACATATATATCACATATCAAGATTATAGTCGACTAAATCAACTGTAGGTTTAGTCGACTATAATCTTATGACATTTAGTCGACTAAAACTAGACAAAAACTAAGACATTTCAGCTGACTAAAATATGACTAAAACTAAATCAACATTTGCTGTCAAAATCAACACTGGGTCGTGGTAATCAGTTGCATAGTTGTGGCCAGTTGAATGTGGCTTGTTTTTGCCAAAAAGAAACAGAACGGAGATTAAAGTCATTTTCCCACAAACCAGGAAGTAAACAAGCTGTTTTTTTTAAAGGCCCAGGTTGAGACTCCTCGGCACTATGCATACTGTGCCTGACATTGCGATAAAACCGACTGTTGATCCTGAGCTTGTGATTGGCTACTGACTTCACCCCCCACGGTCCAACATGTGTTCCCTCACGCAGCAGGGATTCACACTGTATTGTAAACACCCATTAGCTGTGTCTACACAGCAATACTCACTGCTCACTGAGAGAGAGAGAGAGAGAGAGAGAGAGAGAGAGAGAGGACACACAGGCTATCCCACCTGATCATATACATACAGCACTCGGTTGACTCTAGACTTCCAGGGGTCTATAGTATTGACTCCTGGAGGACTAACAGTCAGGTATAGTATATGACTCTCTGTGTGTGTGTGTGTGTGTGTGTGTGTGTGTGTGTGTGTGTGTGTGTGTGTGTGTGTGTGTGTGTGTGTGTGTGTGTGTGTGTGTGTGTGTGTGTGTGTGTGTGTGTGTGTGTGTGTGTGTGTGTGTGTGTGTGTGTGTGTGTGTGCGTGCGTGCGTGCGTGCGTGCGTGCGTGCGTGCGTGCGAGTGTGTGTGTGTGTGTGAGAGAGTGTGAGTGTGTGTGTGTGAGAGTCAGGGCCGGACTGGGACCAAAATTCAGCCCTGGCATTTTGGCCCAGACTGGCCCACCACAACCAGCGCGCAGATAACAGATACTCTACCTCCCCACTTCGTCGAGGCACATACAAACACACATCCTTAATACCATCACTTTTACTGAAAAGCATCCCAGCCCAAACATTACAGTAACTAATAATTGGGCCCCGCAACCCGGAAATGACCGTAATAATCCTAAAACGTGAGCAAAAATATATATAAAAAAAAAAAAAAATATATATATATATATATATATATATATATATATATATATATATATATATATATATTTATATATATATATATATTATTTTTTTTTTTTGGTGGCCCAGTGGCCCACTGGCCCAGCGGCCCGGTATGTCAAATGGCCAGTTGGCCCCTGGTGAGAGTGTGAGTGTGACATCCTTGGAGTGGTGCTGCGAACACTGTGACCACTTCATTTATTCATGCAACCTGAGCCAGGGGTGGATAGCCTGACACTCAGCCTGAATGTTCATTTGGTTTCACTCCATCATTCAGTCTGAAAGCCCTCTCAGCGCAGCCCATTTCTGAGATGGGGGCGTGGCCAAACTGGGACTCTTTAGCGATAGGCTCATATGCACGGCAGCCATTTTGGAAATGAATTGGGCCTCTTGAGGAATTTTTACTTTACTGGGGTATTTCAAATTTGAGCTAAATGTGAGCTTGTAGATCTGCTCTTAAAAAAATATTGTGAAATAGGACATTCTGCATAATGAGTATTTTTACTTTTGGTACTTTAAGTACATTCTGATGCCAATACTTTTGTACTTTTACTCAAGTACATTTTTAATGCCAGATTTTTACTAGTAAAAGAGTATTTCTGAATTGCAGTATTGATACTTTTACATTTGAGTACTTTTTCCCACAACTGTCGATGAGCATTATGCTTCTCCCTTTTGTCATCATCTTGGACTCTCTATTATGTCAAAAGGACTGCGACTACCTGTACCATGGACCTGTTTGAGATTGTGCCGCCGTGGCACCACATTGCACGTTGTGTTCTCCTTCTTAATTGTTGTACCCACACAGATATGTATTCTTTGTCCAAAAATGCTGAAAATAAACAGAACTGAAAGGAACTGGTTGGAATAACGTGTTCCTTCCACGCGCTACGTCCTACCGGGGAAACTCCCCTCTGTTAGATGATAAGAAGCAGCTTGCTAGCTCCTCATGCATTGAATGAGGCATGAGCTCAGTTCTGGGCTCTCCCTAGGCTGGCAGAGGGAGTGCCCATGATTACATAGGTTCAATCAAAACCTCTTATCTCCATATTCTAACTTTATGCGTTTTTTCTTTGGTTGTTGTAAATTAACACCCTATTGATCATACAGCATCACACAAATGCATCAAAAGCAACGATTTGAGCTTGTAGATCTGCTGCTCTTGCTATTTTTGAATTTGAATTCTGAAACTTAACAATTTCGGACGATATAAAAGTTGCTGAGCGCATCCAGGCTAACCTGGAATGACTTCGACCATGTGGACCATGTGGTTGAATAAAACATAACTATTATTCTATAAAAGTTAACAGATAAATGTTTGTTGTGTTATATAACTGCATGATGATGGAACATGTTGTGGTCTGGTGTGCGTGTGAGAATGAATGACAGATACATTATTGTGCAGAGACCTACAGCATAAGACAGACCACATCCTGCCTAGATGTGCGTATGACTAAATTGTACATCCTGTTGAAGATGTACATCCTGTTAAAGATGGCACTTTGGGGGCGGTCGGGGTGGGGGGCGGTGGTTAAGTATCTGCCCACCACCACAGAGGTTGTGTGTTTGAATGCATGTGGTGCCTCCGGCTTTGTGGAGCGTCTATATGAACACAATTGGCCCGTGTTCGGGCGTATAGCCTGTCAGTGGGGACAACGACGGTCGCGGAAGCGAGTGGCGCAACAGTCGCGAGCGGCAGTCAGATTAGCGTTCAGTTCGGAGCCTCAGAGCCGTGGAGTGGTGTTAAGGAACTAAGCACATGTACTCAAGTACTGTACTTAAGCACAATTTTGAGGTATTTTTTTAATTTACTGGAGTATTTCCAATTTTCAGTACTTTTACTTCTACTCCACTACATCTCAGAGGCAAATATAGTAATTTTACTCCACTACAATTATTGGACAACTTTAGCAGTGGTGGAAAAAGTACTCAGATGTTTTACTTAAGTAAAAGTACCAATACTGCAATATAGAAATACCCTATTACAAGTAAAAGTCCAGAATTCAAAATTGACTTGAGTAAAAGTACAAAAGTATTGGCATCAAAATGTACTTAAAGTACCAAAAGTAAAAGCACAAAAATATTTGAAAATAGCAGATCTACAAGCTCACAACGGCGATGCAACGCGTTGTGAGCTTGTAGATCGGCTATTTTCAAATAGCCTATGTATAAAATAGGGCTAAAGTGGTTAATGTATGTTTCATAATATCATAATTTATATCTGAAAAGTAACTAGTAACTAAAGTTTTCAAATAATTGTAGTGGATTAAAAGTACAATATTTGCCTCTGAGATGTAGTGGAGTAGACGTAAAAGTATCGGAAATTGGAAATACTCAAGTAAAGTACAATTACCTCAAAATTGCACTTAAGTACAGTACTTAAGTAAATGTACTTAGTTACTTTCCACCCCTGAACTTTAGTTACTGGATACTTTTGATTATTATTACAAAACATACATTAACCACTTCAGCTCTATTTAAACTTTAATTGGCCATTTGAAAATAGCCAATCTACGAGCTTGCAGATCGGCTATTTAATTTATTTTGAAACCTGTATAAAATTGGACATTCTGCACAGTGAGTACTTTAACTATTGGTACTTTAAGTATATTTTGATACCAACACTTTTGTACTTTTACTAAAAATAAAAGTACATTTCGTCACCTTGCTAAACTAATGGCCTACAGTAAGTCATTTTTTGAGGAAAATGATATTTTTGCCTAGGTCAGCTCCTCATGACACTGGCCACCTCTGGTAAAATCGCCCATCTCCTAATTGAAAAGGATCGTGCTGTTCCCTCTCCTTTTAGTTTAATGGCCTAACTCCCTAGTGTGACTTAGGCCAAAATAGGCTTTTTTGTGGGGGCCTAAGTCACATGGTTTTGTGACTTAAGCCAAATTATTTACTGATTTAGGCCATTTTTTATGTTT
Source organism: Gymnoscopelus braueri (assembly GCF_963280865.1). Taxonomy (NCBI): domain Eukaryota; kingdom Metazoa; phylum Chordata; class Actinopteri; order Myctophiformes; family Myctophidae; genus Gymnoscopelus; species Gymnoscopelus braueri. The sequence goes on along the minus strand of NC_137603.1, from coordinate 5,614,210 downwards.
TTGGCCTAAATCAGATTTAATCCTATCTAAACCTATTTAAATCGTTTATGTTACATAACTGACAGACAGTGTTATTTCTATTTAAATAGTCATAATTTGTTATAAACATTTTGAGTAAAATGATTAAGAAATATCATATAGTTTTGTTTTGGATCAGTTTTTTTTTTTTCCTGAAAAACTTTAAAAAAATGACATAGGCCACTAGTTTAGCAAGGCGACGATTTTGAATTCCGGACTTTTACTTAGTAACAAAGTATTTCTACGTTGCAGTATTGATGCTTTTACTTAAGAAAAAATGTTAGTACTTTTTCCACCACTGCAGAGTTGACACAATGGAGACAGGACGTTTCTCCCCACGACAGGCAACAATTATTTCTCGGCTTCAACAAAGTGCACACACACACATAACGATACAGATGTCTAAGCAAAACAATACAATCTTTTTGTAAGCCGTGATGATGGAGTATCGCTAAGATATTGTCATTCTGCACTGTGCGACAGTGATGGCTTATGTTTCCTTTGATGGATTTCATTGAGCGGCAGACGGTGGCAGCCCTGGATGAAAGGTTATAGTGACAGAGGAGGTGGAAGAGAGAGTGGCGCTCGGCATCAATAATGATCTCAAAGCGTTTTGCCCCCGCGGCCACGTAGATCCACAATGGACGGGACCTGACAGTCAATTATCCGCGTCTCCTGCCATTATCCCGTTCAATCCGCGAACGCATCTGTGTGTAACCTACTTTATCCATACTTTGGGCTATTCAAAAATAGCAGATCTACAAGCTCATAGCGCTATGAGCTTGTAGATCTGCAATTTCGTAGAATACGACTCTCGTAGACGTATTTTATGATTCTGATGTTTTCGACCTCATAAAATGTGTCTACGAGAGTCGTATTCTACGGCTATAATATAAACATATATTTTTATAAAGCGGACATTTTTAACTCAAATCTTTGGTTCTGAGGGTCCCTGGAACAACATATTTTGAGATGGGGGTCGGCGGCTAAATACATATAATTTTGGGGGTCCTTGACAAGAAAAAGTTTGAGAACCACTGATATAGAAACATACTTTTTTTTCCAAAAAACTGTATAGAGTTAGAAGACATTTTGTAGAATCCCCCAGAAGCAAATATTTGAGTTACAAATGTTTGCCTTAAAAAAAAATATATATATATATTCAAAGATTAGCAAAAATTGTCACGATAAAAAAATAATAGCAGATCTACAAGCTCATAGCGCAGCACTTGGTGCCACGCTACGAGCTTGTAGATCTGCTATTTTTGAATAGCCAAATCCATCTAAAATGACACAGATGCGTTCCGGGTCTTAATGGGTTATGACGGCCTGCAGTCTCCCCTGCGTAGTACAGAGGGCGAGCGCTGGAGGAACTAGTGATTGATGCTATTACCTCAGTGATGGACGGCTGACGACTACATTGACTCGAGTGCCGTACTTATCAGCGGCGGAAAGCAACTAAGTACATTTACTCAAGTACTTCTGTCGTATATGTCCTTAGACCTTCAGCTCCGTTGCAGCAAGCCAGTCCAGTGTGTCATTGTCTAGGTCAATTAAGCCACGATCACCATTAGGTGGCCGGTATTTGGGGCAGCTGGTCATCACGTGTTCCACAGTCTGTAGTGGATCCCCACATTCGCAGTGGGCCTCGTCTGTGAGACCCCACTTCTGCATCGATGCACCGAAACGTCCCACACCTGTCCTCAGGCGATTGTACAATTCAAGCACAATTTTGATGGTATTTTTAAACTGGAGTGTTTCCAATTTTCTTTAAGTTTTATTTCTACTCCTCTACATCTCAGAGGAAAATATTGTACTTTTACTCCACTGCAATTCTTTGAAAATGTGAGTACATAGTTACTTTGTTGATTTTGATTATCATTTAACAATCACACCCAGTGTGAAGTGGGCGGTGTGGTCATCACAGTGGTGGAAGCTCACTTTAAAAAAAAGTGATTTTTTTTTTAAAGTGCATAGTCCTATTTATAGGTTATTGATTTCATCATGTGTCTCGCTAGCCAATCACAGTGCTGAATAGAGTCAGCCAATAGAGTCAGCCAATCACAGTACAGCTAGGGGTGTACTAATGCTAGGGGTGTACTAATTATGAGACAATCACAGTACAGCGAAGGGTGTACTAATGAGGTGTCCCAACCCCACTTATAGGGGTGGCTACACCGCCCAAAAAACATACATTAACCACTTCAGCCCTATATATACTTTGGCTATTTTAAAATAGCCGATCTACAAGCTCACAACTTCGCACGCACATACAAGCTCACAACGCGTCGCGTTGTGAGCTTGTATGTGGGTCATTCCAGAATTGGAGGACATTTGGGCTTTCAAATTTTTGAAAAATTAACCTTCTATTTGACAATATTCTGTTATATATTCATCAATAATAGGTAATAAACTATCAAAAGCTTGATTGGCTCAGCTCAGGCATCAAAGATATTTTTTTTATTACATATTTTATTTGTTGTTTGCTATACCTGGTGCAACCCTGTTACCAACACTCAGGAACCTGAAAAAAGTGCATTAATGTATTTTTAGAATATAATTCCTTTACCATTAGGTTAAAGAAGTAACATTCTCTCTGAATAAACATTTGATTTCAGATATGAATTTATTTCAATTAGTTTAAGCAACTTTTGAAATCTATCTTGCACAACTTTTCAATTGTGGCATGTTTCACTTTACTAATTTAAGTATTAATTTTCAAATATTTGCTCTAACCCATTATGCATATAATTACTTAAACTCTTTAAAGGACAATAGGTCAAACCCTTGTGCGTTGAGAAAGACTTTTATGTTAATATTTGATTAAAATGATAATGGTAACAGGGTTGAAATTACAGTAACAGGGTTGAATAGCTACATTACTTCTGATTATAGATTATTTTCAACGTGACAAATAAATGCTCAAGACCACATAATTAGTCTTTTAATAACTTTTATTAACAGAAAATGAAATATTATTTGAATATCTTTTAAAATGTTTCACATGAGGATGGTTGGTAGGTAGTGTGGAAATGGAAAATGGACCAGGAGGCAGCAGAGCTGTTCCAGAAAATCAGGGTTTATTTTGCAAACAGGAGCTCACACAAGACACGTCTCACCAACATCAACCCCATCTGATTACTAGTTTTTGAACACATTTTATACCTGATCACCAGCTAACTTGACCAATCAGGGAAGACTCTACTAAGTAGTTCCACTTAGACACAGGTGGCATTGATCACGCCTCAATTAGACCTAACCTGTCAAGCCTATTAAGTTAGAGGACATAACCATTTACCATAACCATGTGTACAATGCAGACAATAACACATACTGTGTTAATGTAAATAAATTAACAAAGTATTTCCTTCTGTGAAATGAATAATACAACCAGAAAATCAATATAACCAGGAAATCACATGACAACTTAAGGGGGATGAACACTCCTTCTTAAATGGTTATGTCCAGGAATTTAAGTCTGTAGACAAAGAATAGTGAAAGTGAATAGTGAAAACATGAGCAAGAGGAATCTGAACCTTCCCCTTGCAAACATTACACAATCAATGACCTCATACCTGAATATGAATGTGATTACATGTTTGGAATTTTGGGACTGGAGAAATGAGCCTCCATGATATTTTTCACCCCTTCTCCCTTTGGCTCACACATAACCTTGAAAAATAATAAGGTTTTTCTTACCACAAAAATGCTTAATAGTGAACTGGTATGGTTGGAGGGCTATAGACACCACTGGATGATGCAGGCATTCTGATGTTGCATCGAGCTAGTGCATCCACCTTAGGGCTCAGTGGTCAGTCAGTAGCTTGAACTCCCTCCCCAGCAAGTAGTAGCATAGTAGTAGTAGTAGAATGATGACCTCTCCAATCTCGTCCTTGGTACGACTGCCTGGACACATCCATCACTTGTACAGCCCCTTCAGTCAGATCTCTCTGACAGTCTCCTCTGCTGGAACAATGGTGCTGCAGAACTCTGTCGATAAGTCTCTTCAGTAGCATTGTATTTGTTTGGTACTGCTGTTTTGATAGCTTCGTATGACTCTGACTGTTGTTCATCCATGCCAGCATATGCTTCAAGGGCCCGTCTGGTCAATAAAGTGACAACCGGGGCAACCCATTTTCCCTGCCTCCACCCCCATGCACTCAAACCGCACAGAGAAGCTCTCAGCATCCTCACCTTCTCTGATGTCTGGGATTCTCGGTTCTGAAACATGAGAGGCTGGAGTTCGGTTAGGTGGATTATCAGGTCTCTGATCCAGTGGCATGGGCTGTCGTGATGTCTCTGTGTCCATTGCACCAGAAGCTGTTTGGACTTGGTTACGGCCAGAACAAGATTTATTCAGTCCGTTTAGAACGACACATAAAGTTCCTCATCTCTTCCATGAAGCTAGTATCAACAGGTGGTGCCATTGGAGTACTCACTGTAGCCTCTTTTGGTCGCACCACTGGTCCTTAATCACTTGGTTTGGCGGCTACCAGAGAACAGTCAGATGGATCGGGAACAGAGATGACAACCCCTTTAACTGGAGGCCCCAACTCCATGCTCCCCTCACTCCAAACACTTTCTTGACTCCCCTGTTCAACTGGGTTCAGCCTGGTAACTCAGCCTCTTCCACGACCACCTGGCATCATGGTCTACTTCACAGTTGTCAAATTCATAAAGGCATACCATCCCACCACTGCCACCAAACAACTATAACTCACTTTGACTACATGGTTAAAATAAAATGAAGCAATATAGTCTGTAAAATTCAATAATGTTTAAAATTATTTAGTTAACCTAAATTATAGTTTAGATTATGTAATGTTTTTAATTTAACCATAAATAATAGTGTTTTAATTCTATTAATGCAACCCTGTTAATGTTGTACAACCCTGTTACTCTAATCACAGTAACAGGGCTGCAAGTAACAGGATTGCAAATCTATGCTAATGTTAGCTTTTTCTCAGGAATAGAAGCTAGCTGTTTAGATAGCTGTTAGCATTTACCAAGAGGACAACCTCACATAAGTAAATAAGTAAAGATTTTTTTGTCAAGTATTTATCTTATTCTGGAAATATGCATAACAGGGTTGCGTGAGGTAGGTTGAGACATTCAAGCAAGGCTGACAATGTTATAAAAATATGAAGAATAGAAGAGAGGAGATACCTTTGCTCTACCCATGCTGTTAGGAAAGTGTTTGATGATGTCACTTCTAGTGTGTCATGTGACTCACACTTTTCTTCTTCTTTTACCATGCTAAAAAGTTTAAGGTAACAGGGTTGCATGCAAGTTGTGGGACACAGGTTCCTTGCATAAAAATACTTATTTAAAATATTATGTTAATTAAAAAATATGTTTCCACATCTACAAGAGACATCTATGAACACAATAATGCAAAAGAAAGTAGATTTAGGTGTCATTTTAACAGTTTTATCTGAGATTCAATTTGGTCACCAAGGGGGTGGGACAAGAGAAAACTAGCATTTTAGGGGTACTACAGACTTATTTGGTATTTTTTTTAAATATGTTCAAAATTTTTTTTCTCCAAGTTGATTTAGATTTGGTCTCAGGACAAGTCAAAGTTACACGACAACTGCATTATTTAGTATTTTGTAAATGGATTATTTGACATTTCTTGGGTGGGACGTAAAATGTCCTCCAATTCTGGAATGACCCATGTGCGTACAAAGTTTCACGGCAATGATATGAGGCATTGTGTTCAAAACGGACCACTCCTGCAAACCTTGGAAGCCAATCTTAGCCAATCAGGATGGAATATGAAATATTCGACAGATCCTTCTCGATCACATCACTAGAAATAATGTGTACCGATTTCCGTGATGTTTGACCAACATGTGTAGGAGCAACAGGGCCCAAAACCTAGTCCGGCGGAGGCAATAACATGTAGCTAATTCAAATACATGCAGAGTCATAATACTCAAGTAATTCTGAAGTGATACTGAAGTAAAGTAAACGCACCTCAAAATTGTAAGATTGTGAGTTGCAACTTGGTACACTGGTTACACTGTACACCAAATCTCTTTTTTGGCGAACGTTCCCCCCCAGAATATGGGGAAGTCGGGGTTCAAGTGGTCGAGTACAGTAATTGAGTAAATGTACTTACAGTAGTCACCTCCCTTAATTACAGTACTTGAGTAAATGTACTTTAAGCTACAGTACCTTCCACTGCTGAGGGCTGTTAGTGTAGAATTGAAGCGGTATTGAGCTGGATGAGGGGTTATGGAACGTGAGGTGAGGAGCGTGTGTCTGTTTAACCCACAAAGACCGGGAACACATGCTGTGTCATTTTTAGATTTTTTTGGCTATTCAAAAATAGAAGATCTAAAAGCTCATAGCACGGCACCTTTTATCAAAGGTTTTGCAAATCTTTTAATATATATATTTTTTTTTAGTACGTTTTTGTAACTCAAATCTTTGCTTGGGGGGTCCCTGAAACAACATATTTTGAGATGGGGGTCCGCGGCCAAATACATTTTGGAGGTCCTTGACATGGAAAAAGTTTGGGAACCACTGATTATAGCACCATAAGTTTTTTTGGGGAAAAAAACGTTTTTCTTTGTTTATTTGAATTACAAATGTTCACTTAAAAAATATATTATTTATTCAATTATTATATATTCAAAGATTTGCACCCATTTTCACGATTTAAAACACAAATAGCTGATCTACAAGCTATGAGCTTATATATCTGCAATTTTTGAATAGCCAAAGTATAAGATTAACGGTTAAAGTGTAAAATGACACAGATGCGTTCCCGGTCTTTATGCGTTAGCATGCAAGGTGCCGTTCCCTCCAGGAGTCATGGAGGTGACTCTTTCCTGAGGAATGAGGATGATTGAACATCACTAATGGTTGACCTATGTTCTGTACTGTACCCTGTACTGTACGTCCCTCCACAGGGACCGCAAGGTGCTCATTCCTCTCAGCCTATTATCTTTCCAAATGACCTATGACCCCACAGCCTCCATCTCCATGAGGTGGACAAAGTGCTCGACCCCGGTACGTGAGTCAGTATTACTGCAGATAATCAGTGGTGGAAAAAAGTACTCACATTTTTTACTTGAGTAAAAGTATCAACAGTGCACTGTAGAAATACTGTTACAAGTAAAAAAATGTCTGCATTTTTTCTGAGGCGAATTATTCAGAAAACCCCAGAGCACAGAAAATCCACTGAATGTTCAAAAGTTCTGTTGTTTTGGGTGTAATTGAGGTCAGAAAACCCCCCCAAAAAATGTAAATCTGATGTCATGAAACCTTTAAGTTGAGTACATTTGGCCAAGTACCGGAGGTTGAGCAGCACCACTGGGAGCGTCTTGCAAACATGAGTTAAACTCAAAGTGCAGTCGTTTAAGGTAGCGGACCCAGTGGTGCACGCTCATAACAACACCATCCCTGTGGATCTGTGTTAGTGTTGACTGGCTGCCTCTGTGAAGCTCTACCTGTTAGAAGGTTGCTGAGCCATGGAGCCGGTAGGAGGCTCCCAGCATGTTCAGCTGAAGACAAGCTGCTGTTTTGTTGAACCCGCAGGTTAAATCCACAGACAACAGCACAGCGTGCGTGTTGGAGAGATTCCCTGCCAGAACCGTGTGAAACTTGCCAGCTATTCAAACATTTACTGGAGGTATGTGTATGGTGTGAATGCCTCTGGCTTTGAAGCACATCAGCGCCCAGATGATGATCCTCTCAAAGCCCCCCTTATGTCTGAACTTTTCTGGCATTTTTGCTATGGAGGCAAATTATCGATTAATTCATTATTAATTGATAATTGATAACCTTATCGATCGATTAACCAATGAATTGATAAGCAGCGTTTTTTAGGACCAAAAGGAAAATTCTTGTCCAAAACCAAAAATGAATGCAGAAACATTAATTGCCTTGATGTATAGAACATTAACGAGCGTCAACGAGCACCAGCTGGAGATCTGCAAGCTCATAGCATGGCACTCGGTGCCGCGCTATGAGCTTGTATATCTGCTATTTTTTTGAATAGCCAAAGAAATCTAAAATGATACAACATGCTTTCTCCGGTCTAAATGGGTTGAAAAAGCTCTACAGTATACCGATCTACGTATAATCATCCTGTGAGACTTTTCAGTCAGAAATGATTCCATTATCTTTTTTTTCCGCACAGAAGCACAGAGACATTAGGTTAAACCACGCTCCTGACCTCCAGTCGGTGATAATAATGCACTTCAAACGCATTTCGGGTTTGATCATGATTCTAGAGTTCAGCCCGAAACTCCAATCAAAATGAAATAATTCATTGATCCCTCCTGGAAGATGAATAAGCGTGTGATTCAATATGATCACAGAGGGACAGCACTATTGACTTTGCATAATGGTCCCCATTTTGTCACCTGGCCAAAATTAATTAACTGATGGACTGCCAGCCATCCATTATTATAGAGCTGCAGCACTATCCATCAATGAGGTAACTATAGGAACAGGAACGCGCACGCACGCACGCACGCACGCACGCACGCACGCACGAGCGCTGCAAAGGCACCTATAAATTACAGTGTACCAATTCATACAGTGGTGGAAAAAGTACTCACATGTTTTACTTGAGTAAAACTATCACTGCAATATAAAAAAATACTCTGTTACAAGTAAAGGTCCGGAATTCAAAATGTAGCCTATACTTGAGTAAAAGTACAAAAGTATTTTGCTTCAAAATGTACTAAAAGTACCACAAGTAAAAGTTAGGCTACTCATTGTGCAGAATGTCTCATTTCAACAGTACTTAAGATAAACATCTTTTTGAAAATAGCAGATCTACAAGCTCATGCGACGCATTGTGAGCTTGTAGAGCGGCTATTTTCAAATGGCCGAAATTTATGTAGGGCTGAAGTGGTTATGTTTTGTAATAATAATCAAAATCTACAAAGTAACTAGTAACGGAAGTTTTCAAATAATTGTAATGGAGTAAAAGAACAACATTTGCCTCTGAGACGTAGTGGAGTAGAAGTATTGAAAATTGGAAATACCCAGTAAAGTAAAAACACCTCAAAATTGTACTCAAAAGTACAGTACTTTAGTAAATGTACTTCGTTTCTTTACACCACTGAATTCATAGCACCACACACGCGCACGCACGCACGCACGCACACTCATAACTCAGTGGAATGCCCTGATAGAACAGCTCTTTACACTCTCAGATCTCTGATAGTCAGGGGATATTAGCAGAAAGATTTCCAATCTTGGAATAAATTCCTTACCAAAAAAAAATCTTCACCAATGTGTTTGTAAAGGTGTCTAGTAACACATCTCACAAAGACTGAAATGCAGTTTCCCGAGGGGAATTTTTGACAGCTGCTGAAAGTTGGGGTACCCACCATAACCTTATGTTGGGAAAAAAAAATCTAAATTTAATTCTGTTTTAAGTAGCATGTGAGGGGTCAAACTAGGGTGTTTTTATTATTCTGAATCCATTGCAAGCATTTGTTTTGCACCAAAACCACTCCTTGGGCTAAAAACGGCCCAATCTCAATGGGCTTTTTACATAAAAAGTATACCTGGAAAAGGATGGCTATGGCCGTTTTTAGCCCAAGGAGTGGTTTTGGTGCAAAAGTTACAAATGCTTGCAATGGATTCAGAATCATAAAAACACCCTAGTTTGACCCCTCACATGCTACTTAAAACAGAATTAAATTTAGATTTTTTTTTTCCCAACATAAGGTTATGGTGGGTACCCCAACTTTCAGCAGCTGTCACAAATTCTCCTATGGAAACTGCATTTCAGTCTTTGTGAGATGTGTTACTAGACACCTTTACAAACACATTGGTGAAGATTTTTTTTGGTAAGGAATTTATTCCAAGATGTTTTTAATATCCCCTGACTATGAGTCTCTGACGGAGGATCATGTCTGGAGGTCGGTGGACAATCCGCTCTCTCTCCGGCGCCTCGCACGCACAGGTTTGTGTTTCTGCAAAACTCACAACGTTTCACGCTGCGACGCGCCGTGACTCAGCACTGAACTGAACTTTCTTTCTAAACTGTGGGCATTTTAGAAAGAAAAGGAAATATTAGGAAGAAAAGACACAAAAGTACAGCGCAGTGTTGATTTTGACAGCAACATTTTGATTTAGTTATAGTCGTAGTCTTTTGAATAACGTCCTGTTTGGTTTTAGTCATATTTTTGTCACCTGAAATGTTTTACTTTTAGTCTAGTTTTTTTTGTTGACTAAATACCATAAGATTTTAGTCAACTACAGTTGATTTAGTCGACTAAAATGTATTTTTGGCGGGCCGTGATGCCATCGAAAGGGCTGATTTTCACTTAAGGTGGCCATACACTACGAGATAATCGGGCTAAAAAACAACCCTCCCGAGTATCGGGGGGGCGTGTCTACCCCAGCCTAGATCGGGGGCGAATCTCGGGTATAAACATCGTCTAGTGTGAGGGTTCAAAGATCCAATCTGAACCCTCCCGAGTTGCTCACAAGACGATCGGGGCCACTCCGATCACGTTCAAAATAGTTTGATATTTCGAGTGAAAACCCCTCCCCTCGGGTGAACCCCCCCTCCCCCCTTTTTTTGTCATCGTCAAAATCATTTAAAAAAATGCTTGATATTTATCTGGATCGCTACTGTATGGAACACCTGGCGCGGGTCCGACCGAGAGAAATACACGGCCGCTGTTCCAACACCGCAATGCCCCCCAGTCCCCACACACACACACACACACACACACACACACACACGTTGTTTATGTAGGATGGACAATCATGTGCAGCTGCGGTGGATCCATGTTTTATATTAAAATAAATTATTTTGATAATGATTTTTACTATTTTCATTTTAAAATATGGACTGACAGTCCTATAGCTATAATGTCCATAGAGAATATATCCCCACCTGAATGCTTATTAAACTTTATAAATTGCCTGGTACCATTCCATGCTTCATCTTGCCGTCTAAAATTATATTCCTTGGCTTGCAAACAGCCAAAACGTGTGTAGCCGATGAAACACAACGGCTTTGCATTGATGACACCAGGTATAAGAAACTCATGAGCGCACTGGCCAGTACAAATAGATGGGTTTCCTGTTTGTAAACATGAGAGGATGATGCGCGCGCAGTGGAGGGTTGAGCAGTAGAGGGCGCTATTACCCGCAGCAGCTCTAGTCAAATGTACATTAAAAAAATAAATGGTCTTCACCGGGTTTAATGAAAGTAGATTAAATGATGCAGTTTGTAATATCTTCTTTACTCAATAAAAATGATTTGTCGGAAGTTGGATCTGTTTGTATATAATAGCAGCATTATGCCTATTATGCCTAAAATAGCAGCATTATGCCTATCTAAATCCCGAAAATAACAACAGAGTGAATGGCGCTTCCGGTTCGTTCTACCACCCGCATGCGCAGATTGCGCACTCTGCTCTGTGATGACGTCGCGCGGAAACCCATCTATAGGCGAGTGTGCTCTGGTGCGCTATTTCCAAACGCACTCCTGCTGTCCAATGTGTCCTGTGACGGAGTCCTGTCCATACTCCATATTCATCTTTAAATGCCCTGTTTTCAGCACTGTCACATATCTTTTATACATATCTTTTATACTCTTTATACTTTTGGATAGTGTCATTTCTCTTGTATAGCAGATTAATGTTTAGCGATCTCAAGCAGTCTGTCTCTCTCCATAAGTAGCAGCTGCAATTCATCCAGTAACGACCAATTTATGCTTCGACGTACAACTGTCAGTGCATGGTGGGGAGTACTCAGATATTTTACCTAAAGTAATAGTATCAATACTGCAATATAGAAATACTCCGTTACAAATAAAAGTCCGGAATTCAAAATTTACTTGAGTATCAAAATGTACTTAAAGTACTAAAAGTAAAAGTACTAATGTTTGAAAATAGCAGATCTACAAGCTCACAATGTGTTGCGATGCGATGCATTGTGAGCTTGTAGATCGGCTATTTTCAAATGGCCTATGTAGGCCTATAAAATAGGGCTAAAGTGGTTAATGTATTTTTTATAATATAATAATTGATAATAGCAAAACAACTAGTAACTAAAGTTTTCAAATGATTGTAGTGGAGTAAAAGTACAATATTTGCCGTTGGGGTGTAGAAGTAATACAATAGTACTGAAAATTGGCAATACTCCAGTAAAGTAAAAATACCTAAAAAGTGTACTCAGTACTTGAGTACATGTAGGCTACTTTGTTATTTTACACCACTGACAACGGTGTTGCGCCCCGAATATATTCAATCTGCGCTGCAGTGTGAGCTTGTGGATCTGCAAAGCGATCCTGATGAATCATGCTTAATAATGTGACGTTGTAGCCCTTGGCAGAAGGGTATAATAACAGTAAAATCACTCAAATTATTGAATGATTATAATGAGGACGGTAGGCTTTGCTACATGGTCAGTCTTGGAGGGGGGGGGGGGGACTGCTCGTTTACGGTTTATTATGCCACCTAATAGCTTACATTTTGATTCATTCTCTGTGAGAGTATCAAAAATTAGTGCCAAATATAAGGCGTTCTGTCTTGACTCTTGGAGTTCCAGTACATTTGTTAACTATCCATTTCTTAAATTAGCCTTTCATTATGTTCTGGCCCACCATCTAATGCTTTAGAAAAAAAACTTTCATGTTGGTGCACCCTTCATAGTTCTTAAATCCATGAATTTTGCAAAATGTTGCAAGGGAAGTCTCTGTGCCAGCCAGGATTATTTTTCGTCGCACAATGGTTTCGAGTGGTTAACATTATGCGATATTAGCTACAACTCTCGTAGACGTATTTATGATTCTGACGTTTTCAATCTACGTGAGTTGTAGGGTTCACCCCCCATGGACACAAGGACTTTCTGCACTATGCCCCGTAGACACTCCAAACATGTACAAATGTTAACTATCGCTACGGGGTAGTAGTTTAATGTAATAATACATATCTTTCAATAAAGAAGTGTTTAATGCCGTCTGTGGCTGATTCTGTCGGAAGTTCCCAATGGGCGGTAGTGACGCGCCCATCTGGTGAAACCCGGAATTACACTCAATGTAAAAAGGAAGTAAACGAGGGTGAAAAAATGGCGTTCGGCCACAGACGGCATTAAAACACTTCTTTATTGAAAGATATGGAGTATTACATTAAACTACTACTCCGTAGCGAAAGTTAACATTTGGGGCGTGGGATTAAGCACCTTTATTTTCAATTTGTACATGTTTGGAGTGTCTAGGGGTTATAGTGCTGAAAGTCTCTGTGTCCATGGGGGGTGAACCCTACAACTCTCGTAGATTGAAAACGTCATAATCATAAATACGTCTACGAGAGTTGTATTCTACAGCTAATGCGATATTATACAAGACCACAAGTAGCCTACCGCGAATGAGACGCGGTGTGAGCTTGTAGATCTGCTCTGACGCGGTGCACTGTGAGTGTGTGTGTGTGTGTGTGTGTGTGTGTGTGTGTGTGTGTGTGTGTGCGCGCGCGCTGCGCTGCCCAGGAGCGCAGCTGGCTGTCTGAGAAAAACACTGAATTGACATATGAAAATGTACGGATTGTTACAATGTGTAACTTTATTTAATATCAAAATAATATAGGCTACTGATATAATATCTTATATAATTATAATTATTAATTATTATTTTTTAAATATATTTGTCTATTTATTATTGCTGTTTGGGCAAGCCCGAGAATCTGGATAGAATCTTGTAGTGTGAGATGCCCCCGATTTTTTTAATCGTGTAGTGTGTGCATGTTAAGATAATCTGATAAGAGAATCTTGAAAGATTATCTTGTAGTGTGTGATGATACCCGATTTAAAAATCGTTAATATTAAGATCATCTCGTAGTGTATGTCCACCTTTAGCTGCATGCCAAAAATAGCCGATCTACAAGCTCAATGCGCACCGAGTGCCACACTATGAGCGAACATTTTTAACTCAAATCCTTGCTTCTGTATACTGTATATTTTGAGATGGGGGTCCACGGCCAAATACATATAATTTTGGGGGTCCTTGACATGAAAAAGTTTGAGAACCACTGATTATAGCAGCGTACGTTTGTTTTCAAAAACCTGTTAGGATACGAGAGAAGAGAGTAATCCGTCCGTACAGCACACACTAGAAAACAAAGGATGGCGACCGGACTGATTATTCCTCTCACCTGTCACCACTAGAGACATTATGATTGCACCTCATGTGGGACATACTGTAGCTGTCACAGTCTGTCACAGTAAGTATGCAGGCTAATTGTAATGTTGTGGACGTTCAGGTACCTCTTTGTTGAACAGACTTCGTGTTCGCCTGCGTGATTAAACCATTCTTACTGCTCCTGCAGAAACCGTAGAAGAGTATGTCAGACGCAGTGTTAGTTTTGACAACACTTCGATTTAGTTTTACACACAATACAAACACAATGGTCTTACACCTGCATTAGGCTACTATTCATGATTTATTTTAATAAAAATAGATAAAAAAAAGTAAGGCACCTGCCATACCTTGCCATACCCAATTGATGCCCCTATTTTAGTTGACAAAATTAACACTGGTAAGACGAAACAAAACATTGCTCCTCCTCTTCTTGCCCACATCATCACCAGTGGTGTAAAGTAACTAAGTACATTTACTCAAGTACTGTACTTAAGTACAATTTTGAGGTACTTTTACTATACTGAAGTATTTCCAGTTGTCAGTAGGCCTACTTTTACTTCTACTCCACTACATTTCAGAGGCAAATGTTGTACTTTTACTCCACAGCAATTGTTTGAAAACTTCGGTTACTATAGTTACTTTGTAGATTTTGATTATTATTACAAAACATACATTAACCACGTCAGCCCTATATACATTTCGGCCATTTGAAAATGGCAGATCTACAAGCTCACAATGCGTCTGTGAGCTTGTACATCGGCTATTTTCTAAAGATTTTTATACATTTTATACACTTGACAACTTGTGAAATGGGACATTCTGCATAATGGGTACCTTCTACTTTTGATACTTTAAGTACATTTTGATACCACTACCTTTGTACTTTTACTCAAGTAATATTTAATTCTGGACTTTCACTTGCTACGGACTTGAGTACTTCTACTTTGCAGTATTGATACCTTTACTAAAGTAAGAAATGCGAGTACTTTTTCCACCACTGATCATCACAGAGTTTGATGTGGAATTGACTTGCCTAGACGCACTGAGCTCCTCAAACCGGCTTAAGCGAGTTCCATCAATCCATCTGTCTGGTGCCAGGAAAGGTGTCAGAGCAGACATCTTCAATTGAAGTTAATAAAGCTGATCTGCCATTACCAGAGATGGCTGGACAGCAGCAGACAAGCACAGGAACAAAGAAAGGCCAGGCAGGCTTTTCTCATGAAGTGTGATCTCTTGAAGTGGGGATGTTCACGGAGAGTGTGTGTGTGTGTGTGTGTGTGTGTGTGTGTGTGTGTGTGTGTGTGTGTGTGTGTGTGTGTGTGTGTGTGTGTGTGTGGGTGGGTGGGTGGGTGTGTGTGTGTGTGTGTGTGTGTGTGTGTGTGTGTGTGTGTGTGTGTGTGTGTGTGTGTGTGTGTGTGTGTGTGTGTGTGTGTGTGCGTGTGCGTGTGTGTGTGTACGTGCGCGCATGTGTGTGTTAGTATTGATTTTGACAGCAAATTTTCAAAAATTCAGTTTTGGTCATAGTCTTTTGAATCAAATTCCATTTAGTTTTAGTCAAATTTTAGTCACTTTAAATGTTTTACTGTTAGAATAGTCGACTAAATCTACAGTTGATTTAGTCGACTAAAATGTATTTTGGAGGTCATAATGGCAGATTTTACACTTGGTTGCATGCTGAAAATAGCAGATCTACAAGCTCACAACGCGTCGCAGCGCGACGCGTTGTGAGCTTGTAGATCTGCTATTTTCAGAGCGCAACACCCGAGCGCAACCAAGCATAACATGACTAGTCTTTTAGTTCTACTGGATCTCTTCTCCACTATAGTCCCTCACTAACATTTTAGTCAATTTTTTATTTGTTCACAAAATCATCAATACATTTTGTCTTAGTTTTAGTCATCATAGCTTATTCGTTTTTATTTCGTTCTTGTCAGTGGAAAAAGGTAGTCGACCAACATATTTCGTCATAGTTTTAGTCGACGAAATCAACAGTGTGTGTGTGTGTGTGTGTGTGTGTGTGTGTGTGTGTGTGTGTGTGTGTGTGCGTGTGCGTGTGCGTGTGTGTGTGTGTGTGTGTGTGTGTGTGTTTAGGGGTGGGGGGGATGTGCACAATGGCTGTTTTCTATTATAAAGTTTGCATAGGCGTTTCTTTTCCTTTCTTTTTTCCCCACTTTAAATTTAGAGTAGCCCAAAAAAGAATGACCCCCTTTTTCTCCCCAATGTAGTCGTTATGCCAATGAATTCCGTAACTTTTCCAACACAGTGTTGGAAAGTAACTAAAGTAATATGTAACTTAAAGTAATATATTACAATGTTTTAGTAACTTTTACAACACTACTCCTCCCGCCCAACACAATACAGAAATGTGTTGATATTAAAATAGAATATGCATTTTTTGAATACTATAGTATTTCTGAAAGCAAGTACCCCAGTGTTTTAACTCCAGTCCTTACTAGTTTAATAAGTAACTAAATACATTACATATATAAATAAACAATAATAAAAGGGGGGTTGGTCTGTCTGCCTGTCTGTCTGTCTGTCTGTCTGTCTGTCTGTCTGTCTGTCTGTCTGTCTGTCTGTCTGTCTGTCTGTCTGTCTGTCTGTCTGTCTGTCTGTCTGTCTGTCTGTCTGTCTGTCTGTTACTCTATCTGTATGTCTCTGTCTGTCTGTCTGTCTGTCTGTCTGTTACTCTATCTGTATGTCTCTGTCTGTCTGTCTGTCTGTCTGTCTGTCTGTCTGTCTGTCTGTCTGTCTGTCTGTCTGTCTGTCTGTCTGTCTGTCTGTCTGTCTGTCTGTCTGTCTGTCTGTCTGTCTGTCTGTCTGTCTGTCTGTCTGTCTATCTAATCATGGGCCTACTCGAGCCAGATAGCCAGCCCAGAAAGCAAAGGGGTAATTTGTATGTATACAAATGTCACAATGTCAGAGCATGTAATCCTTTCACAGGCTGATAGAGGTCATTGGTTAAAGCTTGGCATGGCTCCACTCTCTCTCTCTCTCTCTCTCTCTCTCTCTCTCTCTCTCTCTCTCTCTCTCTCTCTCTCTCTCTCTCTCTCTCTCTCTCTCTCGCTCTCTCTCTCTCCCCCTCTCTCTCTCTCTCTCTCCACGGGCCTGGTTCCAACAGTAATTCCTCTTGGCTCCCACACCTAGCAGGTGCTGCACTCAAAAGTATATTGTTCAGGTATCAGCAAATATGGAAATATGACTGGGACGTTAAGCCTCCCTGTGTGCCACGCTGCCTGCTTTAAATGCCAACACATACAGTATACTGCAACGCGTGTTTTCCTTTAAATACTAACATACATACAGCACTGCAACGCATGTGTTCCTTTAAATAAACATACATACAGCACTGCAACGCATGTGTTCCTTTAAATAACAACATACAGCACTGCAACACATATTTTGCCCCACGGGTTTCTTACCTTTTCTATGATGTTATGACATCCTAGGGTGAATGGTACGGTAGAAAAAAATCATAACTCCATCCCGGGTCTGCCACAGCTTCAAAAGTGCGCCAATAGGCCTTGCGCGCTAGATCGCGTATTTAAATAGCTTTTTTTTTTGGTGAGATCTGATGTTCATAGTGACACTATGCAACGTGATGGTCTTGAATGCGTCCCACCGGAAGTCTCGCTAGACGAGATTGAAATCTCGAAATTTTTATTTTCAAAGAACGTGAACGCATCTGTGTGTCATTTAGATTTTAGCTAAAGCCATATAATTTATACTTTGGCCCATTCAAAAATAGCAGATCTACCAGCTCATAGATCTACAAGCTCATAGAGCGGCACAGAGTGGGAGCGTGTTGATCTACTATTTTTGAAAAATCGTGAAAGATGTTGTAAATCTTTGAATGTATATATTTTTTTAAAGTGAACATTTTGTAACTTAAATCTTTGCTTCTGCGGGGGGGGGGGTCCCTGGGGGGTCCCTGGAACAACATATTTTGATGGGGTTCGGCTGCCAAAAACATTTAATTTAAGTTGGAGCACCACTGATATAGCAACAATAGTTTTCTTTCAGAAAAATGAAGACATGTGTTGAGACATTTGACAGTTACATAATGTATATTCAAAGATTGGCGCAAATGTTCACGATTTAAGAAAAATAAATAGCAGTTTCGAGCTTGTCTGCTATTTTTGAATGGCCAAAGAAATCTAAAAATTACACACAGATGCGTTCCTGCATGGTCTTAAAGGGATATTTCACTTTCAAAAAAACTTTTGGTCATTTTATCATCTACTCAGGCCTTTGTGAGCCCCCCTGACAGTTTTTAAGTTGCTCCATTCAGTATTTAGATATTTGATATAAATTTTAACAGACACGCCCCCTTCCTATACAAACCCATTGTAACTTCAAACTCCATTTTAACCATGTTAGATTGATCAAAAACACCCGTCCTTGGTTCTGGTGACTCATACCGCCCCCCTAATACGCGAGGGGGCCGTGTTTTTTCAATTACTTTTTTCATTTATTTTAAATATTTTTTGCAATAAAAAAATGTAATAAAAAAAAGAAAAAAATATCGGAAAAACACGGCCCCCTCACATATTAGGAGGGCAGGGTGAGTCACCAGAACCAAGGACGGGTGTTTTCGATGAATCTAACATGGTTAAAATGTAGTTTGAAGTTACAATGGGTTTGTATAGGAAGGGGGCGTGTCTGATATCAAATATCTAAATACTGAATGGAGCAACTTAAAAACTGTCTGGGGGGCTCACAAAGGCCTGAGTAGATGATAAAATGAAGTTTTTTTTTAAAGTGAAATATCCCTTTAATGGATTGAATAACAACACACTGTCATGACCACGGCCTCTACAGGGGGCCCATGTGACTGTTTGCCTCTGAGTGTGCCTCTGCCCCTCCCCTGCTCTGCTCCATGAGTCTGATTGGCCTGAATGCCGTCACCCATGATCAGTGTTGTAGTGCTAATTTTTGAAGTGGGGGAGCGCACCTATTTGACACATGCACGCGCACGCAGCGCGCGTGCATGCGGACCCCTCGTGCGCGCGCAAAGCGTGATTTTTTTTTGCGGTTCTGGGCGGATTGGGTTTGTTTTTTTCGCGGTTCTGGGCGGATTGGGTTCGGTTTTTTTCCAGTTTTTGGTTTCTTTATTTTGGTTTTAGGGTTAGGATTAGGAGTTAGGTTAGGGTTATGTTATTTAATTCATATTTTTGCCTGATTTTACCAATTTATTATCACAAAAAACAATTTCTGCCTAATAAAATATTCAAACAGAATGGGTTTGTACAACTAGATGGTTAATTTCGCGGATTTGGGTACTTTATATTGTTTATTTTGTTACTTTATTTCGGGTTTAGGGTTAGGGTTAGGGTTAGATTAGGGTTATGTTATTTAATTCTTTTTTTTTTTGCGGTTAATTTCGTGGATTTGGGTACTTTATTTTCGTTTTTTTGTTACTTTAATTCGGGTTTAGGGTTAGGGTTACACCCCTGCCCATGATGAGGACCAGCCGAGCCTGGTTTGGTGACGACTCCCTGCTGAGACTATAAAGACTGTGTTTCTGTGAGTGTTCAGTGCTGGGTCAGAAGATGTGTGTCAGGTCCTCTTGTTATGTCGTAGTGTCTTGTTATGAGTTCAGTTTATTGTGTTAGTCACCAGAGTGTTTCTGTGAGTAATGTTACGGTGAAAGAGAAAGGCCTGACATTATAAACAAAACAAATGCATTCAGTGGTGGAAGAAAACACTACAATTTTCTAAGTAGCAAATACCACAGTCCTTCTTCCGGCAGTGTGTGTGAAAAGACTGTTATTACAGAGAAGGATAAACGGCATCTGTTGTAAGATTTATTTAGAAGGTCAACCGAGACTATGTCATTCTCTGTGATGTTTGTTGAGCAGGTGTTATATTGTGGTGGTCAGGCAGAAACCTTGCATCTCCATATTTGATATGTTTGTTTTCTTTTTTGTTTATTTTTTTATTTTTTTTCATACATGAATGCCCTTTAGTTTATCCTATGGCAGTTTTACGTAACGGTACCAAAAGTAGCCAATCTGCAAGCTCACAACGTGTCAAATCGCAATGCATTGTGAGCCATGTAGATCTGTTGATTTGGATATTTTTTGGAAAATGTTGAAACTTTTTTTAGATCAAGAAAAAAGTCCATCTGTAATGACATGCCAGTAGGGATGACAGGTTGAACGTAGTTAAGTAATTCTGTGGGTTTTATAAATATTGAACCAATAAAAAGTATTAACCAGAGCGTGTGACCATCTAATAACTACTGTACATTGGATTCGCTAGCGCTGTCGCCTCACAGCTAGAAGGTCCTGGGTTTGATTCCCGCCGGGCACGCTGTGTGCTGAGGGCGTGTTCTCTCCTCCGTGTCATCAGCGCCCATACCCTAGGTGGGGTTGGTGAAAGGGCCCACTCTGTGTGGAGTTTGCATGTTCTCCCCGTGTCCCCTAGGGTTTGATACCCCTCACAAAAAACATGCAGTAATCCTGGTCACTATACTGCCTCCCCCTGGTCAGCCGGGGGCGCCTGATGGAGGGGAAAGGAACTGAATAACGTCTTCCTTCCACGCGCTACGTCCTACCTAGGGGAAACTCCCTCCTGTCAGGTGACAAGAAGGTCAGTTGGCTCTCATGCATTGAAGGAGGCATGAGCTCGGCCCTGGGCTCCCTAGGCTGTGGGGGGAGTGTAGCGCCCAGGATCACTTAGAAAATTGGCACCGGGTGAAAAAGGGTTACAAAATTGTGGGATAAAAACATTTAGTAAAAAAAACAAATGTGTATTCAAAGATTTGCACACATTTTCAAGATTGTTCAAGACCTAGGGTAGGTACCCTCACAAAAACATGCAGTAATCCTGGTCTCTATTCACCTGTTTCCTAGGCTGTGTGTTTTACACTTCCTGTCGGATTTCATTGGATATCATTAGTCATCTGACCAGTTTCATTGGATTTCATTGGATCAAATCGACAGGAAGTGGAACACACACAGGAAGTGAAAAGCCTAGGAAACAGGTGGATAGCTCCTTCCACGCACTACGTCCTACCGGGGAAACTCCCTCCTCTCAGGTGATAAGAAGGGGCTTGCTAGCTCCTCATGCATTGAAGGAGGCATGAGCTCAGTTCTGGGCTCTCCCTAGGCTGGCAGAGGGAGAGTAGCACCCAGGATTACATAGGCAATTAATTGGCACTGGGTGAAAAAATGGGTTCCAAAAATCGTGGGATAAGAATTATAGAGAAAAAAAAATAAATAATAATAACTACATTGGATTCATTGCAACACAGGTTATTTGTTTTCCATTTCTTGAAACGTAACATACAGGGTTTCCACAGGACAGAGACAATATGGAAAATGCGACGCAGTGATACAAGCACCATATTTCAACAGAGGCCGTTAAGAATTTCCATTACACACTCCACTTCATTCCTTGATTAGAATCTAACAAGAATACCATATGTCCGTCATTGTGCACACGTGTCATATCTGTCATTTCCTCCGCAACTAATTTGAGAATTACATTTTAAGACATGGTTGTGTGTGTTGAAAACATTCCTTGACCAATTAACACATTGACTGCCAGGAATTCATTAATTAATTCATCCGCCACCGCTAGCGTTTTTACTTATCTTCCGAGACCCACAGATGTTTTTTTTTTTCTCCAAAGAAGATGTAAACAACAGATGTCTGGGGGGGGGGGGGGGGCTCTTCTATCATCTGGAAAAGAAAACTTGTAACCGCGGTCTTCCGCTCTTTAGTTATCGGCAGTTGAATATGGCTTGTTTTCACCAAAAAATGCAATCTGGGAAAATAAATCATTGATAAATGCATTTCTATAAATCTGATAACGTTAGACCGGACGGGCTGTTTTTTTTTTTTTACCACGTGATTTCCGGGTGTATTCTTTTTCGGGAGTCCCAGGATCAGTCACAGGTTCTATGGACGTCAATGGCAATCAATGTGTTTAGCTGTCTTTATTAGAGCCTTTAAATGCTGATTATCCAACTTATATCAAATCAAATTTGGTGAAAAAGGGAGAAGTGAGGGAGAATTCTTCCATCTGGGACCTCGGTAGACAAACCGCTGCAAGACGGCGGTCCGTTTTTTTTCAAGCTACTTGGCAGGTGATTTGGACGGGATCGTCTGTCTATCACTGTCTGGGCGTGCTAACTCCAACCAATCATATTGACGTATATGTTACAGTATGATTGGAGAACCAGTATGATTGAAGAAAGCGCACTCGTTTTTACCACCCACCCAGCACTAGAGGGAGCCACAAGCCAGGCTTGTGCGCAAACATATATGGCCACACACACACACACACACACACACACACACACACACACACACACACACACACACACACACACACACACACACACACACACACAAGCGCACACACACGCGCACGCGCTCATGCTTTTTTTGGTTTATTGAAAGCAGGACTGTTTAGATACTTTTATTGTGTTCTGGCTTTTGTTTTACTTTCTCCCTGACACACACACACACACACACACACACACACACACACACACACACACACACACACACACACACACACACACACAGTGATCCATGAAAATAACTATTCTGTCCCTATCGGTTTACAACTCAAACGGCGCTGAGTCGTCTAGTAGAGCATCGGCCGGTCAGCGCGGGCACTCGCGCCTGGAGGCGCGAGGGCGCGCTTCCTCGGCCTCAAGCTCTACTAGACGGCGCGCCTCCGTCATGGACAAGCGTGTGCGTGTGAACGCGTGTTCAGCGTTCCCCTCATAGATATTATGGTTCCCCTAGCGTAGTGTCCTGGTTGCTATGTGGGGGGGAACAACAAAAGACTGCGTCGGCGCATCAAAGCCCCGCCTCTCCGCGTTCTCCTTCTCCTCCTCGAGGAGGAGAAGGAGAGAAGGAGGACGGTTTATTACGCGAGGAGGAGGCTCCTCTTCCTCGCGAGCCTCGCGTAATAAACCCCGCCTCGCAGTGCCGCGTCCTCCTTCTCCTCCTCGCGAGCCTCGCTAATAAACCCTGTCTCGAAAAGCCCCGCCTCGCCCCGAAGGAGCCCCGTGCCTAAAAACGAGCGCTCTGTCTTCAATCGTACTGGTTCTCCAAACGTACTGTGACATATATAGTAGCTGCGCCAGCAGTAGTTATTTTGCATACTAATTCAACCATGATGAATCGTGAAAGAACTACAACGCAATAAGCGCTTCTCGATGGCGTCACATCCGGTTTCGCCAAGATCCCGCCCCTAGCAGCCGCTGATTGGTTCGACCCGCCGCGTTTTGGTGTAAGCTCAGTCAGGTTAAATTAGTCCATCTGGGAAACACTGCCCCTGTGAAGACGAGATATTGAATTAAAACATTTGCATGGCTAAATACACAACTATACAGACATTGTCGCCGTCTGGTGGAAAACTTGTATGTCCAAAGACACAATTTTACACAATTTTACCCACATGGAAAATAGTAAGCAGTATTATAATTATGCCGTTGCTAGCTAATTCGGAAAAACACTGGATATATTTGTATCTCCCCTTATAGAGGTGATATAAATATTGCATTACAATGTTTCCATGGCTTAATACAGATAAAAAAGAGATATCTATATCCAAGAGCCAACCTTAGGGAGTGTAAAATAGATATAGAATAAACCAGAGAGGATTTGCACCGTAAACGTCCCTGATATCATTGTTGTCGGGTAAAAACCACGTATGTCCAAAACCTTTCCTTTTATAATTGTTTTAAAAAAAATATCTTAAAATAGTGAAATTAGCCAATCTATAAGCTCACAACGTGTCAAAATATGAGCTTGTAGATCTGTTATTTTCACTACTTTTGTGCAACATTCTTGTATGATGTAGGGCACTAATTTACCAAAGAAAAATGAAAAAAGTTGTGATGGAGATGCAAGGTTTGTGGCTGACATGCAGCAACGATATGAAATGCTGCTCGGGAACTAAACTGTAAATATTGTAATCTTGTTATCGGATAATATGGTGCTTGTCAGATTTGCCTGCTGGTGCATTTTTTGTAGTAAACATGCGCACAAAGCACCACAGATTATGGAAAGCAGATGCATCCTCTTCCTCCCTAAGGAATAGAAGACTTTGCTTCATAACATTGTTTGGTATTTAGTGGGGCTGGAATTTGAGGGAGGACACTTTGCAGGAGTTGCAGAAATGTGTCGCAACTTCACATTTCCCCCTCGAATTAACCCATTGAATCCGGGAACGCATCTGTGTCACTTTAGATTGATTTGGCTATTCAAAAACAGCAGATATACAAGCTCATAGCGTGTGGCATGTATATCTGCTATTTTTTTTTTAATCGTGATAAATTGTGCACATTTTTGAATATATATATATTTTTTTTTTAAAGCGATTTTTTTTTACTCAAATCTTTGCTTCTGGGGGGTCCCTGGAAAATTTTTTAGATGGGGGCTCCGTGGCCAAATACATATAATTTTGGGGGTCCTTGACATGAAAAAGCGTAAGAGGCACTGACAGACATTTGTAGAATCCCCAGAAGCAAAGATTTGAGTTTCAAATGTTCACTTAAAAATATATATATATATATATTCAAACAAAAAAATACAAATGTTCCTGATTTAAAAATAATAAATAGTAGATCTACAAGCTCATAGCGCGGCACTCGGTGCTGCGCTATGAGCTTGTATATCTGCTATTTTTGAATAGCCAAAGAAATAAAAAAATGACACAGGCGCGTTCCCGGTCTGAATGGGTTAATCAGTGAGCCAAATTGTTTACAACTTGCACTCGGCTAGCAGCCGCATGGCATGCTGCACCAATTCTCAAACTTTTTCATGTCAAATTGAAATATATGTGGCAGTACATTTTGATACCAATACGTTTGTACTTTTACTCAAGTAAATTTTGAATTCTACATTGCAGTATTGATACTTTTACTTAATACGTAAAATATTGGAGTACTTCTTCATCAGGGCCCCAGGGCCCTGATGAAGACCAGTTCTGGTCGAAACATGTTCGGATCTTTCCTTGTACTCCTTCTGTGAACTCATAAAACCATAGTTACTGTATGTTTTCAGTTCCGTTCACATCCACGTGACGGACAAACACAGGTGTGACAAAGGCACGACAGACGTAATCTGCCATGAAATATATTGTAAAATCTGCATTTTTTTTATTTTGTATTCATGTACATTATGAACTACAATCTCTGGTACTCAATTATGTGAACGTCCTCCCACAGAGAAATTAACGTTTTGACTTTCCTTACAAGCACAGTCTCTTATTCGTCTTCTTTTTTCTTTTTTTTTCTTACAATTGAAGCAACATGTAAAATTATGGAATCTGAAAAGATTTTTTGCATGATGTTTTCTTTTTTGGAAAATATTTTTCGTAGAAATGTTTTACCGTTTATAGAGGATCGTTATCTCTCCGAAAATGAGAGAGAACGCCCACCTTCTATCGCCCCTCCATCCCCACCCCTCCCCCAACACAGACAGTTGGCAGAATTGACACAAAAAGAAAGAACGTCGATCACCTTGGCTTCAGGATTTGCACCCAAAAAAAATAAAAATAAAAATAAATCCAACTCGTTCTTGCTGGTTTGAGCGAGTCCAACATTGTCAAAACATTTTAGTCCTTTTAATTTCAATCTGGCTTAAAAAATAAATAAACAAAAAAAATCATCCGGCGTTAATATTCAGCTGCATGTTCAACCGAACACAGATAGAGAGATGCATCATTCTAGAGCCCGACCGATCACACCTTTCTGGGTCCGTTGCCGATTTTTTGCCGAGTCCCCAGGCCACCGATTATTACCGATGATTTGACCGACACGTCGTCTAAAAGTGGAAAATACATTTTAATCAATTTGAAAAAAACTTTGATTCAAGTTTTTCAAAATCTAGAAAATTCCAAAATAGCCGATGTACAAGCGTTTTGTGAGCTTGTACATCGGCAATTTTTTGCAATTTTTTTTGGGCTATAATGACATGCCCACAAATAGGGGACGACAGGTTGAAAGTGAGTAAAAATACGGCCACATCATCGGCTGCATAATTGAGGATAACAATGCCGTCAAAAAAGTCAAATAATGGTCGATATATATATATCGGCCGAACCGATAACGTCGGTCTGGCTCTATCATTCATACCAAATAACCCTCAACCCTGTAACTCATATCCACTCGTATAAAATAGAAAAAAACTTCCATGGCCTTTTTTTGTTGGTGTGTTTTGTTTTCCTGTTTTTTTCCTTTTTTTTGTTCTTCTTTTTTTCTTTTTTTTTTACTTTAGCCTGCGTCAACATTGAGTCATTAAGCCACCAAAAGCATTTAAAAGGTATTGGACATTAAAATGAAGTCAGCAGAAGGAAAGGGAAAGAATGGTTCACCCAAAAAATGTATGCATGGTCACAAATGTCGGCTGTTGATAATGCGTAACCCTCTTTTGTCAGTGGTTTTCAACACTTTTCATATCAAGGTCCATTATTTATTCAGCATTTGAGCCACGGAACCACCGTTTGATGATATTTAGCCTCTCAGACCCAAAACGTACAATATTTTGTTATCGTTGGATAAGATTTTGTCCACAATTCCATTCTGTATCGATGTTGGTACCATAGGAGAGATGACAGGCACACGTTGATCAAAATAAAAATTATTTAATTAAGTAATGCAGATGTTTAACAATAATTTAACTCTTGAGAGCGTAGAATGAAACCAAATGGACCCTTACGGGTCCATTTGGTTTCATTTTACGCTCTCAAGAGTTAAAGATCTATCTAATACGGGTCCATTTGATTACCAACTCTCCATCATTTAGCTGGGGACCACCTGGAACCCCCTCAAGGACCACTGGTGGTCCCTGGACCACTGGTTGAGAACCACTGTCATAGAGTTACAACTTTTTTTTGTTTGTCTACACACCAAATATTGGTAATTTTACATTGGTAATGTAAGTATATTGTGATGTAGTACAGAAAGTAGGATGCTTTTGTGCATTTGCTGAAGTAACATTCTGAATACAGGCCTTTTACATGTAACAGCGTATTTTTTACATTGTTGTATTATTGATACTTGTAAGATCTGTGTACTTCTTCCACCACTGTAAATGCGTGTAAACCCTTTATCGTCTCTGTCGGGTGGAATCCTCGCATTGTCCAAAACTGTTAGACTTTTCAGGATTCAAATTCAAAAATAGCAAAAGTAGCAGATCCACAAGCTCAAAACAAGCTTGTGGATCTGCTACTTTTGATCATTTTGTGTGACGCTGTAGTATGGTCAAGTTGGGCATAACTTTTCGATAAAACACGAACAGTTAAAATATGGAGAGGTTTCTAGCCCGACAGCAACGTTACATGCTTGGTTGCAAGCCTGGCGTCACGCCTGGAAAATTGCTAGATCTACAAGCTGGCGAACGCGAGCTCGTTCACAGGCTGTTGCCCGTGCAGGACACGACACGACGGTCGCAGCCAAGCGTATAAGGGTGACGCAACAAGCCGTGCAGAGACTGGCGACACACCTAGCCTCGTTTCCCAGGCTTACTCGTCCGCGAAGAGAAAAAGCCTGGTCACGACCTAATAGGGGCAGGACGATATCTTTATTATCGTTTATCACGATTAAAAAATCCGCTCACAATAATCGTATCGTAGAGATTTGAATTTATCGTGGAATTGTCCTCCGCCATACACTGGGATGAATTAGCTGTTGTTGAGCTGCAAATTCAGTACCACTTAAACCCTCGGTACTTGTTAAAACGGACCTGTAAAGAGCGCATTTGGTACGCTCTTATTTCACTCTACGCAAATCGATTCGTCAAAAATAGCAGATCTACAAGCTTGCAACGCTTTGTGAGCTTGTAGATCTGTTATTTTTGGCAAACGTTCCCCCCAGAATTGGTTTAATAAAAGTAGCATTTTAAGCATATTTTGATTATCGCGATAATATCGTTAATCACAAAAGAAATCCACAATAATTGTGACGTATCATTTTCATATTGTCCCCTCCCTACGACCTAAAGCAGAGAGTGTCTATAGGGGCGGAACTTAAGTTGTACGCGTTTCCCCGGAAAATATATTTTTTCTACCAATCACAACACTCGCTTCATTCACAGAGAATGTAAACAGATTCATAACGCGTCAACGTCATTTCCTTGGGCTGTTCTTCCGGCAAAATGCCGGTATTTCCGTACCGGAATTCTACCGTTCTTACCCAGAATTCAACGTTTTTTTTTCAGAGGGGTGTTTCATAGCGACCCCTAGCCCAAGGGCAATAACATTGTCGCTGACGGACAGAAACCTTGTATCTCCATATTTCAACTTTGGAATGTTTTTTATTTAATTTTTTCTAGAAATCAACGCCCTACTTACAGTGTCACACAAAAGTTGCGAAAATAGCCTATCTAGGAGCTGTGAGCTCGTCGATCGGCTATATCTCCGCTATTTCCAAAGGAAAACGTCGAAAGTGAAAGTGGTTCAGTGTGCCGGCAAGCAGACTTTTCTTACAAGTATTGAACCAGTGAAACGTATTAACCAAGAGCTAGTGACTATAAGACTATAAATACTCTTAAGTAACGACTACATTGGATCCATTATTCTTCTTCTTAAAAAAAAAAAAGTCCATTTCCTGAAGAGTAACAGATTGGGACATACAAGGTTTCGGCCCGACATCGGACCGTATCCACCTCTCCTCACTTTGCCACAGGCACAGCGCAAGGTCACTGTTTCCATGACGACTGGCTGGCGGCTATTTTCTACCCCCCCCCCCCCTCTCTATTGCTTATCTATCCCTCTTTCTCTCCCCTCTCTCCTTCATATCGGCAATATCTTTGTTTGAACACACCTCATGACCGCTGTAGGGTTATGCCTCCCCACGCCCCCCCCCCCCCCCCCCTCCTCGCTTAATGCTTTCCGTCTTTGAACATCTAAATGAAAAAAAAAAAAACACGTGGACAGGGGCGTGCGGGCCCCCAGACCCCGAGGAGAAACAGCAGCGGACATTTTTTTCGATTCGGCGATGTGAGTGAGGAGGCATCAAAGTGTCGGAGCTTTGATGAGAGATGTGTGTCAGTGTCAGTGTTTTTTTTTTTTTTTTTTTGCTTCCGTATCAAAGGCCTTCTACCAGTTGGTGGAGAGTATGTTTACTTGAGTACTTTACTTAAAGCGGCACTATGTAACTTTTATTTAATGAATATAATGTAATTTTGATCAATCTGTATGGTAGGGTATGTTAACCCATTAAGGCCGGGATCATCTGTGTCATTTTAGATTTGAGCTAAAAAGCATTATTTTATGAAAATAAATAGCAGAGCTACAAGCTCATAGCACTATGAGCTTATATATCTGCTATTTTTGAATAGCCAAAGACATCTAAAATGACACAGATGCTTTCCCGGTCTTAATGGATGTAATACAACATAACTTATACAATTGGGGTGGTTGTATTTTGTCTCCCTGCTCTTCTATTGAGATATTAGATCGTGTCAATTAAAGGTTATGTCTCACCTAGACACATGGATCTGACACAAATTCAATTCATAAGAAGAAAAAAAAAACATAAAACTGGCACATCCGCTGGACGGCAGGTGCAAGAGGACCAACAGGATAAAAAATAATAAGTGATATCGGAACTAAAGACTTCAGGAACCTAAGTGGCTGTTCATTTTGCAGCAGCCAAACATCGCATTTCATCGTTAAAGTATATTGGCATTGAAAAGGTCAAATTGACCCCCAGAGGAGGTGACATCAACACACTACTTCTGAGGAGGGAGGCATTTTGGATCTCTACTATTAGACACTGTTAAGATCACGATGTGTGACCCATCGTGATCTTAGAGGGATTCTAGGTAACTTTAAAGTTGTACAATGCAGATTCACAAATAACGATTTTTAGAAACCTCTGCTGGTCACTACCGTCACTGCATACAATTTCCGTAGTCCTCGATTACCCAGAATTCCATTTGTTTTCACCGGAAGCCGGAAGCGTTTCAAAAAGCGTTCTTTTAATTGTTTTATACTATCTGCGGATCGTTTCTCTTAGCCAGTGGAGCATTAGTTACCATGAGCTGTGCTTTCTATTTCTGTTCTTTTTCGATCTTCCAATCTTACATTCTCTTAAAATCAGCGTGAGGTTCCTTTTTGTTATTAGCGCGGTAGTTCCTGGCCAAACAGGAAACCGTTGCGGTAGTTCCTGGCCAAACAGGAAACCAGTGCATTTCCGCCTCCGTTTTCCGGCCAGATGACGTCATTTTCCCGGGAAAGTCCCCCCCGACAGCGTTCAATAGAAAATATATAAATAAAAGGCTTCCGGGGGTGAAATTCATGGAGTGGATGTTGTGAAACTTTTGCCACTCACAAAAGATATACAATTTAACTTTTTTGTTGAAAACGTTACCTAGTATTACTTTAAGCCAAAATTAAAAAATATTTATATATATTTATTTTGCATTTTTTTCCCCCTCTATCAGCCACTACATAATGATGCTGGGGTGTTTTCCTGTATTGAAACACAGTCCTCTTTCTGAAATCCATATTTTACCTACTATTTGTGTTTTGACATCCGGGTATCCGGGACGTAAATGAAACACACGCACGTGCACGTCCGTGCGCATCCGTGCACGTCCGGCGAGTTCGAGTGAAACCGAATGGAACCGAGTGCAGCCGACAAAAATGGAACGGCAGCCATTGTTTTCTTTGCTGTGTTTTTACTTTCGGTTTTAAAACTTTAAAACGCTCTCAAACTTCTTTTTTTGAGGCACGGAATTTACTTTTAAGATAGCGTTTGGATAGAATTTAGTTGTTTAACTTCATATATGTGGTCAATTAATCATGACAGAGCCTATTTAAAGATTAAAATTCAGAGAACAGGCAGGGGCGGGCAGTGACA
Organism: Gymnoscopelus braueri; assembly: GCF_963280865.1. Taxonomy (NCBI): domain Eukaryota; kingdom Metazoa; phylum Chordata; class Actinopteri; order Myctophiformes; family Myctophidae; genus Gymnoscopelus; species Gymnoscopelus braueri. Next base: position 5,583,230 of record NC_137603.1, on the reverse strand, counting down.
CGCATTGTATCCGAATAAAGCAACCTATTGTTGGCATGGCCCGTTCAGAAGTCCCCCCTGCGTCACCCCCTGGTGGTCGGGGAAACAAACTGCTGATGAGAAGGGGGGAGTGGAGGGGCGGTGTTTGACAACAGTTTTTTTCTTTTTTTGATCTCTGAAGTTGCCTAGAATCCCTTTTAATATGAGAGGGACGACACTAGCGTTGACTCCCATTGTGAGAATGGAATGCGGAAATGCTCTGTCTATCTCCATGAGGAAGTTACAATGTTTTGGAACTACAGCCCATAGCGGCCCGCTTTGCAGCGAGATCAAAGCATGTCATAACTCTCTCTCTCTATGGGTCTGGTGTGACCAACGCAGCCCAGCTCTGATTGGTGGTTAGTCTGAGGCGGTACTATATGAGGAGTGTTGTTGTGTTGATTGCTGATCATTTCTGAAGAAGACTGTGTGCCGGAACGTCAATCAATAAAGCCTTGATTGGAAGCTTTAGAAAAATCACAGTGTGCTGCAGAGTTCTATTTTTAATCCTGCCAAGATTAACACATTGATTGCCAAGACATTAAACATAGTTTTCTATCCCCTTGCCAGCGTATAATTACCTCAATCTGATGATATTTGAAACGCTGTGGAACCGACATTGTGTCCCAAATACACAAACAAAATGGTCCCTGTGGGTTAGCGGAGGGATCTGTGTATCCATAGGAACGACAACGTTCCAACCGCGATCCGCCATTTTGGGGCTTCGGCCCCCTGAAAACTAGTGGTTTTCAATGCAAAAAAAAAGGAAATTGAGTTACAGCTGTTTTTCTGAAAATCCCAAACAGAATTTTCCAAAAAACGCATCAATGCGATCTTGGCAATCAATGTGTTAAGCAGGCAGGCTCTATTAGCTCAATGTTAAAATAAAAATAAAAACTTCTGCAGGCAACCGGGTTCAAATCCGGGGGTAGAAGAGGAATGTTACCCAGTGCAGCTTTAAGTACATTATTTGAGTGTCCGTACATTGCGGTTGCCTAAGGGGACGGAGAGTGGAAAAGTCTCCTGCCGTTTCTGGTTATCAGTGGTGGAAAGTACTGCACTTAAAGGAGAGTTCCGGTCATTTTAGGTTGTATGTTTGATGTGTCGCTAATCACTCACCACGACATGACGCTGGTTGCTCGTTTCTCTCACAGACGCCAGGTTCTGTGAGAGAAACGAGCAACCAGCGTCATGTCTTTCTGCATTAGCGGTAGCTCATGAGGGACATTCAGCGCATGTTTGAGTTTCATGAGACTCCACGATGAGTACTAGGAGAAAAAAAAACAGACTTTGCATTTGTTGAAATAGGCGATTTTCACTCTTACACACTCTCCCATTATGCCGCTGCAAGGGGTCTGCAGAATGGACAACAGGGGCAGATCTGGAAGTATTCAACGTTCCTTTGTATGTTGGTGAGTGATTAGCGACACATCAAACATACAACCTAAAATGACCGGAACTCTCCTTTAAGTACAATAATTGTGAGGTATATATTTACACTTTACTTGAGTATGTCCATTTTTCAGTGCAGGCAAATAATTGTACTTTTTACTCCACTACAATTATTTAAAAACCTTGATTACTGGTTACTTTGTGGATTTTAGATTATTGAATTACAAAACATAAATTAACCAATTTATGGCTTTTATACTTCATCCATACGAAAATAGCCGATCTACAAGCTCAAGATTTGCAATGCATTGCATGCTTGTAGATCATCTAATTTCAAAATATTTTGACTAATTTTGAAAACCTTTGACTAACCTTATAGGAACATGGAAACATTCTGATACTTTGTGTATATTTTGATGCCAATATTCTTTTTTCACTTTTACCCAAGTAAAATGTTGATGTTTTCCTACTTTGCAGTAACTTCTACTTTTACTTAAGTAACACATTGTAGTACATCTCCACCACCGTCTGTTAGTCTGTAAATGAACCTCTGATACAGTTTAATGAGCTTACAACCCATCTTTGCCTTTTTTTTCTTCTTGTATTATGTGTGGAGGCTTGGCTGGCCGTTTTCCTCCAGCGTGTGCTTGGCCTCCCCGCTCCGTTAGCGGGGGCTTGGCAGGGTCATGCGACATTACAAAGGAGCCTCATTTGTGTCTTTATCTGTGTTCACAGATGGAGCATTAGCGACCGTGCTCGTGTGTGACCCTGGGGGTGAAATGGAGGTACCGCCACGCTGGGGCGAGACGCTGATCATTACTGGCCTATCGGGGGGGGAGGCTCGCCGAGCGGAGCCCGTACGCTTTGCTCTTTTCTGGTTTCCTGAAGAAAAAAGAAAAAAGAGAAATAATGCGAGGTGGCGTCTGGCGGCGTGCACCCACGGAGTAGAGCAAGATAAATGAGACGTGGCGAGGAGTTGAGCGATGTCCGCGAGACGGGCGTGAACGACGGGACAGCCGCTCGGTGGAAGGAGCGGAGAGAGAGAGAGAGAGAGAGAGAGCTGCGAGGAAGAGGGATTGGAAAGAGATTGAGCGACGAATGGGCAGAGCGAAGGGGTTGCAGAGCGAGACTTCATCTTAATTAGCGGGGAATGTATGGGTGTTGTTGGGGAGCGGTTGGGAGGAGGGGGGGGGGGGGGGTGGAAGAAGCAAGCTAAAAGGCTGTATCTGCAGAAAGGGTTTTTGAGTGGAGGAGCGCTTTGGATGTCATGTCCAGACTGCTCTTATTGACACCGGGCGAGGTTCAGACCTAACCGTTGCCGTGCTCAGACGTCGTGTCCTCCGTGTTATTGGCACAAATAACTTGGCTGAAACGACGGTAAACATTGTGAGAGACAGCGTGACGGAGCTCTTTGTTGTCCTAGTCTAGTCTTCTATGTCTGGTACTATGTTTTTCTCTCTTCTCTTTCTTTTCTCTTTCTTCGGGCTGCGCCGCAGGTGTAATAAGTGGATGGGCACCTACGAACCTACGAAACATGGACTTCTCATGGTTGTGTATTCAATGTCAGGTCTTAAATGTCGGGGTTGTGAACCGGACAATATGTTAATACTGCACCTTTTACCTTGTCTGATCTCTCAGCATGCTGATATGTGACCATCCCAATAAAGCAATGCCCTCGAAAGTAAAAAAGAAACCAAAGTGTGATATTTTTTTTTCATTTACAATCGATTTATAAAATGTAGCCTTGCATCGATGTTGGTTTTCTTCAAGTAACTGTTTGGCATGGGGTTGATGTTCCCTATACGTCACTAGCAGCTAAACCATTCTTTCCCTTGTTCAGCGTCACACAGAAAGAGGAAATAAGAGGAGCTTAAAAAAAGCTATCACACAATTGTTTTTCTTCATTTAGTCACTAGACATACTTTTTCAATAAATAATCTTTGTTTTCGTAAAGACACTTGTTGAAATTAGCGTATGCTTGTTGTCCCCCCGTTCCCAGCGCTGAATGGATCGGCCGCGTCGTCTCTCTGGGAGTTCATGTCAGTTTGTTCTCTCGCAAAGATCCGAAAGGAGACAAAACTTGTTTTTCGAGCCCGATTTAGGCTTCATCGTACCACGGCGTCGTGCGGCAAAAACAGCCGACCCACAAGCTTGCAACGCGCGACGCAAGCTTGTAGATCGGCTGTTTTAGCCGCGCGACACGGAGCGTACATTTAAGCATTAGTACTTCGCGGAGACACATCGCAGTGGTTCATCTTCCCCACGTGGTCCATTGTACTCCCACTGTGAAACCACTAAAAAAAAAATCGATATTTTTCGTCCCGATTCCGAATCAGATCTGGGTCTCCTGCACGTTGTCTTTGGAGCAGGCCTGGATCAGTAAAGGTTCCTGCGTGGCCGAGCTGTGTATGGTGCCCAGCATGGGGGCGTGGTGGTACGTGCTCTTGTACGTGTTGTAGTGGTTGTAGTGCTCCATCGGCGGCAGCGACAGGTGCCTCTCCATGGCCGCCACGCCCGCCAGCTCCTCCTCCACGGTGATGACCTCCATGGAGGAGGCGGGCCCGTCGGGGTCCTGCTGGTTGTGCTGCTTCCGCATCTTGTAGAAGATCACCAGGAGCACGGCGGCCATGAGCGTGATGGCCACGAAGCAGCCGATGATGATCTTGGTCGTCTTCATGACCTCGTCCAGCCCGTTGAGGGCGCCCTCGCCGTCCAGGTCCAGCACGGGGACGGTGTAGGTCCGCTCCGTGGTCCTGGTGGAGAGCGGCGGGCCCCTGGTGGTGGAGGAGGACGCCCAGCCGAACGGCGGGAGCGGCGGGGTCTGGCCGTCGACGTCGCCGCCGCCCCCCGGCGACTCGATGGTCTCCACGGTGACGGTGGTGAAGTAGGTGACGCCGCTGTTCTCCACCGAGGTGACGTTCAGCACGGCCGAGGCGGAGATGTTGCCCGCCGTGTTGCTCACCATGCACGTGTAGGTGCCCGTGTCCTGCATGGAGACGCTGGTGAAGTTGAGCGTGCCGTCGTTGAGCACTGACAGGCGCACCTTAGATAGACAGATAGATAGATAGAATACTTTATTGGCAATTTAAAACACGTCACTACAGTGACATTCATTAATAAAAGCCAACATGGACTGTACAAAAAAGCCAAAGCTTGTTTCCATTGTGATCCACCTTGAGACATATAACAACACACAAGCACACTGCACATACAACCAAGAAACATATTTGATCCTTATATATACAGCAATACATGTAGGACAAGAAAGGTGCCCTGAGAGAAGAATCCAAATAAGAGGGGGCTATCCGGGGTAGGGGTCTAAAGGCCTTTGCAGACAGGGTGCGATTTTTCGCAAGGAAAAGAAGACCATATAATGTTTTAAAAGAACACATGGTTCTCTATGACCTCATGCACACCGGCTCCGAATTTGCCATGCGGCAATGTGGTGGTGCGTTATTTTTTTCCAATCGAACCCAATTTGACTGCTGCGTCTTTTTGCATACGGTAAAAACTGATTGACCAATCGCACCCTGTCTGCAAAGGTCTTTACGGACCAGTTGGTGTTAAGATGGAGCCATGATTCGAGGTCCTTTTAAAATCTTGCAAGAGAATTTAGGGACTTTAGGGCTGGGAGGAGGAAGGGCATTCCACAAAATAGTGGCTGCGTGATAGAACGCATTTTCCCCTTGACGCGTACCTTGTAGGCGCCGTGCGTCACCAACGAGCCGTTGGGCGTCAGCCAGCTGATGGACGTCAGCGAGCTGGTGCGGCACTTGAGCTCCGCCGCCATGCCCTCGGTGACGTTCAGGTCGGCGGGCGGCTCCACGATGACGGGCACGTCGCACTGGAAGTAGCTGTGGTCCAGCTCGCCGATGTAGCGGCCCTTGAAGCCGGCGGGGCCGTGGCAGCGGGCGCAGCAGCTGGTGTTGGCCGGCACCGTCTCCTTCAGCCACCAGCTGAGCCACAGGATGTCACAGTTGCAGCTCCAGGGGTTGTGGTGGAGGTGGACCCTCTCCAGGCGGTGCAGCGGCGTGAAGAGGTCGTGCGGCAGCAGCGTGAGGTTGTTGTGGGCCAGGTTGAGCTCCACCAGCGACTGCAGGTCGTCGAAGGAGTTCCTCTCGATGGCCTGGATCTGGGCGTGCATCATCCAGAGCTTCTGGAGGTTCCCCAGTCCCGTGAAGGCGTTGGGCTGGATGACGGAGAGCTGGTTCCCCGACATCTCCAGCTCCTCGAGCCGCACCAAAGGCAAGATGTTGGGGATCTCCTTGAGGTTGCACATGCCCAGGTTAAGGTAGCGCAGGTTGCTCAGGTCCTTGAAAGCTCCATCGGAGATGTAGGTCAGACGCTTGAGCTCGCCGAGGTCCAGCCGCCTCAACGAGGGCACCCGGCTGAAGGCGTAGGACGGGATGCTCTCGATGGGGTTGTTCCGGAGCCAGAGCTCCTTCAGCTTGGACAGGTACTCGAACGCCCCGTTGGGGATGGTGGTGAGTCGGTTGTCGAAGAGCTCCAGGGTGTTGAGGCTGGCCAGGCCGTTGAAGGCGCCGATCTCGATGTTGCGGATGTGGTTCTTGCTGAGCTGCAGGATCTCCAGATGCCGCAGGTGTTTGAAGCTGTCCACCTTAATGACCTGCAATCAAGAATCAAGAAGTTTTATTTGTCACTACTCACAAAAAAAAAAGAAAATACACTGAATGTTCAAAGTATACTTGCGGATTATACCAGTGTCAGTCTACCTTATGTGGATTATGTGGTCGACACGCACTTAATCCCATGTATAACGCACTGACTTTTGTCTTTTATTGTGCTTTTTTTTCTAAGCACCTTAACTAACACCCATAAGTATATCATGCACAGTATACATTGCTGCTATGCCCACGCACCTCTTTCATATCTTATCTCAGGCATTAGTGTAAATATGTAGATACTGGTGTAAATATCCTCCTATAATTTGAGTAACCTCTGTCTGTCTGTCTGTCTTGGGTCGTCTGTGCCCGATCAAACTGCACATGCGTCTTGGGTCGTGTCTTCGTCTGTGCCCGATCAAACTGCGCATGCGTCGCATCCAATCTAGCCGCGACACACTGTTGCCTGTGTGTGTGTGTGCGCAGGCACACCCTGCACACGCTGGCTCTGTGTGCGTGTGCGCGCACGAGACGACTCGCGCTAAACGTTGCGTGTGTGTGTGTGTTTGCGACGGGACCCGGGGGGTTCCGCGACGGGGGTGTTTGTGGGGGGTTGCCCGTGGGGGGGGGGGGGGGGGTTCTGCCCGTGGGGAGGGGTGACCGCGGGGGGTGCCACTGGGGGACCCGCGGGGGGACCGCGCTACAGGACGTGCAATAACCCCAAGTTTGCAACTACTTTCGTCTGCGCCCTTCACCGGGTATGGTCTAGTGTAGATAACTTGTATGGTTTTGTTTTTTTTGTTCTCTTGTTTGATCTCCTCTCCCACTTGCCCCCCCCCCCCTCTTCTTCCTCCCCCTCTTCTTTCTATGGAAATAACGTTACGATGGGAACTATGTACGAAAAATAATTTCACCCACTTCTTTACTGTGATGTGACAATAAACCTGATCTGATTCTGATTCTCTTCAGTTTTTTGGGGTGTCATGACACCTTTAAGTCAAATATCTGAGTACTTCTTCCACCACGTGGTTAATACCAGTGTTGATTTTGACAGTACATTTTGATTTAGTTTTAGTCATAGTCTTATGAATGAAATTCCATTTAGTTTTAGTCATATTTTAGTCATTTGAAATGTTTTAGTTTTTGTCTAGTTTTAGTCGACTAAATATCATAAGATTAGAGTTGACTAAATCTACAGTTGATTTTGTCGACTAAAATGTATTTTGGCGGGTGTTGATGGCGTCGCAATGGATAATTTTACTCTTGGTTGCATGCTGAAAATAGTAGATCTACAAGCTCACAACGCGTCGCAGCGCGACGCGTTGTGAGCTTGTAGATCTACTATTTTCAGAGTGCAACACCCGAGCGCAACCAAACATAAAATGACTTTTAGTACTGGATCTCTTCTCCACTAGATCCCTCACTGACACTTAAGTCTAGTTTTTATTTGTTGACGAAATTGCCAATATATTTAGTCTTAGTTTTAGCCATCATAGCTTAGTTTTTATTTGGGTTTTATTTAGTTATCGTCGGTGAAAAAAGGTAGTCGACGAACATTTTTCGTCATAGTTTTAGTCGACTAAATCAACACGTGGTTATTACTGACCTAGCCTGAAAGATCGATGGTCTTGAAGGGCGGATCCAAACCCAGGCGGTTGGATTCCAGCGCCGCTTCCTATTGCTTCACCGATCTATGTCCCCGCCTCCCCCCCCCCAGCCTGTGCACGGAACACGCTGACGTCACCAAATTTAGAGCGACGCCCCTCTGCACTCTGATTGGTTAGGACATAACAAGGTTCACTCCCACTCCGAAACCACCGTTCCTGCATGGTTCCCCCAGACTTTTATTCTTTTGTAACAAAACAAAAAAGGCATGGGTTTCCGCGAGGTTAATACTGACCTGGATGAGGTTGTCCTGGAGGTTCAGGTAGCGGGTGTTGGTGGAGATGCCGTCGGGGACGTCCCTCAGGCCGCGGCGGGTGCAGATCACCTTGCTGAACTGGTTGCTGCAGGAGCAGACGGACGGGCACGTCTGAGCCCGCACCAGGCCCGCCACCGCCAGGATCTGCAGGGCCAGCAGCAGCGCGGCGCACAGGGGGTTGGACAGCAGCGCCCCCTTCAGCCTAGGAGGACCTCTCATTGTCTGGCGCCGGAGCTGGAGGGAGGAGGAGGAGATCATGGTGTCCGGCATTCATAGTTCCATCTGCTGTTTTCTTCTCTGCAGCACAAGAAGAAGAGAAGAAGAAGAGGTCTTAGTATGGGCAGTAATCAGTAATGTGATTACTTTCTAATAATCACACATTCATAGTTCCATAGCCGTTGTCTTCTCTGCAGTGGTGTGAAAAAGTACTCAAATGCTTTACTTAAGTAAAAGTATCAATACCGCAATGTAGAGGTACTCTGTTACTCTGTTAGTAAAAAGTCCGGAATTCAAAATTTACTTGAGTAAAAGTACACAAGTATTGGTATTAAAATGTACTTATAGTACCAAAAGTAAAAGTACTGAAGTGTTTGAAAATAGCAGATATACAAGCTCACAACGCGCCGCGATGCGACGTGTTGTGAGCTTGTAGATCGGCTATTTTCAAATACCCTAGGTATAAAATAGGGCTAAAGTGGTTAATGTATGTTTTATAATGTAAAAATGTATATCTGCAAAGTAACCAGTAACTAAAGTTTTCAAATAATTGTAGTGGAGTAAAAGTACAATATTTGCCTCTGAGATTCTGAAAATTGGAAATACTCCAGGCGAGTACAAATACCTCAACATTGTACTTAAGTACAGTACTTGAGCACAATGTACTTAGTTACTTTACACCACTGCTTCTCTGCATCACAAGAGAAGAAGAGTGTTACGAGAGGTGTAATATTGTCGCGTAGGAACATTCGGGAACAACAGGTGTTGTGCGTCATTCATAACCTGTTCTCCGGTTCGGGCTAAAGATATGCATTCTGTGGTGATTCTTGAGGAAAAGAACAGAATTGAACAAAGACGGAGGAGGAGAGGTGTTATTAGGCAGTAATCATCACACACGGAGGCGAGGGCGCCCTGGCCCTGTGACGGTGGAGAGGCAATTATTGGATTTTCAATGGTTTTCCGGAGGCCAAGGACCTCTACATAATGTAAGAAGTTGTGTTGCAGATGAAACTTTTTTCACAGATGTGTCCCCACCGGACATAAACATGAATGACCAGATGGAGTACGTTCACCGAAAAAAATTACTTATTTTCTATCAATTGCACATGAAGCCTTGAATTCATGGATTTGTTTTTGTTTTTGTTGCATTCCTAAGCTAATAATTTGATTCCCGTCTCCTACCGACTAACGTATCCGATAGGAGACACGAAGTAGATTCTTTGTGTCTCCTACCGGATATACACACAAATTGTTGGCTTAGGAATGCGACAAAAACAAAAATAAATCCATGAATTCAAGGCTTCATGGGGCGTGCAATTGATATAAAATAAGTCATTTTTTGGGTGAACTACTCCTTTAAAGGGATACTTCACTTTCGGGCCGGGGACACATTTAAAAAAAATATTAAAAATAAATGAAAAAAGTTATGGAAAATTCATGGCCCCCTCACACATTAGTAGGACACTCTAATGCGTGAGGGGGCCATGAATTTTCCATAACTTTTTTCATTTATTTTTAATATTTTTTTTAAATGTGTCCCCGGCCCTAAAGTGAAGTATCCCTTTAAGGCCGTACTATGTAACTTGACTATTCTACCCGGATTTGAACCCGGGTTTCCTGCGCAAGTGCTGACATTTGTACCATAATGAAAGAGCAGGGAGACAAATATACAACCACCTTAAATTGTATAAATCAGTGGTTCTCAACCAGTGGTCCGGGGACCACCAAGTGGTCCTTGAGGGGGGTTCCAGGTGCATGTCCCCAGCTAAATGATGGAGAGTTGGTAACCAAATGGACCAATTATGATGCTTAACTCTTGAGAGCGTAAAATGAAACCAAATGGACCCTTACGGGTCCATTTGGTTTCATGTTTCATTTTACGCATTTTACTCAAGAGTTAAATTATTGTTAAACATCTGCATTACATAATTTACTAGAAGTCTTCACAATTAGAGAATGTAGAAGGATTGTTATTTTTGATCAACGTTTCCCTGTTATCTCTATTGGTACCAACATCAATACAGCAAATCGTGTCCAACGACAACAAAATACTTGACGTTATGGGTCTGAGGGGCTAAATCTCAACAAGCGGTGGTCCGTGCAGGCTCAAATGCCCAATAAATAATGGGGCTTGACATGAAAAGGGTTGAAAACCACTGGTATAAATGATAATGTATTAACATACTCATTTTATTCATTAAGAATAAGTTACATAGTGTCGCTTTAAGTACTGCACTTATGTACTGTCCACCACAGAATAGATGATGTGGCCCCGTGGTTTATACAAACTAAATATTGCCAGAGAACAAAGTATGAGACGTGTTCTACAGATTGTGTGCCTGAACCATGATTAATGGTAGTTACTGTACATCTGCCAATCAATATCCACTGAACACATTTGTTTTGCTCATACTCGCATTTGTATCACTTGTAACTGGATGTAATACCTTAACATGCGCACGCACGCACGCACACAGTGGTAATACTTTTATTATTATTACCTGCTGATAGATATTCACATTCACATTCCTATTCACATTGAATAACAGCTTTTATTGACTTATTTTTTGTCTCCTTATGAATAATGATTCAAGGTGAATCTGTGATTCATGTTCTTGTATTCTACACACCATTGTGTTCAAAGCAGCATTGTCAGTACTTTTTACTTTTTACTCCAACTTAAGAGGAAAACTAACACCCTGTGTGCTTTAAAGCTGTATTACGTACGTTTGTTTTGTGAATAAAATGTGATTTTATTTTAAAAGGAGACCTGGGTTCAAATCCGGGGTAGAACTGGGAAAGTTAGATTATCAACCCTTTCAAGGACCCTCCGTTTGATATGCATTAGGCCACTTTTTTTTTTTTTTTTTTTACAGTACACTTTTACAGTTGATGCTTCATATCCATATGAGTAAAATCGCAGTTCATGTGACACGATCTAAGATTTGCCATTGGGAATTCCAATACAAAAAATAACCTGTGACCCAGGGGGGATATAGCGACCTCTAGCGGCAGCGATGTCAGTCTTCGGTGCGCGATTGCCTTTCAAAGACAGTTCCTATAGGAATATGTCTCAACATAGCTCGTCCATAGCGCTAGAAGGAGTTCTCCTTAACGCTGTATGGTAGTTTTGAGCCGTTGCGCGTACACCCTTAGCCCCCCACCTCACGCCTAAAATACACTTTTTGACCAAAATGTTAAATAATCCACCGGATGAAAAAAAAGTTTTTTGTTACTCCCCTGCGCCCCCTACAGATCCGGTCAATGGAATGTTTACTATTGACAAATCTGTAGAGGGTGCCGGGGAGTAACACAATATTTGTTTCTCCATCCGGTGGATCTTTTACATTTTGATCAAAACGTGTATTTTAGACGTGAGGTGGGGGGATCCGAGTGTTCCCACTAAAGAAAGCAGGCTTTCAACATCTTAAAACCGTCTTTGTTTTGGTGAGTAGCGAAAGTGTATTTATTTAGTAGCGAAAGTAGTATTTATTTAGTTTTTTAAAGACGAGAGGCTGTTCGGACAACGGTACCATAGCGCTACAGAGAACTCCTTAGCGCTGTGGACCAGAGCTATAGTCTCAACACAACACAACACACGGCTAGTGGTAAAAAAAACAAACATCTTCTGCTGAGGCAACAGAATGCCTGAAACGGCAGAGAGTGAGATGTTAGGCATAGGCTCACTCTACTACACATTCTGCTCCAAATCGATACAGAGTAGACGCCTCAAACGCATACAGATCACCTGCCTCTTCAAAACCTTAACCGTGGGCCCCTGAGAACGCTGTATAAATAATACAGTATGTACTTATTTGATTTGATTTCAGCATTGATTTTACACATGAGGCACCAAAAGCATATAACATCTTTATTTTTGTATTTTCGTATTACATATTTTCTACAGATGCAACAAATTAGAAATGTGTGATTTTCTACAGATGCAACAAATTATAAATGTGTGATAGCCAGTCATTGTGTGGATAAACAAGGTGTTGAAGGGTACATGTTGGTCTGATGAAGATGTATATACCATTTTCCGAAGCACACGTTTTTCTTGACAGATACAAATAAAAGCCAATTTAACGTTGAGCTGCACACTCCTCCTTTATCCTTCACACTACAGTCTCCAGTGGTGGAAAAAGTACTCAAATGTTTTACTTAAGTAATAGTATCAATACTGCAATGAAGTACTCCATTAGAAGTAAGAGTCCGGAATTCAAAATGTACTTGAGTATAAGTACAAAAGTATTAGTATCAAAGTGTACCCTAAGAACCGAAAGTAAACATACTAAAATGTTTGAAAATAGCAGATCTACAAGCTCACAACGTGTCGCGATGCGACGCGTTGTGACACATGTAGATCGTCAACAATCGACGCTTGTAGATGGGCTATTTTCAAATAGCCTATGTATAAAATAAGGCTAAAGTGGTAAATGTATGTTTTATAATGTAATAATTTATATCTGCAAAGTAACTACAGTAGTAACTAAAGTTTTCAAATAATTGTAGTGGAGTAAAAGTACAATATTTGCCTCTGATACGTAGCGGAGTAGAAGTAAAAGTACTGATAATTGGAAATACTCCAGTAAAGTAAAAGTACCTCAAAATTGCACTTAAGTACAATACTTGAGTATATGTACTTAGTTACTTTACACCACTGCACAAAAGCATCAAAAGTAGCAGATCCAAATCAAATAGCTTGTAGATTGGCATTGGAATAAAACAAAAAAATGATCTTGTATCTCCATTTTTACCCCCTGTCTTTATTTTATAAATGAATATCTCTGTCCGACGACGTCAACAATATCCATATTAACCGTCCTTTCATGTATGATGATAGCATGTGGGCGAATGCTATGCTATTCAGGGTAGCTATGTAGGCTGTTAGCAGCCAGACACCATTATAATGTATAGGTGCGATAATAAGTGCATATTATTTCTCCTGTCACTCATGTTTAAAAAGACGTATAAATAGCCCAATAAGACCTGGAACACATCTGTGTCATTTTACATTTTGAGCTACAACCATTATTTTATACTTTGGCTACTAAAAAAAATAGCAGATATAGAAGCTCATAGCGCGGCACCGAGTGCCGCGCTATGAGCTTGTAGATCTGCTATATATATATTTTTTTAATCATGAAAATGTGTGCAAATCTTTGAATATATATATTTTTAAGCGAACATTTTAACTCAAATATTTGCTTCTGGGGGATTCTACAAATGTCTTCTAAATCTTCTAAAACAAATTTTAACTTATGTTGCTATATCAGTGGTTCTCAAACCTTTTCTTGTCAAGGACCCCCAAAATGATGGGGTGTTTGGCCACGGACCCCCATCTCAAAACATTTCGTAATAGGGACCCCCAGAAGCAAAGATTTTAGTTAAAAATGTTCTCCTTCAAAAATAAATATAATCAAATATTTGCACACATTTTCTCGATTTTTCAAAAATAGCAGATCTACAAGCTCATAGCGCGACACTCTGTGCCGGGCTATGAGCTTGTATATCTGCTATTTTTGCAAATACATCTAAAAATGACACAGATGCGTTCCCGCATTGAATGAGTTAACGCGTCCTTATACGTTTACGGTCGCGTCTCATTCAAGTTGACGTGCGGTTAATGGTCTGTGTTGGCGAGCCAGTGGGAAGTTAGCCCGTGTTGTGACAGCTGTTCCAAACTCGACACATCGTGAAGCCATGTTACAAAGGAAAAACGCTCTCCGGTGACCATGAGCTGATTTAATCACTTCGGAGTCATTTAAATTTAGCCGAGTGGTTTCCTGTACTTCTTTGCCACCCGCGCTCCCTCACCGGTAGTGGCTTTGACAGGCTGTTACAAGACCAGAGGACCTTTTATTTCATCTATCGTCGGGTGGAAACCTCATATGTCCAAAACTGTTGCTTTTCAGAGTAGCAAAAGTAGCAGATCAAGCCACGAAATGCGGCGCGACATGCTTTTTCCATGTCAAGGACCCCCAAAATTATTTGTATTTGACTGCAGACCCCCATCTCAGAAAGATTTTGTGCCAGGGACCTCCCGAAGCAAAGATTTGAGTTTTTTTTTTTAAATGCTTAAAAATATATATATTGAAAGATTTGCTCAAATGTTCACACGTTTTCTTTTTAAAAATAGGACTTTGTGCCTCCTTATATGAGCTTGTATGTATGCATAATGGCTAAAGTGGTTAGAATGATTGTGACGCTATTAACTTGTTTTTCAGACAGACAGACAGACAGACAGACAGACAGACAGACAGACAGACAGACAGACAGACAGACAGACAGACAGTAAGAAATTGTACTTAAGTACCGTACTTCAGTAAATGTACTTTAGTTACTTTCCACCTCCGCAAAATGCAACCTTCTATTTGCCACCTCTATCTGCTAAACGCAGGATATAAAAGCTTCTTTTGAAGTTGAACTCCTCTCTCTATTCTCTAGTGCCATATCGTTCCTCTTTGTAATTCCAAGCTGCTTCACAAAGCGCTCATGGCTATTGTACATTCTATACGCACAGAACAGGTGTTCTTGAAGGTTATGATTACAATCATAACAATGCTGATATAAAAGGCTATGGTGTTCACTTTTATTTATGCGTGATCCGCATGTCAAACAATTATTTTGCTCGGGACTGTTTATTTTGTCAGCGGGGGATCTTTATCGTACAAACAGACGTGGTTATTCTTTCATGTCAATTTGTTCTCTCTCTCTATCTCTCTCTCTCTCTCTCTCTCTCCATGCCGGTGTAACATTAAAGGGATTACATTTTTATCTATGCATGTAATGAGAGGATTCAGCCAATCGACATGCAGATCTACACCCAGCGTTGGACAACGTACTCAGCCTAAGTAATTCAACCCGTCTTCATATAACCGGTCCTCACTATAATGCTCATTATAATATGCTACCATTTTTTATCTACTTATGAGTCTCAGAGGAGGACTGTGGACAGTTCAGAAACCCGCCTACCAGTGACATCATCGACGGGCTATTCCAAGCTAATGGAAACTGCAGGCTTTTCTCTTCCTGGAAGGTTAGCATGCTAATGCTATTAGACGCCATTGTTGTCACATAAACCCATTCAATCCGGGAACGCATCTGTGTCATTTTAGATTTATTTGGCTGTTAAAAAAATAGCAGATCTACAAGCTCATAGCGCGGCACTCGGTACTGAGCTTGTAGATCTGCTATTTTTTGGAAAAATCGTGAAAATGTGTGCAAATCTTTGAATATATACCGTTTTTAAATCGAACATTTCAAATCTGTGCTTTTGGAGGTCCCTGGGAAAAAAAATGTTCGCTTTGAAAATATATATATTCAAAGATTTGCACACATTTTCACGATTATTTTTCTTTTTTGTAGATCTACAAGCTTGAGTCCCAATCCCGACGGCCTTTGCCGCATGTAAAAATAAAAATAAAAAAAACTCCACTGTGGGCCACAAGCACACCGTTGCTCCAATCCTCTCCAGACACGGCACAGATGTTGTTCTGGGATCTTCCATGACGATGGTCACACCAATAAAACTAGATTGCACTCATGTGGAGCATAGCAGTGTTACAGCAGTGTCTAACATTTCAAACAGCCATCACTCGGTGATCGGCGCTGGATTTTCAGGCCTCGCAGTGGCCTGGAATAAAAGTCCTTTAAATTGGTGAAGTCATCCTTAAAGGAGAAGTTCACCCCCACCATTTTCTATCCATTACACACCCCTTAAATGTATCCGGTAGGAGACTCAAAGAGTCTCTATTGGAGAGTCCGCCGGTTATCAAATTATTGCCTTAGGAATGCAACAAAAACAAAAAAATATCCATGAATTCAAGGCTTCATGGGGTGTGAAATTGATAGAAAATAAGTACTTTTTTTGGGGTAAACTACTCCTTTAAGTGGATTTCATAATGTATTTTTTCCGTTCATAGTGGAGTTAAAAGTCCAATATTTATCTAATAATCTAGTGGAATGAAAGTCCTAAAGTATCCAAAAATAGAAATATTCAAGTAAAGTACAGATGCTATTCAAAGTAAATGCAGAGTTACTTAGTTACTTTCCACCTCTGCTTAGATCTGAAATCTTGCCAGCGCCATAAAAATCACAACGCCTACTGTTTTACCTCGACACCCACACCTGGCATAACATCTGGCGCTAAACTGTCTGGGATGTTTTAAAGTTAAATTTAAAGGCACTCTAAGGTGATATTGATATAGGGCAGAGTACTTAACCCATTAATACCTGGAACGCATCTGTGTCACTTTAGATTTCTTTAGGCTATTCAAAAATAGCAGATATACAAGCTCATAGCGCGGCACCGAGTGCCGCGCTACGAGCTTGTAGATCTGCTTGTAGATCTGCTTGTAGCAGATGTAGATCTGCTTGTAGATCTGCTTGTAGATCTGCTATTTTTTCAAAAAACTGTTAGGATTTAGATTTTTTTTAAATAATCGCCTCAGTTCTTAATGGGTTAAGGCTGACATCTTAATACGTGTGAGGTGATTAGCCCATTAGAACCGGGAAAGCATCTGCGTCCTTTTAGATTTTAGCTATATATGTGATGAAAAAAATTGCAGATATACAAGCTCACAGCGTGTAACTTTGTGCCGCATTATGAGCTTGTAGATCTGATTTTTATTTTTTATTATGAAAATATGAAAAAATATCATGAATATATATATATTGTTTTTTTAAAGCAAACGTTATAGCATTTTTACAGATTTCTTCAAAAATAGCAGATATAAAAGCTCATAGCGCGGCATCGAGTGCCACGCTTGTAGATCTGCTATTTTAGATTTCCTTTTTTTCAAATCTATGAATATATATATATATTTTTTAAAGGGAAAATGTTTGACTCAAATCTTGGGGGGTCCCTGGAACAAAGATATTTTTTGATGGGGGTCCGCGGCCAAATACATGTAATTTTGGGGGTCCTTGACACTGATATAGCAACATCCAGTTTTTAATTTAGAAGACATTTTGTAGAATCGGCCTTAATGTGTTATGATATAAAAACTACAGCATGTTGCGTGTCACAGTGCATTGTCGTAATGCGCTGATGAATGAAGCTCTGTTTTTTTTTTTAGAGCTCACAGTCTATCGTCTCTGTCAGGGTGGAAAACGTGTATGTCCAAAACTGTTACTTTTCAGGAAATAGGAAAAAAAAAGAACCAGGTGTCCCCAATGGATCCAATGTATAGGCCTATGAATTGTTCCAGTCACAAGCTCTCGTTAACAACTTAGACTCTATATGGTTGAGTGGAGTACCACAGGGCTCTGTATTTTATTTTATTGTGGGGAAAGCTTTAGCTGAGAAATAGCAGATCGTGCGCTCCCAAATTAGCGGTTTAAGGCGGATTTTGGGCGAAAATGTGCGTTTTTTAGGCGGATTTTGGGCGTTTTGGGGCGTTTTATTGTTACTTTATTTCGGTTTTAGGGTTTGGGTTAGGGTTAGGTTAGGGTTATGTTATTTAATTCTTATTTTTGCCTGATTTTACCGATTTTATTATCAAAAAAAATATTATTCAAAACATTAATTTGTTTTCAAAATCGATTGGGTGGGCCAGCTTTCAATGTGGGTGGGCCGCGGCCCACCCAGGCCCACCCATGGCTGCGTCCCTGGTCCTTGGAGTGGTTGGCAACACTCCAAAAGCGTACACACTTGGAAATATGGGAGATACGAGGATAAATGTCCCGACAGCAACCATAATGAAAGGAGAGGAGAGGAGGCTGGGATAGAATAGACGACTGCCCAAAGAACATTATCTACCAGTCCAGCAATTCAACTTTCCAAAGAATAACGGCACAATAAACCACTAATGGTGGAGCTTAATGGTGAACACAGTGAAACCCTCGGTGCTTTTGTAACTCTTGACAGCGTACACGTTGTGAGCAAATGGACTCTCACTGGTTCATTTGCTTACATTTGTCCAATTTAATTGAATGTTTTTTTTATTGGCATCGTTTAGAAGTACAAAACAACCATTAAAGGTAGGGTAAGTGTTGTTTTTTTTGCTAAAATAAGTATCTCTAGTATCTCTAAATTTTGCTATTAATCATTGTTATAGAGTGTTTTATTAGTAACAGTGTGTAAAATTGTGTTATTTTTTACGCAAGTCAAGAGTAGAGGGTCGCATCAAACACGACTGAAGGACATTTTATATCGTTGCTGTCGGGCAGATAACTCTTATCTCCATATTGTTGAGTTCTTTTTGTATATTAACGCGCTGCTTCATCATATTGCAGCGTCACAAAAAAAGCATAAAAAAATCAGCAGATCTGCAAGCTCGAAACACGGTGCAAAGCGACACGTTTTGAGCTTGTAGATCTGCTACTATTGCTGTTTTCAAATTTGAATCTTGAAAAGTAACAGTTTTGGACATATGAGGTTTCCACCCGACAGAGACGATATATATTATGAACATCAAGCCAACCAGCCAGTATAAACATTACCCAGCATGCATCACGATTGCTGTCAGATAAATAATAGCTTTACCCTGTTATCCGATATATTTTTGTTCTTAACTGTGACCTAAGTTTTTATATATATATATATATATATATATATATATATATATATATATATATATATATATATTGTTTTTATTGGATGTGAGACAAACCCTATTTTGTATTACTTTTTAATTAGAATATTATTTGGTCTCGTTCCTTTGCACGTATGCGTATTGTTTACCATCGATATAATGGGAATAGCTCTGAACTGTCCCAAACTGACGCTAGAGAGAGCCAAAACTAAGTCACATTTTGACGTTCAGGGCTCGCGTTCAGAACTGATGCTGGAGGTAACCAGGAGTGTCATATCTGGACATTAGGCAGTGTTGATGTCTTTTTTTTTTTTAATCCCACAATTTTGTAACCCATTTTTCACCCAGTCCCTCAGCTTGTAATCCTGGGCGCTACTCTCCCTCTGCCGGCCTGGGGAGAGCCCCGAACTGGGCTCATGCTTCCTTCAATGCATGAGGAGTGAGCTGGGCGCTACTTATCACCTGACAGGGGGGAGTTTCCCCTGGTAGGACGTGGTGCGTTATGAGCTTATAGATCTGCTATTTTCAAATAGCCTATGTATATATTATGTAGGTTTAAAGTGCTCATGTACTGTAGCCTGGTGGCTTCTTCTGGGTTTGTTTTCATAGACCCATGGCAGCCTATTCCTCTCACAAAATCTGGCAGCAGTGGTTTAGGGGCTACTCTACGGATGTAGCTGAGAATGTGTTGCAACCACAACTCTGTGCTCAGTTTTCCCCGGGCAGTAGCTACAACAGTCAGCGGTTGGAGAAAAAACACTCGGTCGGTGTGTGTTTTCGACAGCTTGACACACACACATTATTAAGTTGACCTGCTGCAGCTGTGTTGCCTACTACTAGTCTGCCATGTTTTTAAGCTGTTGTAGTATTTTAACCTGAACGGGAAGACAAACTACAAAATGAACTAGTGCTGGATAGTAAACAAAGTACATTTGCCTTAGCATTGTACATAAGTATGTGTCCTGTCAAAATAAGAGTGTTAATTTAAAGTGAAAGTGTTTGAGTGTGTGGGGGTTTGATAAACAATATGTTAACAATATTAACAAGAGCATAATACTAAATATTACTGCATCGGATCCATTGGAACTAAGGTTATTTTTTACACCCTAACGGACAGCAACAATATAATGTGTAACAGTGTAGCCCGGTGTGTGTGTGTAGCCATGTGTGTGTGTGTGTGTGTGTGTGTGTGTTTGCGTGCGTGTCAATGAAGGAACTACATTGTAAAGTGCTTTGAATGTCCGCAAGACTAGCCAGGCTTTATATGAATGCATTCCGTTTAGCATTTAAAACAGTATCTAATACATTACAGGAATCTCCTCTAGAAGAAAGTAGGCCATCCCCACTGCCTGCATAAACAAGGAGGGTTGCTATGCAACCTTTTAATTTAGTGTATACATGTATTTTTCATCTTTCGTCAGCTCTGTGTGTGCGTGTGCGTGTGCATGTGCGTATGCATGCATGCGTGCGTGCGTGCGTGCGTGCGTGTGTGCGTGTGCGTGTGCGTGTGCGTGTGCGTGTGCGTGTGTATGTATACACCAAGGGGCTAGCATCCGGTTTCTAAATTGCGGCCATACAGGAAGTGGCAGTTCATATGAATGGCCGCTACTTTCGCTATTTCCCCCATGATTCCCTCATGAAGCAATAACTCTTTATTAAAGCAAATGGGTTTTTGGCCGGACTTTACACTTGATTTTATTACCTTAATAAACATTGGCATAAATACTTAATGCTTTCAGTCTCTAGTGTATAAAGTCCATGATATGCGTTTAGTAAATTATGGTTAGGGTTAGGGCCATTAATGTTTTTAATTAATGATAAAGTAGGGTATGTTTCTAGGGCTCCTACTGGTTTCTACCGAGTGAAGAACCGCCCTCGCTGCGGTTGCAGCCAATAGACCATATTCACACGGCGGCCATGTTTTGGCATTTTGCATTGAAAAAAACGGGGTGGCAATGGAGTGGCATTTCATTAACTTGATAGCAAAATGGCCACCATGTGATTATGGTCAATAGCAGTCGTTTCCGGCTTCATTTCGGGACCGGAAGTTCAAGGATTTCAATTTGCAGAAAAAAGTGGCTTCAAAACGATCTGTAGAAACCAATGGTGCTCCCTTTGTTCATTAATTTTACAGTCTATGGTACACACACACACACACACACACACACACACACACACACACACACACACACACACACACACACACACACACACACACACACACACACACACACACACACACACACGCTACGAGCTTATACATCTGCAATTTCTTAATGGTCAACATATAAATGGTGGTTGAAATGATTGTAATGCTATATTAACCACTTTTGCTGGGACCCCCCCCACCCCCCAGGACCCCCACTTTGAGAACAAACGGCCTAGTTAGTTGCAGGTTTCACATCATACACAAGCAAAAAAAAACACACCATGCTTTCTTCCACAAATTGCATCCTCGTCCCGCTATAGTATCACCCTCTATTCCTGCTGACATGTAAGGCTATATTTCTTCATTCATATTTATTGACGTAAATTCACATTGGAATGTTATTAACCGTAACGTATGCAATTTAATTTAATGTAGCGTTTCCATAGTTGTCAGGGTGTGCTGTCACAATCACAGCCTGATGCGTGCACTTGCATATACGTGCACATTATTATGGTTGCGCTCCCCCACTTCTAAAAATAGCACCGCGCCCCTGCTTGTGTCTTTTGTCGTTTGTAGCTGATTTTAATTTTTTTTCCCTCAGCCACAGAGTGATGTCATCGCTGTCAGGTGGAAACGTTGTATCAAAACTGTTTCTTTTCAGGAGAGATGGAGAAAAGAACCTGCAGTGTTCCAATAGATCTGAGGTGTAGTTCCAGACCAGTGGTGGAAAAAAAAGT
Source organism: Gymnoscopelus braueri (assembly GCF_963280865.1). Classification (NCBI taxonomy): domain Eukaryota; kingdom Metazoa; phylum Chordata; class Actinopteri; order Myctophiformes; family Myctophidae; genus Gymnoscopelus; species Gymnoscopelus braueri. The sequence goes on along the minus strand of NC_137603.1, from coordinate 5,561,637 downwards.
ACTCAGATGTTTTACTTAAAGTAAAAGTATCAATAGTGCAATGTAGAACTGTAACAAAGTAAAAGTCCGGAATTCAAAATTTACTTGAGTAAAAGTACAAAAGTATTGGTATCAAAATGTATACTTAAAGGCATACTAGGTAACGTTTTCAACAAAACTAAAGTTAAATTGTATATCTTTTGTGAGTGGCAAAAGTTTCACAACACCCACTCCATGAATTTCACCCCCGGAAGCCTTTTATTTATATATTTTCTATTGAACGTGGACTGGGGGGACTTTCCCGGGAAAATGACGTTCCTGGCCAACGTCATGACGTCCTGGCCGACGTCCTGGCCGACGTCATGACGTCGGCCAGGAACTACCGCAACGGTTTCCTGTTTGGCCAGGAACTATCGCGCTAATAACAAAAAGGAACCTCACGCTGATTTTAAGAGAATGTAGGATTGGAAGATCGAAAAAGAACAGAAAAAGAAAGCACAGCTCATGGTAACTAATGCTCCACTGGCTAAGAGAAACGATCCGTAGATAGTATAAAACAATTAAAAGATCGCTTTTTGAAACACTTCCGGCTTCCGGTGAAAACGAATGGAATTCTGGGTAATCGAGGACTACGGAAATTGTATGCAGTGACGGTAGTGACCAGCAGAGGTTGCTAAAAATCGTTATTTGTGATTCTGCATTGTACAACTTTAAAGTACCAAATGTAAAAGTACTAAAATGTTTGAAAATAGCAGATCTACAAGCACACAACGCGTCGTGATGGGACGTGTTGTGAGCTTGTAGATCTGCTATTTTCAAATATAGCCAAGGTATACAAGGGGGCTAAAGTGGTTAATGTATGTTTCATAATGTAATAATTTATGTCTGCAAAGTAACTAGTAACTAAAGTAGTCCAACAATTGCAGTGGAGTAAAAGTACAATATTTGCCTCTGACATGCAGTGCAGTAGTAGAGTATTGAATATTGGAAATACTCCAGTAAGGCACCTCAAAATTGTATACAAGCACGGTACTTGAGTAAATGTACTTAGTTACTTCACACCACTGTTCCAGACTCTACATCGCATTGGGAGTGTGGCATAGCGGTCTGGCTACCCAGATAGCAAAATATGGGTGAATCAACGTTGAAAAATAGTCGGCCATAACGGTTGACTCAACGTTCAATCTCAACGTTGAAACTGTACTGAAATCACAACGCCATTATTATTTGATTCAACGTTGGGTTTCAACCACTAACTAACACTATATCAACGTTGATTCAACCATCATCTAAATGGTATTCTGCATGCTGATTTTAGTTGATTTTATGTTGAATCAACGTTATGACTCAATATTGATTCAACCATCATCTAAATGGTAATCTGCATGCACATTTTAGTTGATTTAATGTTGAATCAACATTAGGAATCAACATTGATTCAACCATCATCTAAATGGTAATCTGCATGCACATTTTAGTTGATTTTATGTTGAATCAACATCAGGAATCGAACACTGATTTAATTTATTAATTGGATTATACTGAATCATATTAGGAATCAATATTGATCCTGATCATCCAACAACCTAATGGTAATCTGCATGTACATTTTAAATTATGTATGCTGATATACTGTAAGGCTACATCTTGTTCAAAATTACCTTACATTTCCCAAAATGTGAAAATATAAAAATAAAGACAGACAATATGATTTGAATCTTCACATTTATTGAACCAAGGCATTTAGACCTGCGTTGAACTGCTTTAACCATTGTTTTTATGCTTTAACAGATGAAATATAGAACATATACAAGATTGTAGATCTGCTATTTATGAAAGAAATCGTGAAAATGTCTGCAAGCATTTGGATATTTTGACCCGATTCTGTGAATGTCTTCTAAATGATAGATCTGCTATTTTTGAAAAATCGTAAACATTTGTTCAAATCTTTGAATATATATTTTTCAAAGGAAACTTTTGTAACTGAAATCTGTTTCTGGGGGTCCCTGGAAAGATATTTTTCTAGGTGGGGGTCTGCGTCCAAATACATGTGATTTTGGGGGTCCTTGACATGGAAAAATTTGAGAACCACAGATTTGGAAGAAGTATTTAGAAGACAGAATCGGGGACAAAATATTCATTTTCACGATTTTTTTGGGTTGTTTTTTATAAAAAGAAAAGAAAAAAAGGTCCAAGTTCAAACGCAAAACGCTGTCCCGGTCTAGATGGGTTAAAGAAAAGAAAAAAATGGTTGAAGTTCAAACGCAAAACGCTGTCCCGGTTGTAATGGGTTAATCCCTTCAGGGAGGGAGGGAACCTGCAGAGGTGCCACCTGCATCCAGATCCGGTCCCTGCTGCTCCAGAGCATTCCTCGGGATGCCTCCCTGACGGCCAGGCGCAAACTGCAGCCAAGACTTGACCGTCTTTTCATAGTTCAACTGGGTTAATTTTCGGTCCGATCGTTGAGCAGCAGCTGAAAGATAAGATAACAAGAAAGCACATGGGATTTAAACACTCAATTTTGTATACATATAAAACACAAAGACACTTAATCTGCAGCAGCCAGTGCGGGTTGGCTAAAAGACTGGACTGGAATTTGAAATGAGCATCTAAAGCATTGCATACACTTTCACCAGCACCTGACTCCAACCTAAACTTTTTTTAAATATTAATTTAGGAAATTGTGCTCAACTAGTCAACAGGAGATTCTGGTTAAATCAGTCTAAATGCACACATCCGAGTTGAAATCTGAGTTGAAATCTGATTTGAAACCACCTCCAGAGGTGGTTCGAAATCAGATTTAACTCGCACATACAGCACAATAGGCAGGTCGCACTCTGGAGCCCTGTGCCTGCCACAGTCTGTGTAGACAGAGTTTACAGCTGATCAACTGGTTATGAGGGGAGGGGAGGGGCCCTTGGCAGCCTCCTTGCTCTCTGCAAATTTTACTTGGAGGCTATTTATTCCGAATGTATCATATTTTTAAGTTTAATTGTTATAGCACGCCCGTCCCCCGAAATAAAAGCCCTAAAAACACAACACAGTAAGACAGACATGTGTATACATTGTCACAAGATACCCCAAGATATATATCTATACAGGCATGCAAACAGCCCGAGGTGAAAAAGGTGACAACATGTTGTTTTCTTTCGGGTCAGGTGTCACACAATTGCCCTATTTGAGTTCAAAAAGGTGACTGTAGCTGAAAAGTGACACTTTTGCATGTCTGTATACAGGTGGACTATAGGTGGTCTATGGGTGGTATACGGGTGGTATACAGGTGGTATACAGGTGGTATACAGGTGGACTATAGGTGGTCTCTAGGTGGTATACAGGTGGTCTATAGGTGGTCTATGGGTGGTATAGGGGTGGCATACAGGTGGTATACGGGTGGTATACAGGTGGACTATAGGTGGTCTCTAGGTGGTATACAGGTGGTCTCTAGGTGGTCTATGGGTGGTATATGGGTGGTATATGGGTGGTCTATGGGTGGTCTATGGGTGGTCTCTAGGTGGTCTATGGGTGGTATACGGGTGGTCTACGGGTGGTCTATGGGTGGTCTCTAGGTGGTCTATGGGTGGTCTATGGGTGGTCTCTAGGTGGTCTATGGGTGGTCTATGGGTGGTCTCTAGGTGGTATACAGGTGGTATACGGGTGGTCTACGGGTGGTCTATGGGTGGTCTCTAGGTGGTCTATGGGTGGTCTATGGGTGGTCTCTAGGTGGTCTATGGGTGGTATACGGGTGGTCTACGGGTGGTCTATGGGTGGTCTCTAGGTGGTCTATGGGTGGTCTATGGGTGGTCTCTAGGTGGTCTATGGGTGGTCTATGGGTGGTCTCTAGGTGGTATACAGGTGGACTCTAGGTGGTCTTTAGGTGGACTCTAGGTGGTATACAGGTGGTCTCTAGGTGGTATACGGGTGGACTATAGGTGGTCTCTAGGTGGTATACGGGTGGACTATAGGTGGTCTCTAGGTGGTCTCGAGGTGGTCTATGGGTGGTATACGGGTGGTCTATAGGTGGTATACAGGTGGACTATAGGTGGTATACGGGTGGTCTATAGGTGGTATACAGGTGGACTATAGGTGGTATACGGGTGGTCTATAGGTGGTATACAGGTGGTCTATAGGTGGTATACAGGTGGTCTCTAGGTGGTATACAGGTGGTATACAGGTGGTCTATAGGTGGTATACAGGTGGTCTCTAGGTGGTATACAGGTGGTCTATAGGTGGTATACAGGTGGTCTCTAGGTGGTATACAGGTGGTCTCTAGGTGGTCTATGGGTGGTATACGGGTGGTCTATGGGTGGTATACAGGTGGTCTCTAGGTGGTCTATGGGTGGTCTCTAGGTGGTATACAGGTGGTATACGGGTGGTATACAGGTGGTCTATAGGTGGTCTCTAGGTGGACTCTAGGTGGACTCTAGGTGGTCTCTAGGTGGTCTACAGGTGGTCTCTAGGTGGTATACGGGTGGTATACAGGTGGTATACAGGTGGTCTACAGGTGGTCTACAGGTGGTATACAGGTGGACTATAGGTGGTCTATAGGTGGTCTATGGGTGGTCTCTAGGTGGTCTCTGGGTGGTCTATGGGTGGTATACGGGTGGTCTATGGGTGGTCTATGGGTGGTCTATGGGTGGTCTCTAGGTGGTCTCTAGGTGGTCTATGGGTGGTATATGGGTGGTATATGGGTGGTCTATGGGTGGTCTATGGGTGGTCTCTAGGTGGTCTATGGGTGGTATACGGGTGGTCTACGGGTGGTCTATGGGTGGTCTCTAGGTGGTCTATGGGTGGTCTATGGGTGGTCTCTAGGTGGTCTATGGGTGGTCTATGGGTGGTCTCTAGGTGGTCTATGGGTGGTATACGGGTGGTCTACGGGTGGTCTATGGGTGGTCTCTAGGTGGTCTATGGGTGGTCTATGGGTGGTCTCTAGGTGGTCTATGGGTGGTCTATGGGTGGTCTCTAGGTGGTATACAGGTGGTATACGGGTGGTCTACGGGTGGTCTATGGGTGGTCTCTAGGTGGTCTATGGGTGGTCTATGGGTGGTCTCTAGGTGGTCTATGGGTGGTATACGGGTGGTCTACGGGTGGTCTATGGGTGGTCTCTAGGTGGTCTATGGGTGGTCTATGGGTGGTCTCTAGGTGGTCTATGGGTGGTCTATGGGTGGTCTCTAGGTGGTATACAGGTGGACTCTAGGTGGTCTCTAGGTGGACTCTAGGTGGTATACAGGTGGTCTCTAGGTGGTATACGGGTGGACTATAGGTGGTCTCTAGGTGGTATACGGGTGGACTATAGGTGGTCTCTAGATGGTCTCGAGGTGGTCTATGGGTGGTATACGGGTGGTCTATAGGTGGTATACAGGTGGACTATAGGTGGTATACGGGTGGTCTATAGGTGGTATACAGGTGGACTATAGGTGGTATACGGGTGGTCTATAGGTGGTATACAGGTGGTCTATAGGTGGTATACAGGTGGTCTCTAGGTGGTATACAGGTGGTATACAGGTGGTATACAGGTGGTCTATAGGTGGTATACAGGTGGTCTCTAGGTGGTATACAGGTGGTCTCTAGGTGGTCTATGGGTGGTATACGGGTGGTCTATGGGTGGTATACAGGTGGTCTCTAGGTGGTCTATGGGTGGTCTCTAGGTGGTATACAGGTGGTATACGGGTGGTCTATAGGTGGTCTCTAGGTGGACTCTAGGTGGACTCTAGGTGGTCTCTAGGTGGTCTACAGGTGGTCTCTAGGTGGTATACGGGTGGTATACGGGTGGTATACGGGTGGTATACAGGTGGTCTATAGGTGGTCTCTAGGTGGTCTCTAGGTGGTCTCTAGGTGGTCTCTAGGTGGTCTCTGGGTGGTCTATGGGTGGTATACAGGTGGTCTATAGGTGGTCTCTAGGTGGTCTCTGGGTGGTCTACAGGTGGTATACAGGTGGTCTATAGGTGGTCTATGGGTGGTATACGGGTGGTATACAGGTGGACTATAGGTGGTCTCTAGGTGGTATACAGGTGGTCTCTAGGTGGTATACGGGTGGACTATAGGTGGTCTCTAGGTGGTATACGGGTGGACTATAGGTGGTCTCTAGGTGGTCTATGGGTGGTATACGGGTGGTATACAGGTGGTCTATAGGTGGTATACAGGTGGACTATAGGTGGTATACGGGTGGTCTATAGGTGGTATACAGGTGGTATACAGGTGGTCTATAGGTGGTCTATAGGTGGTCTATGGGTGGTATACAGGTGGTCTATAGGTGGTCTCTAGGTGGTATACAGGTGGTATACAGGTGGTCTACAGGTGGTCTCTAGGTGGTCTCTAGGTGGTCTCTAGGTGGTATACGGGTGGTCTATAGGTGGTATACAGGTGGTATACAGGTGGTATACGGGTGGTATACAGGTGGTGGTATACAGGTGGTCTAGAGGTGGTATACAGGTGGACTATAGGTGGTCTATAGGTGGTCTATGGGTGGTCTACGGGTGGTATACAGGTGGTCTACAGGTGGTCTACGGGTGGTCTACGGGTGGTATACGGGTGGTATACAGGTGGTCTATAGGTGGTCTATGGGTGGTATACAGGTGGTATACAGGTGGTCTACAGGTGGTCTACAGGTGGTATACAGGTGGTATACAGGTGGTATACAGGTGGTCTCTAGGTGGTCTCTAGGTGGTATACGGGTGGTCTATGGGTGGTCTATGGGTGGTCTCTAGGTGGTATACAGGTGGTATACGGGTGGTATACAGGTGGTCTAGAGGTGGACTCTAGGTGGACTCGGCATTTATAGGATGCCAGGTCAACAATGACCTGGTATCTGTCCTTTGCATAATCCTGCAAGGTCATCAAGGCTAGGAGGGCAAGTGCTACGGGCTGAGGTGGAGTCTGAAGAGGTGAGTCTATGGGTGGTATACAGGTGGTATACGGGTGGTATACAGGTGGTCTCTAGGTGGTCTCTAGGTGGTCTCTAGGTGGTATACGGGTGGACTATAGGTGGTCTCTAGGTGGTCTATGGGTGGTATACGGGTGGTCTATAGGTGGTATACAGGTGGTATACGGGTGGTATACAGGTGGTCTCTAGGTGGTCTCTAGGTGGTATACGGGTGGACTATAGGTGGTCTCTAGGTGGTCTATGGGTGGTATACGGGTGGTCTATAGGTGGTATACAGGTGGACTATAGGTGGTATACAGGTGGTATACAGGTGGTCTATAGGTGGTCTATGGGTGGTATACGGGTGGTATACAGGTGGTCTATAGGTGGTCTATGGGTGGTATACGGGTGGTATACAGGTGGTATACACAGGCATGCAAACAGCCCGAGGTGAAAAAGGTGACAACATGTTGTTTTCTTTCGGGTCAGGTGTCACACAATTGCCCTATTTGAGTTCAAAAAGGTGACTGTAGCTGAAAAGTGACACTTTTGCATGTCTGTCTATAAGTGGTTACCAACTCCACTGACTGGCCATCTATAACACTACTCTGAGGAACTAGTGGTGTGACAAATACTTACTGAACAGTGCCTCTTCGCCTCATCCAGTTTGTTCTTCCCCTCTGGGATGACACCATGCTTTCCGTATACGACGGCATTGCGGCACTCCTCATGGGTGAAGAACACCTCGAACAAGGCGTGGAATAGCCTCTTGCAGTCCTTCCTGGCACGCTGGTGTATGGCTGCCAGCTGCACAGATGAAATCATCTGTCCACAGCCTGTGAATAGAGAGCGAGCAATTAACAAACTGCATTTTAAGACATCAGCTACATTGACCCCTTTCTGCGCTCAGTGCACCAACTGTGACCTTCTGAAAACTTCACTATCTAGTTGCAGCTCACAACACGGATCACTCGCTACCAAGAACGTCAGGTTCAGTGTGAAATGTATGGCAAACGTATACATCCATACCTGGATATAGCTCCTGCTGCCCGAGACTGGACACTCCAGACTCTAGGTCACCGACCAGGGTGATAAAGCCCTTCAGTGCGTCTAGTTTCTCAGAGCCTAGAACAAAGACAAAAAAATCTGAGTCTACTGAGTGTATTTGTAAAACAATAAGATTGAGTACTGTTCTACAAAGCTCTACAGTATATTCTGATAGCAGTCATTGATGAGTATTTGTTCAGTAGCAGGGGTCGATCTCCCCAGCTCTTCAGTAAACAGAAAACAGTTTTATTTTGGGATACCAATGTTTTCCAGTCATGTCAGAGAACTCACAAAAGAGGTACAGGATAAAGTAAAGTTTCAAGTGAGACAAAGAAATTAGCAGACAACTGAAAACTGCAACATTACAGGCAATAAAACTTACTGATACTGGAGAGCACAGTGGTTATCCTCCTCAACTGGAGCTGGAGCTTCTCCACCTCAGACCGACAAGAGTCGCAAGGCTGCCACCCTTGACCCTCTGGTATGCTCTGGTCAGATGGATTTGGTTGACCTAGAAAGATTGAAAGCACGTCAAAAACTGTAAAGAAAAGTTTTTTAAAAAAAAGCAAAACTCATCTATGAATCCTGAATTTGAAGGACAACAGTGCCAAGTCTGCTGACACTTAGCTGAGGAACCACACCTTCTACTGGAGCATCACTGGACGGAGATGGAGGTTGCAGTACACTGGGTGTTTCTTGGTTCCACTGATCCAAGTCCATATATGTAGCTGCATACGGCTGTGCAGAAAAGACAAAAGGCCCTTAATTGTACTTGGTCAAAAATCATCAAAACTATAGGCTACTATACAAGCTCATAGCGCAGCACCGAGTGCTGTGCTAAGAGCTTGTAGGTCTACATGGGTTAAATCTAAAGAAAACATACCTCATCAACAGGTCGGCAGGCCTGTGTAGAAGAGGCTGGAGGGTATGGCTGTAAATCGGGGTAGAAGGTATCACAAGGTTGCAGAGACATAGAAAAGTAACCTTAGTTTGTAGTCTGTCAAAGATCTTTAAAAAATAGCTATGCCTTTATGCAATGCATTGTGGATTTTAGATAGACCAATCAAAAGTAATGTGGAATGTAATACAAGTCACAAATAAATTCAATTTATATTCAATTATAACCTTAGCAATACAAAAATCAAAATGAGTGCAATAAATCAATGGTTATTATAACCGTAACAATCAAAATTAAAGTGTCTGCATTAAATTGATGGTTATTCAAAGCTAAACAATCAAAGTGCCTGCATTAATCCAGTGGTTATTCTAATCTTAACAATCACTAACTCCATCAGTTTTTGAGAGATTGTATTTTGGGTTTTAGGGATTTATGTCCAAGTGAGAGAAGAACTCTTTGAATAAAATCAAAGGTGTTCTTCATTGATTTGGGGTACTCCAAATTCAGTGCGTAAATCAGTCCAAACAGTAGGCAGATGGCATGTGGGAGACTTTGAAGGTCATCACTGTTGTACCTTCCAAGACGATGCATGATAGTGAAGAGTCCAAGTGCAGTGAGTGAGGAGAAGCCGGGCTGTCTTCAGGAACCACGGTCAGGATCCCAATGGAGAGGTGGGACATGTCTGGAAGGTCATCGGTGTCCTAACAACCACAACCACAATTACATGTCAAATGTCGCCTTTTTATATGGTAGAAAACACAATACACACCCACTAAGGGGAAGTAAAATTCTGGAATGACTATATTCAATAGAAAGAACAGACTGTAAATACTGTACACGCATAAATAATTAACAGATCAATTAATGATTTAAGTACATCTAGACAGCTGTAAACATTCTGTCTGCTTGAAAGTAGAGTTGTTATCCCAAGATCTATTATGACCAGATAGTGTATCACGTTGTTAAACATAGCCATGTCCTGAACTAAACAGTTGTCATGTTGGCACCATTTTCAAATAGTATAGCAAACTTATTTACCAAGAGTATCAGTGAAGTGTTGATGTTGTTTGAAGAGAAACAGTCTAACATTGATGTGTTAGACTGCAGACTAGCAAGGCAAGGTGGAGGGAACAGTGGAAAACAAATTAAGATTCAAAATAGTCGTTTTAGAGATACATTGAAGAATAGCAAAACACTAGTTCAGACTGGTTCGAAAAATATTGTTGCAATGGCCTCCAGATTTAACATAGGTTACTGCATCCAAATAGCTCTAATGAGGTGAATGCCAGTTTAACACTTTTTTCTGCCCAGTGTGATGTGGTATTTCTTTACTGTTTGGTTAGGATTTATAATGGTAAATTATGTTTTTTAAATTGCGTGGTTCTGGCATGGCTTCCATGTTTAAAGCGATAGTGCTTAAAAGGGCAAGACCACTTTGGTAGAGGTTTGTGTTGTGTATTTACCTTGCCATGATGTAACTCCAAAGGAGGACAAGAAATCAAAAATAATTGCTCCATTGATTAGAAATTGATCATTCAAAATATGCTCCTCATTGACTTACATTGTACGCTGAAACAGCTCTCAAAGTCACTATTTTAGCACATAAACAAACACAATCAAAGCTAATTCAGACAATATAGAACATCACCAAACCCAGTACTGTTTATTTTTTGAATAAAAATGTCAACTTCCTGCTGATTTTACTATTTGAAGATCCGGATCCACAGATCCAGTCGGGGTTTTCTTCTTAATAAAAATAGTAAAATCAACAGGTTGTGAGCTTGTAGATTGGCGATTTTTTTAAGCAACGCTGTTGTACGACAAAAGTATAAAATAGGGCTAAAGTACTTAATCAGACTTATTGATTTACTAATTATAAACATCACTTGGATACAATTATATTTTAATCGTGTGTAAATATGTTTCTACCAACGACTAGTTTCAAAATTTGCGAGTCAGGCCTGCCTTATAGCCATGGATCACGAGCGTCATGGATAAACTGCAAACTAGTGTTTGCACTTTCTCCATTTATAGCCCGTACATCCACATAAACGTTCAGATTCCAAATATAAAGTGCTGACCTCATGGCCACGAATGTTACAAGTATGTACGGACCCTCAGATGTACACGTATCTTCCGTATTGTTCAATAAAAAGCATTTTAATCCGATCGGTGGCCATTTTCTTAGGTTTTTCGCCATATGCTAACTGTGACCCTATCGGTTGGGAAGTGTATTGCACTCTACATACGTTATAACTCTATGAGGAAATGGCCATCGATCGGATGAAAATGCTTTTTATTAAACAATACGGAAAATACGGGTACTTCTGAGATACCATATATAATTGTAACATCCGTGGCCATGGGTTAAGCACTTTATATTTGAAATCTGAACGTTTATTTAGATGTAAGGACCGTAAAGTTGAAAGTGCAAACACCAGGTTGAAGTTTCGTCATGACTATCATATCATATATGACAGTCATGTTTCAGGGCTATACTCGGGCAAATACACGCCACGGTCATGAACTAACAAGTTGGACAACATTTTAATTCCATAAACTAATTCAATTTACCTGTTATAGTAGATTAGAAGCATGGAAACATCCATGTCTGTAAGGTTCGCTCCTCCTGAGCCGTTAGTTCGACTTCCTGCAGCTCCCCGGTCCGTCTCTGAGTGTGTGTTCAAAACGGATAAGCTCCGCCTCCGCCTAACCCCTTTGTAATGTTGACGCAATTTTGGGCCAGTGGTTCTCAACCTGTGGATCGGGACCAGCCAGGGGTCCCCACATGATTTTTTTTTCTGGGGGGGGGGGGGGGGGGTCCCCAGATGACAGTGAAGGGACAATTTAAGTAACCTTTTTAATAAATGAAAAAGTAAAAATAAAAAGACCATTGCTGCATCAAGAGTAATCAACAAACTATACAAAAAAAAAATTGTCAAACATTGGCCAAATTCTCTAATAATATAAGAAAGAGGCAAACAGCCGATCTGCAAGTTGTGAGCTTGTAGATCGGCTGAAGTTGAAGGATAAAATTAATAATGATAATAATAACTGATATTAATGATGATGTTCACATCATGTAAAAACATTTAACATTTTTGTGCCTTTTGTTTTTTAACCTGTTGTTTTTTAACCTGATTTCCAAAAATGTAAAGTGTGCTATAAATAAAATGTATTATTATTATTTTTTTATTATTATTATTACTATTATTATTACTATTATTATGTATACTTTACATTACTGAGAATGTCTGCAGGTGGCACATCTCTGTGCAGTGTCTGAGCTCTGCCGTGTAAAGGGTGAAGAGAAGGGAGGCCAGCACAGTCCCCTGGGGGACTCTTGTGCTGCAGGTCACAGTGTCAGATGTAAAGTCCCTCAACCTGACGTATTGTGGTCTGTCAGTGAGGTAGTCCATGATCCAGGACACAAGGTGTGGGCCAACATGCATGCTGTTCAGTTTGTCTTTCAGAAGGGGAAGGAGGGGGGGGGGGCTGTATGGTGTTAAAGGCGCTTCGAAAATCAAAAAATAATATCCTCACAGCACCACTTTCCTTGTCCAGGTATGTAGTCGAAGCTATTGAGGTCTGAATTAAAATCCCTGTATAAGGTCGCAGGCACCCCAACTTTAAGCTGGTTCCCTAGGCCTAGTAGGCCTAGAGCCTAGGGAAGTTGAATCGCATTCTTATGCTTTCCTCTGGGAAACACGTCCATGTAAGACACTACAAGACCATTCAACCCTAAGACCACTCAAAATGGTCTTAGGGTTTTAGATTCTTAGGACCATAGTGAAAGTGGAGATCTTCGCCATAAAAGTGTCAAAGAAATTAGACACATATCCACGTGTTCGCATGGACAAGCTCTACAACATATCAAAAGATGGGCCCGTAATACATTATCAAGTTAAAGCACGTTGAAGTGAAGCGGTAACACTAGGCCAGGGGTTCTCAAACTTTTTCATACCACGACCCCATATAATAAGGGAAATCTTTTGGCGACCCCAGCAAACCGCCCCCAAAATATCTCGCTAGAACCACATCATTTCTTTATCCGACATAGCGGTGCAGCTGTTGGTAGTAGGCTACTGGTGGTCTCTGGTTGTCTGTAATTGTTGTCTGATGGTAACGTTACGACGCAGTCTAAGTTAAACTCCGTGCGAGGGCTACAGATGAAACCACATGGATCCGCGGTTCTTGTATTTTGTACCCTCTCGCTTACGGACTAAGTAAATCGTTTTGAAGAGCTCAGCTAAATCATCTGTGTCCTCCTGTGTTGTTGCTACGCTGTGTGCATTGTGTGCAGTGTCAGTGTCGTGTCGGGGTGTGTGTGTGTGGTGTCGGGGTGTGTGTGAGAGAGAGAGAGAGAGAGAGGTTTCACGTTGGTCGTGGACGCAGCCCCCCCAAATTATACATGCATGATGTGTATTGAAGCACAGCCTATCGGCATCAGTTGATGCGCGAGACAGGACAAATACACAAACGACTGCCTGGTGTAAAATCCGAGTGAAGGACATCGTCTTTTTTTCCTTCCACTTTGGGTTGCGACCCATAGTTTGAGAATCGCTGCACTAGGCAATTAAGAGCCTAGGTTGTAAACCGTAGGTCTGTGTGGAAGGAAACTTATATTGGGCGAATCGGACACGCACTGATCGAGAATCTGATTTCGGATTCACTCCATGGGCTCCAGAAGGCTAACCCTAACCCAAGGGCAGCTAAGGTTAGGGTTAGCGAAGGTAGGGGGAGGAGGGGAGGGGAGGCGAAGGCATCCCCCCTCCCTCACCCGTCAAAAAAAGAATAAGGCAAATGTCATAGATTCAACATTGAATCAATGTTGGTATTTCAATAATTAAATGGGAGGAGGGGGGAGGGGGAGGAGGGGGTTGCCCCCCCTCCCCCCAACAAGAAAAAAAGAAAAGAAAACGGCAAACTGCATGGATAAAACGTTGAATCAATGTTGTCATTTCAATCATTAAATGGGGGGAGGGGGGGTGTGAGGAGGGGTGTGCCTCCCCCCCTCCCCCCATCAAGAAAAAAGAAAAGAAAAAGGCAAACAGCATAGATTCAATGCTGATTCAATGTTGGCATTTCAATCATTGAATTTGCACCATAGATTCAACGCTGATTCAATGTTGGCATTTCAATCATTGAATTTTGCACTGCAATACAACAGTGATTCAATGTTGAAAAACCATCAGTCTTCAATCGTAACCAAAAATCAACCCTAACGACTATAATTCAACGTTGAATAACCATATTTTGCTATCTGGGTACGCTGGTTAACCGTTGGGGAGTTGGTGTGGTGATGAATGCTGGAGTGGTGGTGGGTGATAATTGGCAGACTGGATGCAGGCAGCGTTCCAGATTGTCAGAGCCAGCTTTCTGCCCCGTGGGGAATTGATCCCCACACCCTGATTGGTTGGCTCTTCTCACACCCCGACCGCCGGTTGGCTGTGGGCTCTGCAGGTCCCATCTATTCAAAAAGCCTCGGTTTGCTCTGACAGCTCTGAGGATCGGCAGATGAAAAAAAATCCAATTCCTCTCTCATCCGCTCTGTAAGCTTTGTTGATACATTCACTTAATTGCCTTCATTAAACATTTGCCTTTAGTAACCGTTTGCCTCGGTTAATTGACTTTGTTTCCGGCAGTTCTATTGTGCTTTGGTTAAAGCTGCTTCTTTTCTTCTTCTCTCTCTTCTACCCCTGGATTTGAACCCGGTTTCCTGACGTGTTTAATAGAGCCTGCCTGCTTGCTCAGGGGATAAATTTACTCTTGACCATTAATTAGGTCAAGATCCTGTGTCTAGGTGAGACATGACCTTTGACACGATCTAAATGTCTCAACAGAAGAGCAGGGAGACAAAATACAACCACCCCAAAAGTTATATTGTGTTCTTGTATTGTATTGTACTCTACCATACAGATTGGATAAAATAAAATGTTATTCATTTAAAAGTTACATAGCTTTAATCGAGTTGTGCGTTTGCCTTGAGTTGGTTTCAGGTAGCCTAGTTATAATTGTTTGTAATCTGTTCGTCCTCGCTTTTATCTTGCACTCTTTTATCCTCGACAAAGGGTCGTAACACTTTCACTTAAAAACATTCAAAAATTAGTAAAGAATAGTCTAAAAATAGTCTCTCTCTACGAGTTACTTTTGAGTGACGCTGTGTGGAATGACAGAATAGGGAATGAATTGGGAAAAAAAGTTCAAACCTTTTTTTCACTGACGAAAACTAAATAAAAACTAAGCTAAAACTGAGATTAAATATAGTGACAATTTCGTCAACAAATAAAAACTAGACTAAAATGTTAGTGAGGGATCTAGTGATCTAGTAGAATCTATGCGCTCAGTTGTTGCACTCTGAAATTTGCAGATCTCCAACATGTCGTGAGCTTGGAGTGTTGTGAGCTTGTAGATCTGCTATTTTCAGCATGCAATCAAGTGTAAAAGCAGTCATTTCGACGTCAAGGCACCGCCAACATACATTTTAGTCGACTGAAATAAACTGTAGATTTAGTCGACTAAAATAAACTGTAGATTTAGTCGACCAAAATAAATAGTAGATTTAGTCGACTAAAATCTTAAGATATTTAGTCGACTAAAACTAGACAAAAACTAAAACATTTCAGATGACCAAAATATGACTTAAACTAAATGGAATTTGATTCAAAAGACTATGACTAAAACTATATCAAAATGTTCTGTCAAAATCAACACTGATATGGAGATACAAGGTGTCTGTCGGACAGCAACGAGTCCTTCACAAAGACTATTATCCTTCATAGCCATGGTGGGTTTATGGTTATTAAGCCATCAGGCCGTATACCTGTTTGGTAAATGTAATTACAGTCACCGCTAAGGGGGCTGTCACTGCCCTTCAGCTGTCACATAATCCACATTTAAAGCACCCTGGCCGGTCAACAGTTATCTCTTAATTATTATCACAACTAACTGCCTTCCTGAACAACATAAGAATAATACAGTACAATCTGCCGGGGTTCATTTGAAAGAAAATCAAAGCAAAATGGGTGTTTTCTGTGACCGCAATTGTTTTTCCTCTGCAGTATAGTGGAAAGTAAATATAAAAAGTACATTTACTTACTGTACTTAAAGGAGGAGTTCACCCAAAAAATGACTTATTTTCCATCAATTGCACACCCTATGAAGCCTTGAATCCATGGATTCTTTTTTGTTTTTGTCGCATTCTTAAGCTAATAATTGGATTCCCGTCTCCTACCGGCTAATGTATCCGGTAGGAGACACAAAGTAGATTATTTGTGTCTCCTACCGGAAATACACACAGTCATCAAATTATTGTCTTAGGAATGCCACAAAAACAAAAATAAATCCATGAAATCAAGGCTTCATGGGGTGTGTAATTGATAGAAAATAAGTAATTTTTTGGGTGAACTCCTCCTTTAAGTAAAATCTTTAGGTATTTTTTACTTTACTGGAGTATTTCCAGCTTTCAATACTTTTACTTCTACTCCGCCACTACAGCTCAGAGGCAAACATTGTACTTTTACTCCACTACAATTATTTGAAGTCTTTAGTTACTAGTTACTTTGTAGATTTTGATTATTATTACAAAACATACATTAACCACTTTATTTCGGCCATTTGAATCGCGACACAATTGTGAGCTTGTAGATCTGCTATTTTCTAAAGATTTGTATACATTTGAAAACGTGTTAAATGGGACATTCTGCATAATGAGCACTTTCTACTTTTGGTACTTTAAGTACATTTTGATACCAATTCTTTTGTACTTAGAATTCTGGATTTTTCCCTTTAACAGAGTATTTCTACATTGCAGTATTGATACTTTTACTTAAGTAAAAAAAACATTGAATCATTTTTCCACCACTGCCTTTGTGTGACTTCAGATTCAGTGTGGATGCCAGATCACAGGTTGCAGATATCAATGCAACCAAGTGTGTAAATTGCATATTACGAGTAGTGCTCAAATCATATCTTGTTTTCCCTCGAATTATGCAACATAATCTATATCTCCATGAGATTGGGGGCTTAGAGATGAAACAAAATGGTATCAAACGGGGGTCCCGTGTCCGAACAAACACACATCAAACTGGGGGTCCACCGTGTAGTGGTCCATCCGGCTTTGTCGAGTGCACAATTATTGGCCCGTGTTCAAAGGGAAGGGAAGCCGGGTGGGGAGGAGGGTGATATTTTTTTCCCTGCACGTACTCCTATACAGGCTGTGGGGACGGGGCGCCTATCAGCAGGGAGTGTTGGGTGGGAGGAGTATAGGACGGAAGAGGCTCTACGTCTTCCCGGTGGGGGCTCCTCACCAGTGGTGGAAAAAGTACTCAAATTCTTTACTTAAGTAAAAGTACCAATACTGTAATATAAAAATACTCTGTTACAAGTAAAAGTCCAGAATTCAAAATTTACTTGAGTAAAAGTACAAAAGTATTGGCATCAAAATGTACTTAAAGTACCAAAAGTACAAGTACTAAATATTTGAAAACAGCAGATCTACAAGCTCACAACGCGTCGCGATGCGACGCGTTGTGAGCTTGTAGATCTGCTATTTTCAAATAGCCTAGGTATAAAATAGGGCTGAAGTGGTTAATGTATTTTTCATTATATCATAATTTATATCTGTAAAGTAACTAGTAACTAAAGTTTTCAAATAAATGTAGTGGAGTAAAAGTACAATATTTGCCTCTGAGATGTAGTGGAGTAGAAGTAAAAGTATTGGAAATTGGAAATACTCAAGTAAAGTACAAATACCTAAAAATGTTACTTAAGTACAGTACTTAAGTAAATGTACTTAGTTACTTTCCACCACTGCTCCTCTCACACACACACACACACACACACACACACACACACACACACACACACACACACACACACACACACACACACACACACACACACAAATGTGTGAGGGGAGGAATTGATATAATGACTACATTGGGGTGAAACAGCTAAACAAACAATTATTATAATAAACTGGGCGGTTGTAACAGTCAGTTGGCATAATTATGCAATGCCAGTTGGTACCACAAGGTGGTGCTTCGTTTTGTTTTGCTGTTCTTCACACACCAGAGTGTGTATAATATTATGTGACGTCAATTCCACTATATTCTCCACTGTATAGTATGTCGGCTCGCAGAGAAAAGGCACTACTGTATGTTCCTGTTGCTAATTAAATGTATTAGTGCCGTGAGACCTGGCTTCATATGGTCGATGTTTACACTATCGGCTGCTAAACAAACCAGCTGTGTTGACGTTATATCAGTGGTCTGTCCATTACCTGGACTGACTGTTGGACCTGTGCTGCTATAGTCTTCTACTCCTGTTCCAACACATTACAGGGTCCTGGATATGAAACAGGCTAAGAACCATTGGCTCAGAGAACATGGTAGCTTAATGGTAAAACACTGTTTCGATGGCTTTTCAAAAACAGCAGATATACAAGCTCATAGCGTGGCAGCTACTTTTTGAAAATTTGTGAAAAATGTGTGCAAATCTTTGAATGAATATATATATATATATATATATATATATATATATATATATATATATATATATATATATATATATATATATATATATATATATATATATATATATATATATAGCACCACTGATATAGCAACATACTGTTAAGATTTATAAAACATTTTTAGATATGCATTTGGCCGCGGACCCCCATCTCAAAATATTTTGTTCCAGGGACCCCCCAGAAGCAAAGATTTGAGTTACAAATGTTCACTTTAAAAATCAATATATTCAAAGATTTCACAATGTAACAAAATGTTCATGATTTTTCAAAAATAGCAGATCTACAAGCTCATAGCGCGGCACTCGGTGCCGTGCTATGAGCTTGTAGATCTGCTATTTTTTAAAAGCCAAAGTATGAAATAATGGTTATAGCAAAAAATTTAAATGACACAGATGCGTTCCCGGACTAAATGGGTTAATGGTAAAACACTGTTTAATGTTTTGAGGCTGGTGTGTGAATGGGTGAATGTAATGCACCATCTATGTAAAGCGCTTTGCATAAAAGAGCTATATAAATGCACCATTTACCATTTACTGTACTGTACTGTACTGTACTGTACTGTATTGTACCTACAGGCATTTTATACAGGCTACATGAGTTGAACTACGCATTACAATGCAGAACATAAAAAGCCATGCAGAGCTGACTGTGTCTTAAAGACGGAAAGACTGCATTATAGTTTCCTTTTGGTGTAAATAATACATGGACATACTGTAGCAGCTGGTGGATATGATGCACTCTACGTCTGACACGGTTTATACTTAAAACATGGACCTAAAGGAGCACTTCACCCATTTTCAGCCTATCTTTCAAGTAATAAAAATAGCCCTATCTATTACAACCTCATCACGACTCGTTGTGAGCTTGTAGTTCTGATTAAAAATATCATTTAATAGTGTGAGAGCTTGTAGATCGGCTATTTGCAAATGGACAAAGTATAAAATAGCACTTAATTGGTTAACGTAGGCCTAAGTTTTCTATTATACTCTATAAATCTAAAAAGTAACTCAACTAAAGCTGTCTTGGCGTTGACTCTGAGATGTAGTGGACAAGTAGAAAAGTACTCACATTTTTACTTAAGTAAAAGTATCGATACTGCAATGTAGAAATACTCAATTACAAGCAAAAGTCCAGAATTCAAAATGTAGTTGAGTAAAAGTACAAAAGTATTGGTGTCAAAATGTGCTTAAAGTACCAAAAGTAAAAGTACTCATTAGGCAGAATATCCTATTTCAAGTTTTCAAATGTATAACAATCTTTTGAAAATAGCAGATCTACAAGCTCAATGCGTCGCATCGTGACACATTGTGAGCTTGTAGATCGGCTATTCGCACCAATAGATCACATCAAATACATACCCTATATACAGTACATCAAAATGTACTGTATATAGGGCTGAAGTGGTTAATGTATGTTTTGTGATAATAATCAAAATCTACAAAGTAACTAGTAACTAAAGTTTTCAAAGTGTAGTGGAATAAAAGTATAATATTTGCCTCTGAGATCTTGTGGTGCAGAAGTAAAAGTACTGAAAACTGGATGTACCCTAGTAAAGTAAAACTACCTAAAAATATTACTTAAGTGCAATACTTGAGTAAATGTACTTAGTTACTTTACAACACCAGTAGAAGTGAAAGCCAAAGCGATGTTCTGAGAACAACTACAGCGCTCTCATCTGAGCCTCTCCCCATCAAGGACGACTAGCGTACGTTGCAGTCAGCCCGGAGGGGGAATCAAACCTGTGGCCCTAACACCGTACAAGGCTTCTGCATTATCCAGTCAGCTAAAGAGCCAGGCTGGCTATAGCAAGCAGTAATGTAACAGCCTATACCTACAGCCTATGCCAAAAACTAAAGTCAAGTAAAAGCACCTCAAAATTATATTTAAGTACAATACCGGAGTAAACGTTTTTCAGCCTCGCATGTAGCCAGTGGTGTAAAGTAACTAAGTACATTTACTCAAGTACCGTACTTAAGTACAATTTTGGGGCACTTCTACAGTGCGGCGCGTTTTGAGCTTGTAGATCTGCTATTTTTGCTATTTTTGAATTGGAATCCAGATTTCTTTGTGCTATTTTTTAATTGGAATCCTGAAAAGTTTTATTTAATTTCAAATGCATTTAGTTATACTTATGTTAACTTTATGAACTTAAATACAAATACATAAAAAAGACAATAGAATTCTAATACTAGTCATAAAGCTACTAACATAGACTGAAGTAATTAAAGCGGGTCATGTTTGCATGTTTGGAATTGTAACAGCTGAAATCAATAATATGTCAGTATTCTGATATTAACCTGCGGGCCTCATTAAGTGAAGGTGGGGGCCGCATGTGAACCCCTGGGCCAGTTGCCCATGTATGTGGCAACCTTTCTCTCTAACACTTAACACTTCATTTGCAGTGTTATAGCACATACTATGTGCTATACAAATGAAGTGTTAAGTGTTAACACATTCACCGCCAAAGTTTATTCATAATAAAATCACCCACTGCCAGGGTTTTTAAACATTTTTTTATAGAAACAATGTGAATTATTTGTCCGTTTATTTTTTAACATTGAAGTGAATGGATTTTTTTTTATTAATTTTTTTGTATCTCCTAATTCGTTAGGGTTAGGGTTATACATTTATACTCAAAAATTAGAGAAACATTTTAGGAATTCAAAAACAGAATAAAAAAAAATAATTAAAAGGGGAGAATTCTCCCCTTTGGCGGTGAGTGTAGAGAGAAAGGTTGGTATCTGTTTAGAGGGAGCAATAACCATCATGTAGTGACATCATCGTGTACTCATTGACAGCTCCAACACGCAGAGTGTCAAAGTACCAGCACAGCTCATAATCTATGCGTGTCAAAAGTTTTCTTTTAAGTGAATCTCATAAAGATGACCTCCTAGCTGACACGACAGCAGCAGCAACTGCAGCTACAAAGAAAATAAGAACGAGAAAGGACGAGGGACGAGTTGTATGCACACGTCGAAAGAAGACGAGAGGATAAAAATAGATGACATGGCTAATAGATACATCATACATAATACACTGTTTCTCAACATAGGGTCCGGGGACCACCAGGGGTCGAAATGGACCCTTTCAGGTTTTTAATACTGCCTTCACACTGACACAAATTTTCAATGGAAGCTATAGTGACATGAAGATACAAAGCTATACAGGCGACCATTCATGTTCAACTTGGTCTGATCGTAAAACCCTGGCCCTTACTTTATTGTTGTCTCCGCCAGGCCGAAAGGCATGGCGGAGACAACATGTTTCAGAGCTGTTCAAAATATATCACTTTTTTTCTCATAGAATTTCAGAAAATATCCAATCTACAAGCTCACAACGCGTCGCAATAGCCGTGGGTTAAAGTGGCTAAACTGATTGAGATGCTGCTATTGTTGCTGCATGGGGACCTCCTGTGAACCCCCTCAGGGACCCCTGGGGGACCCCGGACCACACTTTGAGAACCATGCAGAATGTTGTGCTCCTGGTGCAAAAACAACACAACCATGAGTCACTATGAGTCACGTAGTGCAGACATTCTGCAGTAGTGTGTGTGTGTGTGTGTGTGTGTGTGTGTGTGTGTGTGTGTGTGTGTGTGTGTGTGTGTGTGTGTGTGTGTGTGTGTGTGTGTGTGTGTGTGTGTGTGTGTGTGTGTGTGTGTGTGTGTGTGTGTGTGCGTGCGTGCGTGCGTGCGTGCGTGCGTGTCTGTGCGCGTGCGTGCGGGCGTGCGGGCATGTGGTGGCGTCCTACTGATAAAGCGGGGGGGTCTAGGTGTGTGTGTGTGTGTGTGTGTGTGTGTGTGTGTGTGTGTGTGTGTGTGTGTGTGTGTGTGTGTGTGCGTGCGTGCGTGCGTGCGTGCGTGCGTGCGTGCGTGCGTGCGTGCGTGCGTGCGTGCGTGCGTGCGTGCGTGCGTGCGTGCGTGCGTGCGTGCGTGCGTGCGCGTGCGTGTGTGCGTGCGTGCGTGTGTGTGTGTGTGTGTGTGTGTGTGTGTGTGTGTGTGTAGTGGCGTCCTACTGATAAAGAGGGGGGGGTCTAGGTGTGTGTGTGTGTGTGTGTGTGTGTGTGTGTGTGTGTGTGTGTGTGTGTGGTGTGTGTGTGTGTGTGTGTGTGTGTGTGTGTGTGTGTGTGTGTGTGTGTGTGTGTGTGTGTGTGTGTGTGTGTGTGTGTGTGTGTGTGTGTGTGTGGTGTGTGTGTGTGTGTGTGTGTGTGTGTGTGTGTGGTGGCGTCCTACTGATAAAGAGGGGGGGGGGTCTAGGTGTGCTCACAGTGGAGCATAAAGGAACATCTCCGACGCCGGAGGGGGCCGAGCCGGAGCTGAGCTCACTGTACTTCTTCTTGTCACTCCTTTATTTACAGGGGTTCACCCTGTTTTATCTGTGGAGAACCCCCCCCCCCCTCCCTCCTCCATCTCACATCTGACACAAGCTGGGACCCCCCGCAGGCAAAACACACACACACACACACACACACACACACACACACACACACACACACACACACACACACACACACACACACACACACACACACACACACACACACACACACACACACACACACACACACACACACAGACTAGTATTGACTAGTGCAGAAGAGGCAGAGTGAAAGGTAAGATGAAAGGGAATACATTGCGTATCTTTAGCTTTATGTACTCATCATCATCACCCTATGATCTCCAGTCCTCTGATTCGTTCAACACGTTTTCTTCAGACATGTTAACCTCTTAAGTCCTGGTACATACCTGTCATACCACAAGCGGTGGAAAGAGCAGATATACAAGCTCACGATGCGTCGTGATGCGACACGATGTGAGCTTGGATGTTCACCGTTTTGGAATTGTTTTGAAAAATGCAAGTTGCAAACCATGTACAGTATGCCCACCCAGTTATGCAATTCCCTTTGACCCGCCGTACCTGTCTGTCTGTCTGTCTGTCTGTCTGTCTGTCTGTCTGTCTGTCTGTCTGTCTGTCTGTCTGTCTGTCTGTCTGTCTGTCTGTCTGTCTGTCTGTCTGTCTGTCTGTCTGTCTGTCTGTCTGTCTGTCTGTCTGTCTTTCTGTCTGTCTGTCTGTCTGTCTGTCTGTCTGTCTGTCTGTCTGTCTGTCTGTCTGTCTGTCTGTCTGTCTGTCTGTCTTTCTGTCTGTCTGTCTGTCTGCGACAAACAACAGACTTAGACGGTCCTTTGTGCAGGTAGCTATGAAGATGTACAGTGAGGCACTGGATGGACTCGATGGTCGCTCGGCTCGTTCAACAGACTAATTTGCTCGGAAAACAACAGTTCAGTGACAATATGGAAGCTTTATCTGACATGCTTACTGTGCGTTATCTAGGATTGTCTTCGCCCTGCACTACTGTATGCAAACACTGTTGAGGGTATACTGTATACAGTATAGAATGTAATGTCTTCTTTTTGTACCCCGTTGCATCTACTGTATCTTAACTGCTGTGCTGTCGTTGGCGACTACATTTCCCTCACAGGGTCCATAAAGGCAAGGCCTCACGCATGAGATCTTTGCAGTGGTGGAAAAAGTACTCACATTCTTTACTTAAGTAAAAGTATCGACACACTGCAATATAGAAGTACTCTGTTACGTTAAGTAACAGTCTGTAATTCAAAATGTACTTGAGTAAAAGTACAAAAGTATTGGCATCAAAATGGACTTAAAGTACCAAAAGTAAAAGTACTCATTATGCAGAATGTCCCATTTTAAGTTTTCAAATATAGTATCTTTATTAACACATTGCATGCCAGTCGCGTAGATCTACGCGAACCTATTTAAAGCCGCAGCGTGCCAGTCGCGTAGATCTACGCGAACCGCCGATTCCCATGTTAAGTGCCCCAGGTGCACTTTCCGAATTTTTTTGATCCATTTCCGTTTCCGGTTTCCGGTCGGAAACGGAATTATTCGGGTTCCGGTTTTTTCGATCGTATCCGCTTCCTGTCTGGGATCCTGTTTAAAACTCGATTTTCTCTGGTTGTTGTTTTTCTCCTCGCTGATCACTGTTTACCGTGTATCGGCTGTAGCTTCAAGATGGCGGCACGGATTTGGAAACTGTTTTCGCTGGTTGTTTCTCACGGATCCGCTGTGTGTTTAGAACCAAATGAACGCGCACTTTTAACTTATTTAGCGAGGTCTGTGGCGACATGAAAAAAACTAAAAAACAACAATAAAACGCTGGCACTGGTGAGTACATTATGAGATTAAACTCTGGCATGGAATGTGTTAAAAGGATAATTAGAAGGAAAATAGGAGATCTACAAGCTCACAATGCGTCGCATCGCGACTTATTGTGAGCTTATAGATCGGCTATTTTCAAATGGCCGAAATGTACAGTATATAGGGCTGAAGTGGTTTTGTAGTAACTACTAGCTAAAGTTTCAAATAATTGTAGTGGAGTAAAAGTACAATATTTGCCTCTAAGATGTAGTGGAGTAGAAGTAAAAGTATTGGGAAGTACAAATACCTCAAAAGTACTTGAGTAAATGTACTTAGTTAATTTCCACCACTGGATCTTTGTTAACCCCACCCACCCATACACCAACAGCTTGCCAATGCCAGGGACGATGCCAGCCCGATTAGCACGGCCTCGCTTTGCTCAGAGACATTATGACAGTAACGCATACCGTCGATAACCGTGGCCGTTATTAAACTCTCTACGTCTTTGTTTTGAAACAAACTGACTGGGGGGGGAGAGGCACTTTTGTGAGAGCTTTATTAAATCTCAAAATGTCCCCATAGTCTTCGCAGAATATTGAACCTCGTGTCTGGAGATCCACTATATATCATTCAATGGCACCCTTGGCAGCCGTCCTAGCCAAACCCTAAACTGCGTTCCCAGGCAGCAACAAGACCAGACAAAGAGCCTTTTTTTTTTCGGTAAGCCACTTGTGTGGCTTTGCGTTGCCAGTTTGCTCCCACTTTGGCAGGTAATGGTCATTTTACTGCAACTCCTCTAAATCATTCTCCGATATCAGACGTTACGGAATGAATGTTCTCATGGATCCGATCCAAAGCATAGACTAGAAGCTCGGACGCTGCCCGGCTCTCGTGTAGCTCTGATAAAAACCAGAGAGGTGCGCTCAGCAGGGGGCAAATTTACACGAAGCATGCACTGATAAAGAGTGATTTAACCCATTAAGACCTGAAGCCGATTCTACATGTCTCCTAAATTCCAACAGTTTTCTGAAAAACGTATGTTTCTATATCAGTGGTGCTCCATCTTTTACATGTCAAGGACCCCCGAAATTATATGCTTTTGGCCGCCGACCCCCATCTAAAAATATGTTGTTCCAGGGTAGCCTAGCTGGCATGGCCAGACTGATATCACTGCGTAGATATTAGTAGATATTCGTTTTTTTTAGTAGTAACATTTGCATACTGGGCCCTACACAGGGTTGAAGAGGTTAATGTATGTTTTGTAATAATAATACAAATCTACAAATTAACCAAAAACTCAATATTTGTATGTGGAACGGAAGTAAAAGTATAGAACATTGGAAATACTCCAGTAAAGTTAAAGTACCTCAACATTGTACTTAAAGATGGGGTGCCATGATATTTTTCAACCTGATCATAAGGTATTATTATTATGTAAGAATTTTTTTCAACAAAAAGAAAGTGTACAGTAAGTGTTAAAATGTTGTTTTTATGTAGACACACCCACCAGTTCATTAAGTATACCTGGTTCTCACCTTAGCACCTCCTCCACCACCTTAGCACCACCCACCTGTCCTAGTCCCTCCTCCTCCTCATGCCCACACCTGTTGTGTTATGATAATGAGGGGGAGGGAATGGCTTTGTGATGTCACTACAGCGCTGTTTCTCTATTGGCACGTTTGACCCTCAAGGTTTCAGCCTCCAGGAAGAAACTCCAAATAGTCAGAGAAGACATAAAACACCATAAAAACACCACCGGGGGGCTTAATGAAGTTCTATCAACCTCATAGACACATGAAAAACAGAAAAAGTGCAAAAACATGGCACCAGCTCTTTAAGTACAGTATTTGAGTACATGTACTTAGTTACTTTCCACCACAGTGAGAGAGAGCAGACATTAGCATGTACATGCAACAAGCACTACAGTATCTGCTACCGTCTTTCTGTTTCAAATGGAACAAATTGTAAAACGGAAACGGTTGTCAAAACGAGATACGAGGTTTCTGGCCGACAGTGATGACGTGATGAAGTATACAACGGGGCTTAAAGGGTTAACTGTTAAACACACGCTAACAACGTCTGACTTTGACGTCCCTGCTTGCCTTCGTGATTCAGTTGCATAGCAACACAATTAAGAACTATTCTTGTCTGAGCCCAAAATAAAATGTGTTAAAACACCAACACAAAAAAACAAGAAAATGTTTCCTGTTCTTTTTGTTTGTCTTTAATGTGGAAATACCTGTTTAATATGTGGGTGTTTTTTTGTTTGTCTTTTATGTGACAATGTCTATTTTCTTTTTTGTTTGTGTCTTGTTTTGGCATTCCCTTGCCCATAAGGACAACAATGGAAACAAGCCTTCAGGCTTTTTTTGTCCTTTTATCCTTTTGAATTCATGTTCAATAAAGTGCTCAATCAATCAATCAATCGATCAATCAATCAATCAATCAATCAATCAATCAATCAATCAATCAATCAATCAATCAATCAATCAATCAATCAATCAATCAATCAATCAATCAATCAATCAATGCAATTATCTGAGTTCATTTCCTCCATAACCTGACCAGTAATGGTTCACTTGTCATATCGTTGCTTTAGTAATTATTTTTTAGTACCAAGCTCTTGTTTATACTTGCTCAATATTTCTTAAAAAAAACTTTCAACAAATATTAATGAAAGTGAAAATAGCAGATCTACTGTTAAAGGCAACGCTCACAACACACTGCATCACCAGTCTAGGGCTTAAGCTGTTCATTCATAATGTACTTTGTTAATAATAATCTTTCTTTGAAATGTAGTGTAGTCAAATAATATTTGTCTTGAGTAAATCTACTGTCTACTATCACTGAAAAAAACAACCCACATGCCTGCTGTTATATTCACAGACTAGACATTTCTATGTCATGTCAGCATGACATTGTTCAATAGAGAGGTGACAAACAGAAGGAAGTGGCATTAAGCTCGACAATCCCATTTAAAGTGCTCTTAAAATGTCCCTCCATTTCCTTTGCTTCAGGGACCATGCTGTCACGGTGACAAATGCATGAGTCACATAGCCAGTGGTTCACAAAGTATATACTCAAGTACTGAATATTCAGAAGTACAATTTAGGAGAAAAAAAAAATCAGAAATGATCAGAAATTACTATTTTCTGTATTCTGTATGTCACATCGCGACGCGTAGTGAGCTTGTAGATAGATTATTTCCCATACTTTTGATTGACTTTTGTATGACAAAGTATGGAATTCTTTCTAAAAAAAAGGGGGAAAGATCATAAAAAGTTAAAATATGGATTTCAACTTTTTCATAATGGTTTCTGCCCGACTGTGACGATAATTATGAATTCTGCGGTCCTTGACATGAATATGTTTGAGAACCACTGACTGTCCTAGACCAGTGTTTCCCAAACTGGGGGTCGGGTATCCCCCCCCCCCCCCACACACTTTTGGGATGAAGAGACATCTACACTTCATGGAGTAAATTTTTTTACCGAATTAACCAAATTAACCGAATTAACCGAATTAACCAAATTAACCGAATTAACCAAATTAACCGAATTAACCGAATTAACCAAATTAACCGAATTAACCGAATTAACCGAATTAACCGAATTAACCAAATTAACCGAATTAACCAAATTAACCGAATTAACCGAATTAACCAAATTAACCGAATTAACCAAATTAACCGAATTAACCAAATTAACCGAATTAACCGAATTAACCAAATTAACCGAATTAACCGAATTAACCGAATTAACCGAATGAAGGTATCAAAAACTACGCTTGTGGTATGACAGGTATGTACCAGGGCTTTCTAAAATGCCCTCTGCGTCTCTTACAATTCCAAGCTTGTCAGGGTAGGAGGTTCAGAGTTCAAGTGTGATTATTTTGGGGGGTCACGGCCTGAAAGATTTCGGAACCCCTGTCCTATAGACAATGGAGGACTTGACCCTCGCTTCCCTGATAGCCACAAGGTTGTCTCCAGTGGTGGAAAAAGTACTCAAATTCTTTACTTAAGTAAAAGTACCAATACTGCAATATAAAAATACTCTGTTACAAGTAAAAGTCCAGAATAAAAAAATTACTTGAGTAAAAGTACAAAAGTATTGGCATCAAAATGTACTTAAAGTACCAAAAGTAAAAGTACAACATATTTGAAAATAGCAGATCTACAAGCTCACAACGCGTCGCATCGCGACGCGTTGTGAGCTTGTAGATCGGCTATTTTCAAATAGCCTATGTATAAAATAGGGCTAAAGTGGTTAATGTATGTTTCATTATATCATAGTTTATATCTGAAAAGTAACTAGTAACTAAAGTTTTCAAGTAAATGTAGTGGAGTAAAAGTACAATATTTGCCTCTAAGATGTAGTGGAGTAGAAGTAAAAGTATTGGAAATTGGAAATACTCAAGTAAAGTACACATACCTCAAAATTGTACTTAAGTACAGTACTTAAGTAAATGTACTTAGTTACTTTACACCACTGGTTGTCTCAAAGCATCGTCATCATACTCTGTCATGACCTGGCCTGACTCCGTGTCTCACAGCGTGAGTGGTGGAAAAAGTACTCAAATGTTTTACTTAAGTAAAAGTATGAATACTGCAATGTAGAAATACTCTGTTACAAGTAAAAGTCCGGAAATTCTAAATTTACTTGAGTAAAAGTACAGATGTATTGGAATCAAAATGTAGTTAACCCATTAAGACCTGAGGCGATTCTTAAAAAAAATCTAAATCCTAACAGTTTTTGGGAAGAAAAATAAAAAATCACGATTTTTCAAAAATAGCAGATATACAAGCTCATAGCGCGGCACTCGGTGCCGCGCTATGAGCTTGTATATCTGCTATTTTTGAATAGCCTAAAGAAATCTAAAAGTGACACAGATGCGTCCCAGGTATTAATGGGTTAATGTACCAAAGGTAAAAGTACTAAAATGTTTGCAATTAGCCGATCTACAAGCTCACAACGCGCCGCAATGCGACGCGTTGTGAGCTTGTAGATCGGCTATTTTCAAATAGCCTATGTATAAAATAGGGCTAAAGTGGTTAATGTATGTTGTATAATGTAATCATTCATATCTGCAAAGTAACTAGTAACTAAAGTTTTCAAATAGTGGTAGTGCAGTAAAAGCACAATGTTTGCCTCTGAGATGTAGTGGAGTAAAAGTAAATGTATCTAGACAATTGGAAATACTCCAGTAAAGTAAAAGTACCTCAAAATTGTACTTAAGTACAGCACTTGAGTAAATGTACTTATGCTCGTCTCCGTCCATCCCAGACTGATGGAAGACGTTCAATTAAAGGAGGACAGAAATTAGACTATCAAACTGCCATCTGGAATTACAGCCAGACAGACAGATGAGAGCTGAGACCTATGAGCACATTTTAATTTGTTTCTAATGTTGACACTGACAAAGTCACGGGAAGTCAAGAGAAATCACCATTCAAACCTCTACACCGCTGAGATAATATGACACCGGACTGATTACAGCCGTTGGGCCACTTCCATTTCAACGTGGATGACTGGAGAAAATCACCCCTGTTGGAGAGGGATGAAGGAAGAGTGGAGGACAATATGGGTGTTAATCAAACTAATGGATTCAATTGATTATAAAAGATAGTACATTTTAATCAATCCATTTTTTATTGTTTAATTTTTTTCTATAAAGAATAATGGATCTTTTTTTAATTCTTTAAAAAAACAGGGTACCACAGATAGCAAAAAATAGCAGATCTACAATGCATTGAGAGCTTGTAGATCTACTATACGAAGGGCTCAAGTGGTGAATCAGAGCAATTAGTCAATTAGAAAATACAAAGTGTATTGGAAATTTTTGCATTGATTCATTGGTAGACATGTGAAATATATAGTATAATACAAAAACGTAATTGATTGAATAATCGCTGATGGCGCTATAAAAGGCAGATTCGTGTTTTTACCTATAACTGCACCGTTTCCCCTGCATTTTTTCACATCTGCCTTTTATAGCGCCACCAGGAGGCCGACTTATATAAAACAAATGTACAAAACCTGTTTGATAAGAGCATTTCAGTGCAGTGACCTTCAGCTGTACACATGCTGACACAAACCATTCTCATCTTCATCTCACATTCATATAAAACAGGTCAGATATATACTGTCATATCTTCAACCATCCCAGGATGTAGCTACATTATTATAGACCTACAGTGTAAGATCTCATCTTTGTTTGGAGAAAAGGTGTGAAGATATTCTCATAAATGTATTCATCCAGGTATATCTCCACCCATCTACAGTTACATACCATACATACATACATACATCTGAATTTACATTTCACAGCCCTGAGTCACTTATTCTCCCTGATGTACACAATGCACACAATATACTTAACACTAGAATTGTGATGAATTATACAGCCAAGTAAAACAGAACAAGATTGACTTCTCTCGCCCTACTGGCAGAGATAATTAGAGGAGAGAGAGATGGAGAGACTGAGAGACATGCAGCAACAACAAAAAAAGAAGAAAAAAAAACAGAGAGAGAGAGAGAGAGAGAGAGAGAGAGAGAGAGAGAGAGAGAGAGAGAGGGAAAGCGAGCAACAGATACCTTTCAAGTAATAATTCAATTTCTATCCACGTATTACCTCATATCGCCTCTGTCGGGGTGGGAACCTCGTATCTCCGCAACTGCTGCTCTTCAGGATTCAAATTCAAAAGCTTGAAAAGTAGCAGATCTATAAGCTCGCTTGTAGATCTGCTACTTTTGACGCTTTCGTGTGACGCTGTGGCGTGATCGAGTAGGGGGCGTTCATTTAACCCATTAAGACCGGGAACGAATCTGTGTGTCATTTTTACATTTCTTTGGCTATTCAAAAATAGCTGATATACGAGCTCGTAGCGCGGCACCGAGTGCCGCGCTACAAGCTTGTAGATCTGCTATTTTTTTTTAAATCGTGAAAATATGTGCAACTCTTGGTTCAAATGTCTTCTAAATCCTAACAGTTTTTTGAAAAAACTTATGTTGCTATATCAGTGGTGCTCCAACTTTTCCATGTCAAGGACCCCCAAAATGACATGTTTTTCTCAAAATATTTTGTTCCAGGGACCCCAGAAGCACAGCTTTGAGTTACAATTGTTCGTTTTAAAAAATATATATTCAAAGATTTGCACAAAATGTTCAAGACTTTTCCAAAAAAATAGCAGATATACAAGCTCATAGTGCGGCACTCGGTGCCGCGCTATGAGCTTGTAGATCTGCTATTTTTGTAATAGCCAATGTATAAAATAATGGTTTAAGTGATTACACAGATGCGTTCCCGGTCTTAATGGGTTAAGGAAACAAACAGGAAAAGTCAGAATATGGAGATAAGAGGTTTGTGGCCCACAGTGGGCTCCATTATAATAATTGCAGAGGCTAAATGCAGCGCTCTGAGGCACCTCAGTATTCACATGGAGTCTCTGGGTCTCTGCTAAGAGATTAGAGCTCCACTCATACTTCATAGCACCGCACCGCACCGGCTTTGCCGACATGCATTGTTTGATTGAATTCTAGGGGGGGGGGGGGGGGGGGGCGTGGCACCCTGGTGTGGGTGGCAGCGTATTTGCTAGGGCAGTGGTTCTCAAACAGTGGGTCGGGACCCATCTTTGGGTCGCGGACGCAATTTCTATAGGTCACGTGTAAATGTCAAAACATAAAAAAGAAAAAAAAAATCTCCATGATTTTTTTTCATGAACAAAAAAAAAATGAAAATATAAAAATCAAAGAAATTCCAAAATACATGTTTAAGAAGTAATGAAAACAGCCGATCTACAAGCTTGTAGATCTGCTATTTTCACTAGTTTGGATACCGGTTAAACGTCAAATTTCTCTTTTGGGTCTTGAGCTCAAAAAGTTTGGGAACCGCTGTGCTAGGGCCAGTGATTCTTAAAGTGGGGTCCAGGGACCCCTTAGGGTTCCTTGAGGGGCTTCCACGGGGTCCCCCATAGAGTTATAATACATCTCGAGGGCGGATTGCCCCGCCCCCAGCTATTCATTTCAATGAAATTGCTCAGTGGCGTTTTGAAGCACCTGGAAGTAAGAAATATGGGTTTCATATTGGTTCCATGGGTCCATTCCATTGGTTCCATGGGTCCATCCCATTGGTTCCATGGGTCCATCCCATTGGTTCCATGGGTCGTGAGCAGGCGCAAACGGCAGATGCACGCGCAAAATGCGGAAGTGTTGCAATATCAGATTTGACCAGCAGGCCGCTTCACTGTTCTACCGTGGTTCTGGGGGCTTGGGGTCCCCCCCAACAAATTTTGTAATTTTAACCACTTAAACCCTATTTTATTTTAGTTATTGTCTCCGCCAGGCCGAAGGCATGGCGAGAGAGTATGTTTTACCCCCTGTCCGTCCGTCCGTGTGTCCGTGTGTGTGTCCGTGTGTGTGTCCGTGTGTGTGTCCGTGTGTGTGTCCGTGTGTGTGTCCGTGTGTCCGTCTGTCACCAGCTAATCTCCGGCACCGTTGGCCCGGTCGCTCCGAAACTGTGCACACACACTCCCTGGATGCCAATTCAGAACTTCTGCCTCAAATCTTTCACATGGGCCTGTTATAGCGCCACCAGGAGGCCGATTTGTGCAAACCCATTTTTTTATATTACTCCTACAAATTGTATCCAAACGTCATGCAAATCAGTACACAGTATCACTATAGTCATGTGATCAACACGGATCTGTCGAATTTCCCATATTCTATCCTCATTGCCTAAGGTTGGCTTCCAAAGTTTGCAGGATTGGTCCGTTTTGAACAAAATGCCTCAAAGTATACACACAGCTTGCGATTTCCGTGAAAATTTCACACGCACATTCCCACTAAGCCGAGGAAGAAATGCCACCCTTCTCACATTGGCCTGTTATAGCGCCACCAGCAGGTCTAATTTTGCAAAACACATTTTTGGAACAAAATGCCTCAAATCATGAATGCAGTGTCAATGCAAGAATAAATGATACGGTTGGCACCCTTTTCACATTGGCCTATTATAGCGCCACCAGGAGGCCAGAATAACGTACCTGACCTGGCGGAGACCTGTGCTCCGAGGAGCACTTTTTCTAGTTATGAGTGTTTCTACATTGCAGTATTGACACTTTTACTTGAAAAACAATTGAGTACTTTTTCCACCACTGTATGCAACACTGTTGTCTCACTCCCCAAAAGGCATATTGTGACTTTGTGACCAAACGTCAACTTGTGATGTGAAGGGGGCCAAAAAAGGCACATGTTGACTTTTCGGGACTTCCGCATTACAGCAACGCGGAAGTCCAGTTCTTAGCGTTTTTGACGATCCGACCAAAAAACTGTTAAAACGTTGGAGTGGTTAAAACGTTGGTGACTTGAGCCACGGGAGGCACCGGCAAGCGAGCTAAAGCAAGCGAGTCGCCATGCCGAGCGTTGCAAAGTCTGCTTTGTGTCGACTCAGCGTCGTCCGAGTTATGTCACGATAGGCACAGTATCCCGAAAGTCAAGTTGTGATTTTTTTGCCCCTCTTCACGTCACATGTTGATGTTTGGTGAAATATTTTGTTCTTTTGTGAGACAGCGTTGAAGTATCACTATGCAGCTGAGGAGGGATGTGTATTGTTGTCAAGCAGCATGCTGGCAGAGTGGCAGGGCTCTGGACACAGTGGACAGGGCTAAATGAAAACAGCAGGACCCTCTTTAACCACATTAGTCTGCTCCAGATTCACTCACCATCACTTACATATGAAATAGGCTGGATAGATTATTGAATTAGAATGCCGTTTACATTTAATTTGTGTTATTATGTCAGATAAATGGCTCTGGCTTCATACAGTGTGTATCGTGCTTCACCATGCTTCTGAACACAACCAATACCAGTGGTGGAAAGTAACTAAGTATATCTACTCAAGTACTGTACTTAAGTACACTTTTGAAGTTTTCTTAACAGTATGTTAAAATTTGTATTTAAAAAACAAACAGTACTGGGTTTTGGTGATGCTTTATTTTGTCTGAATCAGCTTTGTTTGTGTTCGTCTAATAGAGTGACAATGAGAGCTGTTTCACCATAAGTCAATGAGGAGCATATTTAGAATACTAATTTCTAATCAATGGAGCAATTATTTTTTATTTCTTGTCCAGCTTTGGAGTTACATAATCTAACTACACAACCCAAACCTCTACCAAA
Source organism: Gymnoscopelus braueri (assembly GCF_963280865.1). Classification (NCBI taxonomy): domain Eukaryota; kingdom Metazoa; phylum Chordata; class Actinopteri; order Myctophiformes; family Myctophidae; genus Gymnoscopelus; species Gymnoscopelus braueri. Next base: position 5,526,995 of record NC_137603.1, on the reverse strand, counting down.
GTGGTCTTGTCCTTTAAGAGTCATTATATAGAAGGCTCATACTGGTTGGGTGAATGTTTTGCGCGCGTGTGTGTGTGTGTGTGTGTGCGTGTGTGCGCACGTGCGTGCGTGCGTGCGTGTGGTTAGTCATATAAAAGACAGTATTGAACCTTGGGCCAGAGGGAGGCTGTAGCAGCTTATTGTCATTGCTTGTACGCTGTGTTTGGCCTTGTAGATCCACAGATGCTCCTCCTCGGCTCAGAGAAATAACGAGTGTGTTTTTATTCATTTTGTATGAATAACAATGTGGTTCTCTTCAGATGTTATATTATGTCATGTTTATGGATGACATTATGTTTCCTGTGTGTCTCGGGTTTCACGTTTTAAAAGCTTCTTGTCGCCCAGGAAAAGTGAACAACAGCTCATACATTGTCTGGAGCCTAAATGTTCTTCTGCCAGCCAGTCAGAAACAGTACATTTACTCAAGTACTGTACTTAAGTACACTTTTGAGGATGTTTTACTTTACTTGAGTATTTCCAATTTCCAGTACTTTTACTTCTACTCCACTACATCTCAGAGGCAAATATTGTACTTTTTTACTCCACTACAATTATTTGTAACTTTAGTTACTGCTTACTTTGTAGATTTTGAGTATTATTACGAAACATACATTAACCACTTCAGCCCGATATGCATTTCGGCCATTCGAAAATAGCCGATCTACAAGCTCACAATGTGTCGCGATGCGACGCATTGTGAGCTTGTAGATCTGCTATTTTCAAAATATATTTATTCATTTGAAAACTTGAAATGGGACATTCTGCATAATGAGTACTTTAACTTTTGGTAGGCTACTTTAAGTACATTTTGAAGCCAATACTTTTGTACATGCTGGACTTTTACTTGTAATAATTGAGTATTTTGTACACCACTGGTCAGAATGGCACAAAGTGCAGTGTTGTGATTGGCTGCTTGGTTTGGTGAAGGGTGAGCAGCAGCAGTGGTGGAAAGTAGTCAATTTACTCAAATACTTAGGCTCAATTTTTTGTTCTTATACTTTAAGTGAGTATTTCACATTTTCTGTAATCTATACTTCTATACTCTACTACATTGCAGAGGAAAAAAATGCACTTTTTACTCCACTACATGTACGTGTATTTGACAACTTTAATTACTGGTTAATTTGTAGATTTAGATTAGACATACAGTAACCAATTATGTCTTGGTATTTTGTCTATTTGAAAATAGCAGATCTACAAGCTCACAGCGCGTCGCAACGCGACGAGCTGTGAGCTTGTAGATCTGCTATTTTCGAAATAGTTTGACACATTTTGAAACGTTCAAATACTTTTACTGTTGTACTGTGAGTATATTTTGATTCCACTACTGGTGAGCAGTCAGCAGCAGACATGCAAAACCTTATTAGAGCTAACTGCAGTGTTTGAACACGGTGCTGAAACAAGCCTGTGGTCATTAAGGGTGTTTGCTGGTTGAACTTTCAGACCGTTCCAGGCTGTGAACAATAACTGAACGCTGCAACCTTTGACAACCAGTTGTAACCGCAGGGAAACGCTGTTAACTATCACAGCTTTAAAGCTACAGTAGCCTACTAAAGATATATTCATAAGATCTTATTTTTTTATTCAGATATTCAAGCCTGGAAGGCTGAACCTCTGGTGTTTTTAATATTTATTTTCCTGCCGAGGTTTTGCCAACTCTCATTACAGTTAAGGACATGCCTTACATTTAGATTCTGTGGTTATGGACGCAAATACATGTTTTTTTTATTAGACAATTTCCTTTTTTTCGTGTCACTGCCGAACTGCAATTCACAACCATACTGCACTGTACTGTATGTCCTCCACAACAACACATAAATCCATCATTGATTCCTGGAACTTGGGTCGGGCTCATCGGTATCACTCTACTCTATCATATCAAAACGCAGCCCATCGTGCGTAGCGGTGGTTCAGGAAGGCACGGCAATCAGGGCCTACTGTACACGCTCACCTCACTCTATCTCCCTTCATTCTCATTCGCTGACAAGATACTGTAACACGTACACCCTCAAACTATCGGTTCATTTAGAAGGTATTTTTTAACCAGAACACGTACTGTTCACTCTTCATACGTCATGCTCAGCATTTTGTCTCCGTTCCTGCAGTCTGTCTGTGATCAAAACTCCCTCCACCTCCCCAGCCCTCCCTGTGTGCCATCAAAGATTAAAAAACATGTATGATTCTGTGGATTGTATGATGTTATACAGTATCTGTGTGTCTTAAGCCATTAAGGCCTGAAGGTTCCGATTCTACAAAATGTCTTCTAAATCCTAACAGTTTTCTGAAAAAGACTATGTTGCTATATCAGTGGTTCTCAAACTTTTTCATGTCAAGAACCCCCAAAATGATATGGATTTGGCCGCCGACCCCCATCTGAAAATATGTTGTTCCAGGGACCCCCCAGAAGCAAAGATTTGAGTTAAAATGTATGCTTTAAAAATATATATATTCAAAGATTTGCACATATTTTCAAGATTTTTCAAAATAGCAGATATACAAGCTCATAGCGCGGCACCGAGTGCCGCGCTATGAGCTTGTATATCTGCTATTTTTGAATAGCCAAAGAAATCTTAAAGTGACACAGATGCCTTCCCGGATTGATTGGGTTAAATTATGCCCTTGAAGAGCTCAACGTTTAAATGTATGATTCAGTGGATTGTATGGCGCTATCTGTGTGTCTTAACGGATGTGCTTGAAGGAAGGATTCAATGTTATGTTCACGCAACAACTGTCTGAGGGGAGCTTGTGATCTCAGATTCTGTGTCATACTATATCTGTAGTATCACAGGAGCAGAGTCACACCCCCAAACTGAATGCAATAAATGGTTAATCCAGATGAAAGCGTCTGACTGAAATGTTGTAACATCAACGTTTACGTCAAATCCATACAGCATTGTTTTAGCCATTTCTTGACACATATAATTTTCATGGAGATCATCATTATGCATTTTGATTTGAACATTTTTACTACGCAGATATATTGACTATCTACTGTAGTTCAAGTTGTTGTGTGTGTCTTGCCTGAGCCGGGCTGATAGATTCTACCCAACATGTAAACGTGCCCAACATCAGCACGGATCCCAAATATGGACATCAGTGCAAATCGCTTAGTGTCTGACATCGTTATGCCCATATATGAAGATCCCTGATGTCAGAGCAAATTAGCATTGTTAGGCAACAGGGAGCTAGCTCAGCTAAGAGCACGAGAGAGAGAGAGAGAGAGAGAGAGAGAGAGAGAGAGAGAGAGAGAGAGAGAGGAACAGATTTATTTTGTTTTGATTGTTTCGTTCCAACTTTTGCTTTGGCAATGTAAACGGACGCTTTCTCATGCCAATAAAAAAAACCTTTGAATTTAATTGATATAGCCTATTTCGCCCCTGGGAATAACCGAGCCAATATCGGGTATGGAACCTGAACGTGCTTATTGACACGTTAGCTAGGGTCAAACACACCTGTTTCCTGGGTAACCAGGAGGTCCAGCTTGATCAAACAGAGCAGAATCAGAATAAACATGACATGACCCCATGTATAAACTATGAAAAAAAGTGTATTTTTTATCTTTTACTACAGACGAGAGGCTGCGCTACCGCGGTGTGAGGGGAAAGGATCTAAAGTACCATAGCGTTAAGGAGAACTCCTTCTAACGCTATGGACCAGAGCTAGGTCATGACATGTATAAACTGTGTCCCAGAATAAACATGACATGACCCCGCATGTTTAAACTGTGCTCCAGTCACTAATAATAATAGAGATCCTTCCGCGCAAATAAACCGACATATTTGACAGATTGAGGAGCCGGATACAACCTCAATGCTTACCCTTGGGAAATGACATGCATCATAAAAAATTTAATGACCCCAGCCGAGTAAGCAAATCAAGTTTTTATTATTGCTGACAAGGAGGTTATGGTGACATGACAGCTTAACCCATCTAGACCGGGACAGAATCTGTGTCATCCAAAAAAATAGCAGATATGGATACGGATCTGCTATTTTTGAAAAATCGTGAAAATTATGTGCAAATCTTTGAATAATATTTTTTAAGCAAACATTTGTAACTCAAATCTTTGCTTCTGGGGATTCAACAAATGTCTTCTAAATCCTAACAGTTCAAAGATTTGCACAAAAAAAAAAAATCGAGATTTTTCAAAAATAGCAGATCTACAAGCTCGTAGCGCGGCACTCTGTGCTGCGCTACGAGCTTGTAGATCTGCTATTTTAGATGCGTTCCCCGGTCTTGATGGGTTAAATGCAAGCCAGAAATATGGCATTTACTTTTTTTTAGCCCCGTTCCGTTTGCCCTCCTGGAAGACGGATTCAGAGAGATCATTGGCAATTTTTCAAATCCAATTAGGGGCAAAAAGATATGCACAATAACCGTAACGCGCCGAGCAGCACACAGCTATTAACTTTATCTCTCGCTTCACACACACACACAAGCACATTATTTCCATCAGCCGGTTCCGTGTGCTTTTTGACCCCCGCCTTTATCTTTTCCTTCATATTTTCCTCGCTCGTCAGACACACACTCGATGACGTCAACGAGCGTGTTACAAAACACTTCAACAGCGACTCGGTGACAGATACAGAAACCTCTTATCTCCTTATTTTTTGTACTGTACCTATACTCGATCACACTACTACAGCATATCACACAAAAGCATCAAAGGTAGCAGAAAAAACGTATAGCGTTTCGACCTTGCAGATCTGCTACTTTTGCTATTTTTGAATTAAAATCCTGTTTTTGGACATATGAGACATGGACATACTGTATAAAGAACAGGGAAAACTGTTTTGGCCTTCTTTGTCCTTTGGTAACGGTTAACTGCAGCTGCGCGGTGGTCTCAAAAATATAGAGGAAAACTGGCAGAACAAGACTCGCTCACTGCAAACACATTTAAGGAAAACTCCTTAGAAAGACTTCAAGTGCGCTGTGCTCATAGTGAATTAAAAAAGCAAACATTTCGGTCCTGGGAAGTCTTAGCACAGTGTTAACATATATGCGTTGCTTTGAAGTTTTGTATCTGTTGTCACTGCCAGTGTGAACGCATAGGTTCACACTGGAAGGGCAAATCAGATTTTGGGGCTTTTTTCCCCAGATTTGAACAACAACAACAACAAAAACACATTGTCCTATAATTAAGCAAACCTGTCTGTCTGAACACGTTTTTCTCCTCAGTGGGCTGAGCAATTGATCTGAAGTTGCACACGGGCGTACGGTCATTACCATGTGCAGAAACTCAGGAACGACATTTTTCACTTTTCCCACATTCAAGCTATTTATTAGCGTTTTTTGGAAACTCTGTGTAGGTCTACGGGTGAGTTTTTGCCGTTACTGCGCATGCGTGGCCGCAAGCCCATACATGCGCGGCCACGTGCGCATACATGCGCGGCCACGTGCACATACATGCGCGGCCACGTGCACATACATGCACGGCCACGTGCACATACATGCGCGGCCACGTACGTGCGCATGTTGCATGCCCATGCACGGCCATGGGGTCCCCACACTCAAGAGTATGTTAGCTCTTGGTGCTAACAGCGTTAGCGTGTTGTTTACTCACTGATACAATGGATCAGAGAGCAATGGAGCGCAGCGTCGGGTCCACATCCGCGGACCCGACGCATCACAACATGTTGCGATGCGACATATAGTGGGCTGAATACACAAATCCGATGTGATCACTTGCAAATAACGGTGTGGACAGTCAGTCCTAAAAGATCAGATATGACAAGCAAACCACATTTTGCCTGCATTCTGAGCAAGGCCTAAAAGTCAATACACTGATGTCCTCAGCTTTAGATCCTTGATCACCAAGAGTCCTTCCACAATCTGCAAACACATTTTAAATCTGCAAACACATTTTAATAGTTCATGTGCTTTGACCATTGTCTTCTTGCACACCATGCGAAGTGGATGTATATTCCCAATGTCATTGTAAATAAGAAGGATTTTTTTAGGTTAAATAAAGACAGAACGGACGGACGGAAGATTAATTGATTGATTGATTGATTGATTGATTGATTGATTGATTGATTCATAATTAATGAATTAATTAGACCCACACTTCTTTACAGTATTCTACAATGTTAGCCACTTTCAACCCTATGTTGGGCATGTAATTGTAGACCAACATAAAAAAAAAGCTAAAGAGGTTTTGATTTAAAAAAAAAGAAGAATGTCCCCAAAAAAAAGACAAGGGATTGTTATTAAAACGGCACAGTTCTCTTCAAGCATAAGCCTCCAAGGCTAGTGTGTTTTTTTGGCACATGGCCGCTCGCACAGTGTAAAATGCACAACATGCGTGGAGAGATAGTGAGCTCAGTGGAGTGTCCTCTCTCTCTCTGTGTTCCAGTCACAGCTACTTGTCATTGCGTCCAGGCTCTTTGCTGTGTGCAAATTGGCAGCGTCTGGAAGAACTTTCTGGAACCCTCTTCTCTTCTCTTCTCTTCTCTTCTCTCTCTCTCTCTCTCTCTCTCTCTCTCTCTCTCTCTCTCTCTCTGTCTCTCTATGTCTCTCTCTCTCTCTCTCTCTCTCTCTCTCTCTCTCTCTCTCTCTCTCTCTCTCTCTCTCTCTCTCTCTCTCTCTCTCTCTCTCTCTCTCTCTCTCTCTCTCTCTCTCTCTCTCCAGAGCTTTGAATTCATGTTGGCTGACAAGACAGTGACAACAGAGGGCACAGCACTTACCGCTAAATGGTGGCGTTCCTTTGGTTTGGGGCTAAAGCATGCAGGGACGTCGTTTCATGGTCCCATATTTGGGGGGGGCGGGGGTGGGGGTGGGGGGGGTTGTTGATGGCGGCCGACAGCGTTCGCATTTAACCCATTAAGACCGGGAATGCATCTGGGTATAATTTTTTGATTTTTTTAGCTATTAAAAAATAGCAGATACAAGCTCATAGCGCGGCACCGAGTGCGCTAAATCTTTCAATATATACATTTAAACTCAAATCTGGTCCCTGGAACAAAATATTTTGAGATGGGCGGGTCCGCGGACAAATACATTTAATTTCGGGGGTCCTTGACATGATTTTTTTTTTGAGAACCACTGATATTATAGCAACATAAACATAAACCCCCCAAAAATGGATTTAGAAGACATTTGTAGAATCCCCCAGAAGCAAAGATTTGAGTGAAAATCTTTCGCTTTGAAAATCATAAATATTCAAAGATTTGCCCACATTTGAACGTTTAAAAAAAAAAAAAAAAAGCAGATCTACAAGCTCATATAAGCTCATTAAGACCGGGTTAGAGGTTAACCCGGTCTCAATGGGTTAACCTCTAACTCAGCTCTTTTATGCATATTTTTCTCCGCCGTCTCAGAGCGTTTTTCTGCAGAGTCATCAGATTTTAGGTTGAGTGCTGCTGAGTGCATCTCAATCCACGCCCGTCCGTCTACGATGTGACATTTTGACACACTGTGCGTTATAGACACGTGTTTTCTCTGTCTGCAGACATACGTTCATTAACCACTTAAACCCTATAAGCCTGTGGTTGACCGGAGACCCTCAGGGCTCAATGCTAAGTGTCATTTTCTGTTTTATTTTATTGTGGAGAAAGCTCAGTGGTGGAAGAAGTACTCAGGTATTTTTACTCAAGTAAAAGTAGTAGTAGTACCTGGTCGGCTGAAGACACATGATAATGTGAAGTCATTGCGAACCGGGAGGGTTTACCAGGCTATAGTTCTACGACAAATCCAGGATGTCTATGTTTATATCGTACCTAGCCAGGTCAGTCTTTATAGGTCTTTAAGTCTATGTATATATGCAGTTTTTTTTATCAGTGATAGAAATATTCTAGATAATAATACATATAACTGGATAATTGATTGAGGTCATGTGATCAGTGACATACGCAGGGTGTACTTTTGGCTGAGGGGGCGGAGACAAAAGTACATGACATTGTCGTTTATATTTTGATTTAACAAAATGCTCCCATGTTATTCTGTAGCCTACTTGTTCTTGTTCTCTCTTAACTGTTTCATCCTTACTTTGGATGAAACTGTCTGTCTGTCTGTCTGTCTGTCTGTCTGTCTGTCTGTCTGTCTGTCTGTCTGTCTGTCTGTCTGTCTGTCTGTCTGTCTGTCTGTCTGTCTGTCTGTCTGTCTGTCTAAATCTAGTCCAAATCTTACGGGCCAACAGTGTATACTGTCACAAGTATAGACCAAAACCCATCATAAAACGCTACACATTTGGAATTATGCATAATGAGCATTATAGGGAGAACCACACTTTGCCCTATAATTCAAACCCAACGTAGTCAGTCATAGAAGAACAATGGGGGGGGCATATTCTCCACTATACTACTGAAAGTGCAGAGCGGCTTCCCATTGTTGTTCAAATTGGGATCCTGGGTGGCACTATATGAACCCTATTATGAGCCTAAATGAACCCCATTATGAGCGTGTCACAGTCACTATAATGGTCCGGGAGAGAGAGGGAACGCTTAAGGTTCCCGGCCTCACGTTTTGATGTCCCACTCACTGTACTGAACAATAGCTACTCGCTTAACCCAATAAGACCGGGAACGCATCTGCCATTTTAAAGATTTATTTTGGGCTATTCAAAACTAGCAGATCTACAAGCTCATAGCGCGGCACTCGGTGCCGCGCTATGAGCTTGTAGATCTGCTATTTTTTTGGAAAAATCGTGAAAATGTGTGCAAATCTTTGAATATATATACTTTTTTTTTTTTTAAGTGAACATTTGTAACTCAAATCTTTATTTCTGGGGGGGTCCCTGGAACTAAATATTTTGAGACGGGGGTCCGCGGGCCAAATACATAATCTAAAAATGTTTTCTAAATGCTAACAGTATGTTGCTATATCAGTGGTGCTCCAACTTTTCCATGTCAAGGACCGCCCAACATTATATGTATTTGGCCGCGGACCCCCATCTCAGAATGTTTTGTTCCTGGGGCCCCCAGAAGCAAATATTGGAGATACAAAATGTTTACTTTAAAAATATGTATATTTAAAGATTCGCACACATTTTCACATTAAAAATAAATAAATAGCAGATCTACAAGCTTGTAGATCTGCTATTTTTGACACAGATGCGTTCCCGGTCTTAATGGGTTAATACACTATACAAATCCTGGGTATTCCTTTGACTGTGACCCGTAAGGGTCCGTTTGGTTTCATTTGCACGCTCTGCACAGTTAAATTAACCCTTTTTAATTTTTTTTTACAGTGTAACCAACCAGCCAGCAATCGACCCCGCTACCTCGTCATAACGGCGGAGAAATTAAATTCATCTCGACCAGATTACTGTAATTATCCACCTCATGTGATGGAGGGGTGAGAGGGAGGATTAAGGGTTTAAAAATAACCGCCATCAAGTGTAATTTGGACTGATTGAAACGCAGGCGGTTGGAACACATGCTTCCTCATTAGTGTTTTATTAGATTTTTACCTGCTCCTGTTTTGTTCCTTTCCTTCCGTTGATCCGCACCGATGATTTTGCTCTGATAATAATTGATCAGGAAATGCACACAAAAGACTGAAATACAGTGGTGTAAAGTAACTAAGTACATTTACTCAAGTACTGTACTTAAGTACAATTTCGAGGTACTTTTACTCTACCTGAGTATTTCCAATTGTCTATACTTTTACTTCTACTCCACTACATCTCAGAGGAAAATATTGTAGCCTACTTTTACTCCACTACAATTATTTGAAAGCTTTAGTTATTAGTTACTTTGCAGATATAAATATATTACATTATGAAGCATAGATTAACCACTTTAGCCCTATTTTATACCTAGGCTATTTGAAAATAGCCGATCTACAAGCTCACAACGTGTCGCATCGCGACACGTTGTGAGCTTGTATATCTGCTATTTTCAAACATTTTAGTACTTTTACTTCTGTACTTTAAGTACATTTTGATACCAATACTTTAAGTAAAACATTTGAGTACTTTTTCCACCACTGCTGAAATATGAGACTGTCTCGTAGTCGGAGTGAAATCAATGCGAAGGAAATTGTCATCATTAAAAATACAGTCTATCTTTTTCTTCTTTTTTTTTATGATATATGGAAAATGTCAAGTCTCATGCATGCAGGGGTGCAAGCACTTAAGCAAACATAGCAACAATGTAGAAATAGTTATGACTATGAGTACAATTCCTGTATTCAAATTTTGACTTGAGTAAAAGTACAAACGTATTGGCATCAACAACATATACTTGAAGTACCAAAAGTAACTTGTATCTAAAGTGTATGGCTATAATCAGAGGATTAAAGAGGAGCAAACCATTATTATTTGTCATTGTTGTTGTACTGTTGTAGCAAATTTATCCAATTATTAAAGATATGCCATCCCAATTGGAGCCACTAGAGGCAAAATCCTACAAATAGTCTCCTAAGTGGGAGCCGGCAGGGCCGTGGGAAGACGTTATAGGTTACAGGTGCTGTATACGCATGCGTTTATAGCGTGTGCGTGAAAATGTGCGTTTCTGGGGCTTTTTTTTTTTTTTTTTTTACTTTAATTCGGTTAATTTGGTTCCAGAACACATATTGCACTAAATCCCCCCCCAGATAACGACCAACAACAACAGGCACATTATGCAAAAATGTTTTGAATATTTTTTTTATCATTATATATATATATATATATATATATATATATATATATATATATATATATATATATATATATATATATATATATATATATATATATATATATATATATATATATATATATTATTATATTATTATTATTTTTTCATACTTTATTTTCAGGGGGTGCTGCAGCCCCCTCAGCACCCCTACTTCCCATGGCTATGGGCGCCGGTGTCTTATCTCACAAACGGCCAATGTTTACTGGTGCTACATCCCGCGAGAGTGTGTTGCCGGGACAGAGAAAGGTCGATAATAAAGTACATTTTCTCCTGATTTGTCTCTCTGATGAAAATAGCCATTTACTGTAGTATGAAGATCTTGGGAAGATTGTGTGTCTTGTGACGATCGGGTCCAATATTTAGTTCAGTGACCAAGGAGCTAAAGAATGGTTCAGAAGCTGTGTTCACGTTCACTCTTCCATTGGAAATAATAGACTCCAACCTGCTTCCGCTCTCCTAAATAGGCGGTCACCTACTTCACGCTGATACAGGAAGTAAACCGGAGATGGCATGTCTTTCTTTTGCTTATCCACTGGGGGTACGTGTGAATACTGTATTTAAAGGGATAGTTCACCCACATTTTTTTTTTATCGATTAGTCACCCAATAGAATCTCCATGGGGTGACTAATAAATAGGAAAAAAAAACATGTTTTTGGTGAACTACTGTATCCCTTTAAGTACAATTGTGTGGAGTATCTGTACTTTGTTCTTTCCTGGAAGCTTATATGACTTATATATGACTATATCACTCCACTCACACTTTGTTGTTTAGCACTGTTTCTCCATATAGCATCTGTTAGCGTTTATTATGATTATTTCCAGACTCATGTCAGAATAATTCACCTGCAGTTCCAGAATATAGATGAGGAATTAGCATTTCAATACGATGGCCGTCCCTGTTCCTTTGAGCCGGAGAGAGAGTGCACCTACACTACAGTTTATTTCTTTAGTGTAGCAGGAACACGTATAAGGGCTGTGAGGGAACATATCGATGCTGTCGTCAAGCAGAAAACTCTTATCTCCATGTTTTAACAATGTGTGTCTTTTGGTAAATTAACGCCCTACTTGATCATACTACAGTGCGTGGTGTAAAGTAACTAAGTACATTTACTCAAGTACTGTACTTAAGTACAATTCTGAGGTACTTTTACTTTACTTGAGTATTTCCAAATTGTCTAAACTTTTACTCCACTACATCTCAGAGGCAAATATTGTGCTTTTACTGCACTACAATTATTTGAAAACTTGAATTACTAGTTACTTTGCAGATATAAATGATTACATTATGAAACATAAATTAACCACTTTAGCCCTATTTTATACCGAGGCTATATGAAAATAGCCGATCTACAAGCTCACAACGCGTCGCATCGCGACGCGTTGGGAGCTTGTAGATCGGCTATTTTCAAATATTTTAGTACTTTTACTTTTGGTACTTTAAGTACATGTTGATACCAATACCTTTGTACTTTTACTCAAATACATTTTGAATTCTGGACTTTTACTTGTAACAGAGTACTTCTACATTGCAGTATTGATACTTTTACTTAAAGGGATACTTCACTTTCACATAAAATAAACATTTAAAAAATATATTAAAAATAAATGAAAAAAGTAATGGAAAAATCACGGCCCCCTCACGCATTAGAGTGTCCTACTAATGTGTGAGGGGGCCTTTATTTTGCCATAACTTCTTTCATTTTTTTTAAATATTTATTTTTAATGTTTATTTTATGTGAAAGTGAAGTATCCCTTTAAGTAAAACATTTGAGCACTTTTTCCACCACCATCAGTAGCAGATCTATCCGAGCTTGTAGATCTGCTACTTTTGATGCTTTTGAATTTGAATCCTGAAAAGTAACAGATTCGGACATACGAGGTTCTCCTCCCTTTTCACTTGCACCACACGCATGTCTGCCTCCTTTTTATTGAATTTCCAAACACACACAGGAGACTGTCAGCCTATAGCTGCTGCCATTCCAACTGCCTCATATTATGCTATTTTTAACCATCCACCTTATATGTAGGTATATATTAATATTGCTCGTTATACTAGGAATTATGTGACATATCGGAATAATTTTCCCTTTCTCTATGTTCTCGCTCTGCCTATTCTTCACCCTTTTTCTTGAAACTGTAAATGTTTGGGAGCTTGTATGACACAAAAAGAGATTAAGAATAAGATTTTGATTGATGTGGATTGCCACTATATTAATATTATACCAGCATATATCTTACACAATTATATTTACTATTATTGTTATTGTACTGCTTTTGTACCTGGTATTATTGTTATTGCTGTCATAATTTCGTACTGCTATTGCTACTACTTTATTATTGTGTTATAGTGTGTGATAGCGTTACTGTTTTTACTGATGCCATGTTTGTACATCTATCCCAATGCGTCGCACCGCGACGCATTGTGAACTTGTAGATCGGCTATTTTCAAATGGCCGAAATGTTTATAGTAATGTTTATAGTAATGTTTTGTAATGATAATCTCAATCTAAAAAGTAACAATTAACTAAAGTTTTCAAATAATTGTAATGGAGTAAAAATACAATATTTACCTCTGAGATGCAGTGGAGTAAAAGTACTGAAAATTGGAAATACTCCAATAAAGTAAAAAATACCTCAAACTTGTACTTAAGTACAGTACTTGAGTACATGTACTTAGCTACTTTACACCACTCCATAGGAAGCACCATAGAAGACAGGGAAGCACCATAGGAAGCACAGGGAGGAATTAATTGGCATAACAACTAAATTGGTTGAAGGAAAAGGGTAAAAGCGATTGGATAAACTAAATGATAAGCTCGAGAGCTTATTCCCACTTTTTTCCCCACCTGTGAACCTGTGCTGTGACAATGCAGGTTAATGTGACTGTGTGACGGTCTATCTGTGTCACCGTGGTGTCAGGGGAATATAAGTCACATGAAGCTAAGCCGCTGAACATCACATTGGAAATGCAAATTACTTTCATGACCTTTAACAATGTTCACTGAAAGAGCAGCGAAGAGCTTTCCGTCATGGGCTTATTTTGAATGCATGAAATGCAAAAAAATAATTTACAGACGCGGTGAAATGAAAAAGACGTTTTTCATACTGTCACAGCATATCCGTGGTCATAATATGGACATATAATATAATATATATATAGGTATTATATTTAATATAATACCTAACAATAGACGCTGGACATAGGCGGCGGGTAAGGTAGGCTAAGCCTTCCCAAATGTTAAGCTGGGAAATTCTGGGAATTGTGCGAAATTATTTATAATATATGTGTGCCAGCATTATTTTGTAATTTTTTTGATAATAAATCAGTAAAATCAGGCAAAAATAAGAATTAAGTAACAAAACGCTAACCTAACCCTAACCCTAAAACTGAAATAAAGTAACCAAAAACTGAAAAGAAACAGTCACTTTGAAATTTTCCGCGCACTATTTTGGCACAATTTGCCAATTGACAGGCTCACCCGCCGCCTATGATGCCGAAAACATTTAAAAGATCAATTTTTGTTGTATTCTTATTCCCTAAAAAGCCAATCTTAATTACTTCCTGTCAAAATAAAACGTAATGCGGGATGACATAGATAGACTCTTGTGCATAGACATACATCTTGATTTCATTCACCTGTTTGATACCCATAACTCCAAACACACCTGATTCTAATTACAGAGCTACTCCGTTGTGACTCTCAGTCAAGATGACGTCCAGATGGTGTATTACTCATTTTAAACTTAATCTGCACACTAAAATATGTATATGCATTTTACATTAGAAATAAGCAACGTGGAAATATACATGCTGCACACTGGCCGTCTCTCTCTCTCCGTTGGGCAGCCTGAGCAGCAGGCTACAAACACTAAGCCCTCTGCTCTGCAGCTGACAAGGTTTCACACTGAAACTTCAAAATAAAATGACCAGAAAAGCCATTTCACCACGACTTTAACCACTGTGGAACTGGCATCCCTATTTTTTGGTAGAAATGTTCCAGTGTGTTTCAGTGTTTTTTTAAAAAAATGCTTTTTGATTCAGTTTTGCTAAGTTTTTGTTCAAAGCTTAAGGTGACCCAGCCCATCTCAAAGAATATGATTTGCTTTGTGAGGATTTGGCGCCAGGTCAAATCCATTCAGTAACAACTTACTAAGGTTGTTCTAATACGCATTAACCATTAATAAGTGCATGATGAATTATGTATTAACTTTAATAAGCCATTGTCCCCCCTTTATTACTTTCTCACTATGCCCTCACTATGCCCTCACTATGGCCTCACTATGCCCTCACTATGCCCTCACTCCTCCCTCACTAATGCCCATTATATTGGGTATTGCATGACCCAACTTGTTCAGTCCCAGAGTAGGCCGTTGCCTAAAGGGCTACCAGTATAGTGTTTATTATGCTATTATTCGTATTATCATATACAGTACTAATGTTAATAAGCATACGCATTACATTTTGGCACCTTACATTATTAAATATTAATTAAATGATCCACTTCAACTATTTTAAACTTCATATAATGCCGTCATTAATGCTCATTATGAGACCATTTCTGTCTACCCACTCCCTCTCTGTCTAAGAGGACGGCTGTGGACAGTTCAGAAACCTGCCCTTAGTCAGGGCCAATTATATGAACATATTAAGGTTGAAAATGGGTCAAGTGCTCCTTTAATGCTCGTGACAGCCCCTGTCGGGGGCTGTCATATGAATGAATAGGGAGGACTCACATCGGACTCAACAAAGCTAATCATGCCTTTCATCATAGCAGTAGGATTTGGTCATTATGCTAATGAACCTGGAGGATCAGCCATTTAAACCCCAATAAGCCTCCATTCTCCCTTGAATTCCCTATAAAAACATTACCTGTGGTCAAGCTTTTAGATCAAAAGGTCTTATAGCTCTACTGGGAGACATGAACAAATGCTGATTGTTACACAAAATTGTACTTTTTTATAACAGCATCAGCTCAATTTGCAGTTAAAAAGCTAAACAATCCTGGAATAAATCTGAATAATAATTATGAGTCATTTCATAAAAGAAAAAGCCCTATTTCAAAAGTAGTGAAAATAACCAATCGACAAGCTCACAATGTGTCGCTGCTACAGTATGTGTGCAATTTGTTGGGAAAATACTAATAACAATAATACTAATACTAATTGACTTTGCTGACATAATAGAGACGTCAGGCTGCCTACAATGACATGCCCAACATAGAGAAGTCAGGCTGACAGTGGTTAATGAATGGATGGTTGCAGACCATCAACACGCGTCTATGACATGTGTGCCACCTGTCAACCTGTCACATGTACAGATTGGACGACTTAGATGCTCTCTATTGATCTGAACCGTGAACCACTTTGACGTTGTGAAAGTGGTTCACGTTGTGAGCTTGTAGATCGGCATTTCTTTTTTTTGTGTGCAAAATTGTGTGACGCTGCAGTATGACGAAAAGTAGGACATTCATTTTTAACTCATTCACTGCCAATGACGTCTTTTGACGTCTCTAAAAATTGTATTCAAATTTTTTTCCACACAGAACCAGGAGATAACGTGATCCAAAGATTTACTGCTCCATTCACTTCCTGGTTAAAGTATTTGGGAAATATTCTGTATCTCTGCTCCTGTGTTTTACTATGTATTTTTGGCGAGACATGCTATTTTCAACGGCGTATGACGAGCGAACGGGAGGTGGCGATGACATTTTTTTTTTTTTGCAGAAGCACAGTGAACCCCTCAGAGATTAGCAACCATCAGGGGCTCGATCATACTGGAGATAAATATTCTACTTGAAAAGGTAAGAACATCAAAAAAAAATCGCTGGCAGTCTGGGCTATTTAGTGAATGGCAGGTGTGTCTTTGGGTTTTATAAATATTAAACCAATGAAAAGTGTTAACACAAGCTTGTGGCTAAATAATAACTACATTGGATCCATTGGCCATGAGGGATGTGCAATTATGTCACCACTTCTACAATTATGTAATGTGCTGTATAAGGGTTGTGCAATGTGTGACCCATGAGACATCACTGTGTGTGTGTGTGTGTGTGTGTGTGTGTGTGTGTGTGTGTGTGTGTGTGTGTGTGTGTGTGTGTGTGTGTGTGTGTGTGTGTGTGTGTGTGTGTGTGTGTGTGTGTGTGTGTGTGTGTGTGTGTGTGTGTGTGTGTGAGATTTCTTCTACCCCTGCCTGCATCAATGTGCAGTTGTAGAAGAAGTACTCACATACTTTGCTTAAGTAAAAGTAGCAATACCACAATATAAAAATACTCTGTTACAAGTAAAGGCCTGTGTTCAAAATGTTACTTGAGTAAAAGCACAAAAGTATTGGAATCAAAATGTACTTAAAGTGTCAAAAGCAAAAGTACTAAAATGTTTGAAAATAGCAGATCTACAAGCTCATTGTGAGCTTGTAGATCGGCTATTTTCATATAGTCTATGTAAAAAGAGTAGGGCTGAAGTGGTTAATGTATGTTTTATAATGTCATAATATCTGCAAAGTAACTAGTAACTAAAGTTTTCAAATAATTACAGTGGAGTAAAAGTACAATATTTGCCTCTGAGGTGTATTGGAGTAGAAGTAAAAGTACTGAAAATTGGAAATACTCCAGTAAAGTAAAAAATGCCTCAAAATTGTGCTTAAGTATAGTACTTAAATAAATGTACTTAGTTACTTTCCACCACTGTGGCAATGTGTCCCTGAGCAAGACACTGAACCCCTAAGTGCTCCCAGAGCGCCGTAGAATTGCACTCACTGCTCCTATAGTAGTTAAAGGATGGGTAAAATGCAGAGGACAACATTTACATAATGACAACTTTCAATGTTTTCAAAGAGGTTTTCTGAGAGGACTTTGTTCATCACAAGGTCAAAGAGAAAAATCTCCATTGAGCCTTCCTTCCACTTGTATCTTTTAGAATCAAATGTTTGAGTTCTGAGTGGACTTTGTCCATCCTTTTCAAGAAATGAATTCATTTTCAAGAATGAACAATTCTCCAGTCTCCATCCACTTGTACTTTCATACAATAGCTGTATATTGTTTTGTTCAATCAATCGATAGAGTTCCGGGGCTGAATCGTTGTCTAACTCTCAACTGAAGGTTCACGAAACAACGATTTTCCATCGCTGTCATCTTCTCCGCACACACACACACATCCACATACCATTTGAAGGCGTCATGGTGCCGAGCTTCAAAGCACAATCATAGAAACAAAATGAAATAAAGCCATAAAGAGATTGGATAATTTGTCCCAATACAATTATTTCAGCCTCCAGCACCACCAGCCCCCAATTGAAGCCCCAATCCCCCCCCCCCCCCCACCCCCGCTCTCTACATCACTACGTTCTCAGTGGTTTTGAGAGGTTCTGCTCTGAAAGGACTTTTTGTCTAAGAGAAAATCTCCATTGAGACTCCACTTGTATCTTTTTAGAATCTTATTATGTTTGAGTTTTGAGCGTTTCATCATTTTCAGGCATTCAGAATTCTCACTAGTCTCCATCCACTACGTACGTTTAGACATTAGCTGTATATGTATTTCTTCAATCAATGGTGTTCCGGCGGCTGAATCATCGTCTTTAACTCTCAACGGAAGGTTCATGAAATAATAAACATTTATTTTACTACTACTACTGTATCTTCACACACATCCACACATAATTTAACCCATTAAGACCAGGAACGCATCTGTGTCATTATTAGATTTATTTGGGCTATTCAGAAATAGCAGATCTGCAAGCTCGTAGCGTGGCACAGAGGTGCCGTGTGCTATGAGCTTGTAGATCGATATCTGAACATTTGGGCACATTTTGAATATGTATATATTTAACATTTTTAACTCAAATCTTTGCTTCTGGGGGTCCCATGGAACAAATATTTTACAAATGCTTGCTTAAAACACATATAATATATTCAAAGAGTTGCACACATTTTCACGATTTTCCAAAAATAGCAGATCTACAAGCTCATAATGAGCAATGAGCTTGTATATCTGCTATTTTTTAATAGCCAAATAAATCTTAAAATGACACAGATACTTTCCCGGTCTAAAATGGGTTAAATGGGCATTGTGCTGAACTTCAATAGACAATCATAGACTATAAAAAAAAATGAAAGTTTGCACACTGCAGCTCCCTTTTGAAACGTGTTATTTCTGTGCCACCTGTGTGGTCTGCTTATTGTAATTTCCCCCCAAGATTTTATTTGAAAATAGCAGATCTACAAGCACACAACTAGATCTAGAGCTATTTCAAATAGCTGATGTATGTAAGTGCTCATGTGGCTCCATAGTCGCTTCTTTTTGGGCTTGTTTCCTAGACCTGGTTGCTTGTTTCGGTCACAGAATCTGGCAACACTGCTGAGCCATGCTTCAGACATTGTGCCCAGTCGGGTAAACAGATGACAGGATGTTCC